>NC_085981.1:9898759-10218010 GCF_910591565.1 Cydia splendana
TGTCCCCGATATTGGTATTCCCATTTGGTGCCGATACAAAAGATTTCTATGCAGCGTCTTTTCCCAAATGTCTCTCGCGGCGTGGACAAATAGGAATTCTTCCGAAAATGGTGTGTTCCCATTTGTCCCCACACCAATAAGGAGGGTACAGATGGGAAATATTTATATGCAAATCCTATCACTTCTGTACCCGGCGGGGACAAACGGGAATACATCCGAAAATGGTGTGTTCCCTTTTGTCCTTACAAAAATAAGGTGGGAACAAATGGGAAATATTTATATGCGGCTTTCTTTTCCTATATGTTCCCCGCGGGGACAAATGGGCATACACCCATTATTGGTTATAATGGGTGCATTATTGATGTAATCTCATTTGTCCCTTATCCACGTGACCTACGCCATACATGAGGGACAAATGGAAATGTTTTATATGCAGCGCCTATTCCCATCGGGGAACAATAAGAATACACCCGTTAATGGTGTGTTCCTATTTGTTCCTGCTTCAATGAAGTGGGGACAAATGGGAAAGATTGTTTGTCTTTTCCCACATGTTCCCGAAGGGGACAAACGGGAATACCCCCATTATTGGTGTATTTCCAGTTGTTCTCGCCCCACGTGACCGCCAATACATGAGGCGTATTCCCAGTTTCCACACCTCAAATCAACCAACCAGATAAACCGATAGAAAACATTTTCTTTTTACTATTGGGATATAAAACAGCTAAATAGTTATTTTGTAAGCTAACTATTCGACAATATTATTCGCAAATAATTTATTGGTGGGCTATTTTATTCGCCGAATAAATTATTCGCGAATGAATTGAACACGAATGATCATTCGAAAAAATTATTCGTCATTCGCGAATGATTTGGTAATTCTCATTCGTAATTCGTCATTCAAATGAATTTTGCCCATCTCTGACTGAAACTACCACGAACGGAATATGTTATATTTTCCTTTAACAAAATCGCATTTTGCTCACTGTTAGCAAAGTACCCTTGTTCGAGCTGCTGAGGTGAAAAATAAATTAAATTGGTACAACACATATCAATCACACTTAACATCCATATATACATTACTACAATCTCCGCTACACGCCAAGGACGGGTTAGGCCCGCGTGTATTTAAGGTCCGTTTCGCCGTGTACACGGGTACACGGGTACCCGGATACACGGATCTTAATTACACGTGTGCACGACTACACGTGTAGAACGGGTCAGAAAACCGTGTACGTGTAGTTCGGAAACGGGTACCGAACACGTGTACACGAAACCCGGACACGACCGCGAGCCCTAGTAGGGACTAATCCGTCATTCCTCTTTATTTCTTTATATTTTTGTGTCATATTCTGGATGTATTTTTCGTTTTTATCCTTAAATAAATAAAATAAAGAGAAGACCGGCACATATAAAATGTATTGCTGGGAAGACCGTCTCCAGCGTCGCAAGAACTCTCTTATTGTATGTGTACGTACACGTACGTCGTTTAGACGTAAGTAGTCAGACGAGCGTTTGTTTTATTTTTTGCCAATTTTATATATTGTGACCTTTTTTGCCACTTTTGTGTTATTTCTACTCAGAATCACGAGCTCTTTCGATCCTAATGGGATAAAAAATGTCCCAGAGCTTTTTTCCTATTGTGTTACCATTTCCCCATATACTTTGTATGGCGGTAATAAAAAGGAAAGTTTGAAAAATGTATGGAAATTTTAGGAAACTTTTTTTCTCCTATAAGGATTAAAAAGGCTCGCGATCCTGACTAGAAATAACACAAAAGTGGCAAAAAAGGTCACAATATATAAAAATGGCAAAAAATAAAAGAAACGCTCAGACAGGAAGAGCTTCACTCCTGTTCGACCAGCCTTCTGTAGGTGTGCTCTAGAATTAATATATTAATAAATAAATATATTAATCACTAACCTCAGTGGTCTAGATCATACTACAGGCTGTTTAGAAGACCTGATAGCCTACTGATAGGCCTGAAATTCACAAACCGGTAGAGGTTTACAAAGTATAAATAATCTAATCTAACAGTTAGTGTATTTAGAGTATGTGCCAGCGCTTATACGTCAGTTTCATGAGGCTAGTGAATAAATTTAGACAGTTAATGTAGAAATCGTACATAGGGGACTACTTAATCATATTAAACTTTGTAGTTGGTGATCTTAAAATCTTTAACATGCCAGTTACCTATATTCCTCCCTTGCATGTCTTCTAGTTCGTATACTAAATTAGACTTTTTAGCAACGATCTTACATGGACAATACTTCGGTGCAAGTTTCCTTGCAAACATGTTGTTTTTGTCGCTAAGGTAGAACGTTTTTTTCCAAATAGTATCGCCAACTTTAAAATCATGATCTTTACGGCGTAGGTTATAGTGTTCGCTATTCCTAGTATGGGCTTGCACTAGAGAAGATTGAACCTTATCAAAAAATTTCCGCAAATGACCTAGATTCTCTGCATATTCATCTCTAGGAGTAAATATTATGTCGTCATCTAGTTCTGGGTCAATATAGTGTAAACCGCTAGTGACCAATTCCCGTCCATGAACGAGAAACGCGGGGGTGTATTTTGTTACCTCATTACTGGATGTGTTCATAGCGAATTAAAAGCGACGGAAGAGTTAGTACTGTTTGTAGACGGTCTTCCCTTATAGACGGTCTTCTCCACGTTGTAGTCTGGTTTCGTTATAGTCGATTGACAGCGGTCATTTAATGAACTCGCCGATGTTTGTTTTTTTCCCTAGAGTTAGACCATAAAAAGTCTGCAACGATTTTGATAGCATATACGCAGTGCAAGTGTTATTTATTTACCTAGTACGTCATACTTTCACAGAAGTTTAAAATAACATTTGCACCGCGTGTGCTATCGAAATCGTTGCAGACTTTTCTTGGTCTAACTCTAGTTGTCCTTCTACTACGTCAGTCGACGGTAGGACTATCGTATAATTAATTCTATTCGGGCAAACATTTTCGGGACGACATTAAAAGGCCTTTGATGATTCTATCGCGATTTAATTATCTCTTTTTTTCCGTAAACGCTTCCTCGGGCACGAAAGAAATATTTGGAGGGTTTTTACTTATCGAAAATAGGATTTAAAAAAATAAGTTTCGCCCTGTCAGCATCAATATTAACGGATGACTACAGTTCAAAATGATCTATACTCTGTATCTTTAGGTATTTAAATAAAAGTATTACAGAAACAATTTGTACATTTTCGGGTAGTTATAACATTTATTGGTTAACCAACCAAATACAAAACCGCCTGGGCCAGAACTCCCTCCTCCTCCTCACTGAACGACCTGACTTCAACCTACATTATATTTGATCATGTAATGTTTTCATCTACCCTCAACTGGCTTAACCGCCATTTGTGGGTAGATTTTGTTTACTTTTATTTAAATACCTAAAGATAGAAACTACACGGTCATGTGGGGTAAGAGAAACATACGGCCCGATTCGGGAAATTAATTAGAAAGTCAGGTAGATATGAAATAGTAAAGATATGTGACGTTCCACGGCAAAAGGTACCTTATGGCGGCTGGCGCTTACGCTATTATTAACGCCGCTCAAATATTCAGCCGGGGCAATGGTACGTTTTGCCGTGGAACGTCACATATCTTTACTATTTCATATCTAGTGAATCTCTAATTCATTTCCAGAATCGCGCCGATAGTTTAAAGATGAGCTTGTCTCTTTCAGTGAGCTCGTTAGCACGTGCACATATCCTGCTTGCCCAGGTCACCCAGGTGCGACTAAAGGCAACTTGTACAATTTGTCACAAGGTAAGCGCTTGAATTTTGGAACGCCTATAGCATTTGATTATAATGAATCATTGACGCCCACCTTTTCTTCTTTTTTTCTTTTATTTTATTAATTTTGTGATAGCTAGACTTGAAGTTAAATTGTATTTACCAAACAGACAAACAGTAGGTAGAAATACGTTCAATTCATTTATAAGTTTGTTCTATCTTCTCTACGATCTCTACGATAAGACCTGGATGGGAAAGCAAATATTAGCTCTAAGTATTGGTAAATAGAGCTATCTTTATCAAAATAGAAGGTATATTTAGTAAGTAATTAGGTATCGTGACAAGCTTTTATTTAAGTTGCAATGTGTATGTATACATATTTACTTTAATATATCACATACATGTATATACAATATTGACGACTCGTCTGCCCTTGTCGACAGTGACCTATATGAACGATGGTCCTGGGTTCGAATTTCGGTATGAGTATTTATTTGTGTAATGAGCATAAATATTTGTCCATGGGTGTTTTCTGTATATTTAATTATTTGTATTAAATATATTAAACTCATGTTTAAAATGTCACAACAATCATAGACTTTTTAAACGTGAGTGACCCAGTTTAATATATTTAATATGTCAGTGTCTCATTGATGTTTTGTTAATTATTTGTAAATTATACACGGTGGCTAAAACATAACCGCATTCCTGTTGCCAGGAATGTTTTGGGATTATACTGAGCAACTTTTACTATTGGATCAACCCCGAAATCGCGAAAAAAAGAAATTATCCTCCCATAGAAAATGGGCCAGCCAAAATGTTTGAAACATCCAATTCTTTTTTTCGCGATTTGGGGGTTGGTCCCATTGTAAAAGTTGCTCAGTATAATCCCAAAACCTCCTTGGCAACGGGAATGCAGTTATTTATTAGCCATCCTGTATATACCGTTGTCTAAGTACCTACCCACAACACAAGCCTATTTGAGCTTACTGTAAGGCTTAAGGCCTGCGCAAACCGGCGGAGCGCAGCGCAGATCACTTTAAAATTATCAATGTATTTTCTTCCCTATTTCAATTACCTTCAGGTATAAATTTAAATGCTTTGAGGTCGACCTCGGAGCATCACGGAGGATTGTTACTCCGCGGCATCGAGGAGCACGCTAGAGGATACCGCGGCGGTAGGCGCCGGCATGCCGTGGCATCCCCCGGCATGCGCCGAGGCCTCCCGAGTGCGGGCGAGTAGCGCCGGGACGACGGGGGAGAACTCGTGCACACTAGTCCCTAATCCCTTGTGATAGAGTACACGCGGCGGCATGCCGCGGCATCCCCCGGCCTGCGCCGAAGTGCTCCCTGGTGCGCCGGCCGCCAGCGCTCGGGCTGGCGGGCGCTCGCGGTATTGCGGGGGATTTTACCTCGCCGGAGTGCGCTGCGCAATCCTCCTCGGTGATCTGCGGTGCGCTCCGCCGGTTTGCGCTGGCCTTTAGTCAATTTATGAAAAGAAGTCCTAAGATAATATTATTATATATGCCGTCTTTAAGTTATGTAAAGCAGGGATGTAACGGATGAACGGATGTGGTTTTATCGGAACCGAAAACGGAAACAGATGTTTTCAATTTATAACACTTTAAACTCTCGCGTTTTGTACACATATTTAATTACACAAACGGGTCTACCGCGATATAATTTCATTGTTTTTACCTTTAATTCCGACGTTTCAGCTGAGTTGCACCAGCTGTGGTCACGGAAAGACTGACGTCCCAACAAATGTCAACGGAGATATTAATAAAACACCACTAAACTACCCGAAATTAGTTTATAAAAATGTTCGGGGTAGACAAAGAAATTGCAGCTACCCTTTAAAGTTTAATGTGTATTGTCCACGGCACGACACGCAACACTCACAGTATCCGTACACTGGTCCGAAGATATATCCGCTGGTTTCAACATTTGAATCACTGGTCCCCAAGTAGACGATAATTTGTACCCGTCCTCACGATTGAAATTTTTAGGGTGTTTTTTAATTTCAATCGCCTCTCTCACGATCCGCGGATAATAGTGTCGCTCGTTGGAGAGGACTTTGGGTTTATGTAGCTCAATTCAGTGATTCGTTCCTGTTGTCAGCAAGTGCTCAGCTATTGCGGATTTGTTTACATGGCGATTTTTAACAGCTGCTATGTGTTCCTTCACCCTCTCTTGAACGCTGCGCTTAGTTTGGCCAATGTACGCACTTCCACAACTGCATTCTATCTTGTAGACACCCGGATTCTGGTACGGAATGACATCCTTTGGGCTGCGTAAAAGACTTGCTACTTTAGATAACGGCGTGTATACAGTCTTAATGGAGAATTTCTTCAGTACTGATCCAACTTTGTCCGTTATCCCTTTCACATACGGCAAAAAGGCTGGTTGCCTACTAACCTCCGGATGTCTTTCTTTTTTCCTAGTCGTGCGTGGGATTTTCTGCAAGTACCCATTATTCTTTAGCACTTCCTGAACATGGGCTAACTCATTATCTATGTGTTCTGCGTCACATAAGTCTCGTGCTCTGTTAACCAGAGATGTGACCACGGATTGTAGATGCCTCGGATGATGGTGGGAAGATGCTTGTAGGTACCTGTCAGTGTGTGTGGGCTTCCTGTACACGGAGTGTGCGTTTAAAGGGCAACGCCGACACAGTGGAGCATTTCGTCGGCCATTTAAACTCCATCCACCCAAAGGTAAAGTTTACATTTGAGATGGAGTGCGATAGATCCTTACCCTTTCTGGATGTAAAGTTAAGAGTGAAACCAGATGGAACCCTGGCACACTCCGTGTACAGGAAGCCCACACACACTTATACTAATCATAACATGGTCGTATAAGTAAATTGCTAAAAACTTTCAGATTGAAAGCTTTTTAAGTAGTTACGGGGACTATTTAAACCTCAGCTTGGTTCCTAGCGAGCTAAATAATAATTAAAAGCTATAAAGAGGTCAACTGAAATTATACAGGGTGAAATAAAAATAGGTTTTCAGAATCTATTATTTTTAAAGCTTCTTTTTTTCACATAAATAAGAGCTGATCACAATTTTATTTACTTTACGATGAAAAATAACTATCAAAATTGAAACTTGATATCAACTTCATTAAGTTGACTTTTCTCTAATCATTTTATTTCATCATGTCTCACGTTTCGTTCTGTGTTGACTAACAACAAACCAGTAAAAAAACTAATAAAACACGTTACAAGCTTACACAAATATACAGTCTAACTAGTCCATCTAATTGGCAAGAAATCAATACAAGCAACCACAGAATTTACCTCAAAATGTCTTATGTGCATATGAACTTCGTAATATCATACGACCTTTTGGTATTAGGCTATAAAAATAAATTAAATTCAAAATGTCATATGTGTAATGAACTTCGTATTAGGGTAGTATTTGTTGTTATAGCGGCAACAGAAATACATCATCTGTGAAAATTTCAACTGCCTAGCTATCACGGTTCATGAGACAGACAGCCTGGTGACAGACAGACGGACGGACGGACGGACGGACGGACAGACGGACAGCGGGGTCTTAGTAATAGGGTCCCGTTTTTACCCTTTGGATACGGAACCCTAATAACGCCCATTTATAAAATAAGTATCCAGCTTTTCATAAGTTAAAAAAATACTGGAAATAGTATTAAGAATATATAGTAAATGAAGCAACAGTTTGGAGACACACACGTATTTCCAGATTTTGGCAAATTTGTGTAAAATTAAGATTGATGTCTGTACGTAAATAAAATATTGTTTTCTTTTATTTACGTACACTTTGAACGTAATTTTTTCATCATAACATGTAGTATAAGAATTACACTTCAGAAATACACCTACGCAAATGTCATTCACGATACACGTTTACTCTTTATTTCTTAATCTGCAGGCGAATTATGGATGGCTTATTCAACATGATAAGATAAGTGTCATTATTTAATACCACGTGACTAAAATTGCCGTCTATTTCACAGTATCTTTTTCACGCTGACACGAAGGACCATCATATCCATACTGGACACGATATTAGTACCAGGCATGGCTCACTCCGCGATTTCGTCGCGTCGCTACAAGTACATGCGGCCCACACCAATTTTTGTGTCTAGCCATAGTAATGCCGCACGCCTGCTCGCGCTTGCGCCACCTTGCGGTCATATATGTTGTAATAAACTCGTTTTGTTGGAGAGTGAACCTTCTCCTAGTACTATTATTTATTCTGTAGTGGTAAATTCAAAGAAAATGTGGGGTTATTATAGTTTCCTGTGTATAATTTTGTCAACGCCAAATGTCAATTCTCACATTTTTTTTTCCAGATGCCAGCCTAGCATGAGCCACTAGTCCATGCAATGCGAGATGGGCCGGCCTTGCATGCTGCAGTGTTGCGTGCTAATGCTCCTAGTGCAATGTGGGGCCACGAAGCAGATGAGCGAGACGCTCCAGCGGGCGCTGTCGGCGGTGCGCGGGCCAAGCCCTGGGGCCAAGAAGTTGCTCAACATTCCTGAGGATGGAGGTGAGTGATAGCCTAGTTTTTAGGATATTTATGGACGCTTATTGAAACCACCCTGTATACTGTCACCTATTTGAAGTATTTGATATTTCCATCTATAACCTATTTCCTAAAAATATCGAAAACTGATTATATAGCGATACTACCATTAGGCGTTAGGTATCTTTTCACTGATTGTTCATCTTAAGAGCAGTAGGTGAAATCAGACGGTTCATTTTCGTGTTTCGTTATTCATCTTTCACTCAAAGTGACACGTGTGAACACAAAATGAACCAAAAGTGAAAAATGAATTAATTAGTGAAATGATCCAATAGTGTTGGATATTTTCATTCAGTATCTTTCACTCGCACTCCGAATGAACAGTGTGATCACAGAGTGAATGTTCATTCCGATTTTGCATATTTGTCTCGAATCGTGTGGGTAGTAGTACCTAGACTTTTTGGGAAAAGCAGGATATGGTATTTGTAGGTACTCTGTAAAAATATTTCTGAGTGACAAAACCATCGCCAGTAGCAAGGTATCTAGGCAACTAATAGTAGTTCTCGCACCCACCACCGACGAAGTTTTCTTTGATTTTTGCTCATATTTATTAAATCACAAATAAAAAATATTTAATCCAAAACGCACAACTTAATTCGACGCTATAGTGTAAGAAAATGAAAAGTGAATAATCTTAGCACCAGCGCCGTGTGAATATGCAATGAAAGAAAAATTAATCATTCACTCAAGTGAACATTCATTCGAGTGAACCGTTTGATCCCACCTTTACAAATATGTACCTAATTAAAAAAGTTATGTTAAGACTATTAGCTATTAGGACCACAGACCTGTCACTATGATTAGGACAGTGTCCAACATTGGGACATTAAGTAGGTTTATTATATTTTAGACGTTTATATTATATGTGTAATATGAACACAAATATTTCTACATGTTTAAACCCTTAAGAGCCAACGGGAGTGGTTATTTCTCCATACAAACGTACTCCTCGTTTTCCTCCGTGGTTTTTGAAGCTAGAGCAATGTTTTTTTCAACACAGATTAATATTGTCAATATCTGTGTCCGACCGTTTTGCTTTTTTTTTTATTTTTGTTTTTTAAGGCGCTAGAGCCCTTCAAAAATGACCAAAATGGCCTAATTGACTATGCCGCAATGAGAGGCGTGGCATTCAAAACTGATATCAATTAGCCAAAAAAGCAAAACGGTCCGACACAGATAATTTCATAATCATTTAGATTTCCAAATTTGGTTACGATTGGTTAAGTTTTGGAGGAGGAAACAGAGGAGTACGAAACCTCGATTTTTGAGATTTTTACGCAGGATTTTTCGCCTTGTCCTTATCGCACTACTTTTAGGTGCCGCTTCCGTTAGCGAGACGGGTATATTTACCTAAAATATTTAAAACTCAGCTCCTGTTTCGTCTTAACAAAGGTATTACGGACCTGAGGCTACAATTACTCCCAGAATTTGCGAATATTATTTCTTCCGAAACCTGGACCCTTATCAGATTACCGGAATAATTAATTTGAACTTTAGTTAACAAACTTTGTACAGTATGTACCGACTCACTAATTAATAATGAACTGCTGAAAATCCGACCACGATAAACTTAATAAAGTTTGGCTCAAAACACGTGCTTAGTCTCATTAATTAGGTCGACTGACTTTTTGTTCTTTCCAAATCGTATGAAATTATATGTAATACAGTCACCTGCAATAATATGTTACACAACGAAGGCCGCATAAAAATCTGACACGATTTTATTTGTAGAGCCGTAAGAGCGTGTCACATATTTTTGCGGCCTTCGAAGAGTAACATATTATTGCAGGTGACTAATAGGGTTTGCACGACGGATCCGAAATATATGGGAAGATCCGCGGATCCGGATCCAGATCCGGATAATTTCATACATATCGGATCCGGATTGCAAACCCTACAGGTGACTGTACAATACGACCTTCAAGCCTTCAAGATAAGACGCCGTACTCCCATTTTAGGGTTCCGTACCCAAAGAGTAAAAACGGAACCCTCTTACTAAGACTCCGCTGTCCGTCTACATGTCTATCTGTCTGTCACCAGGCTGTAACTCAAGAGCCGTGTTAGCTAGACAGTTGAAATTTTCACAGGTGATGTATTTCTGTTGCCGCTATAACAATTAAAGTGGGGCTCCCATACAACAGACGTGATTTTTTTGCCGTTTTCTGCGTAATGGTATGGAAACCTTCGTGCGCACTTGACCGGTTTTTAATACAGGCAACGCACCGACTTTCGACCGTTTTATTTCTCCGTTGATTACCCTAAAAACCCTAAGTATGAAACTTGAGTGTTTAATGACTGCCATTTTTGACTTGTCATTACGAACTCCCCAAACAACCCCTTGAACTTCGCGATCAAGTTGTGAACTGTCCTTATTAATTAGAGAACTGTAATTAGAGTTCAGGTGTTCTTTCACTGCCTTTGGACTTTGTAACAGTGACCTTTATTTTATTAATCTGAGTTGGAAGCTTAAATTAAAACATTCACTTCCCTTCTTCCATGGTCTAATAAAACATGGTCTTCTATTCCCAGAGTGACACAGGCCTACGTCACAATAACATGGCCGCTATATATAGCGCTATCGCATATTATCATATAGCGCTGTCGCATGATGACGTAGGCTTGTGTCAGTTAGGTGACCTAGAAAAGACGGGAATAGAGTACCAGGCGGAGTATATTATTGTACCATGCCTTCTTCCTCGCGTTATCCCGGCATTTTGCCACGGCTCATGGAAGCCTGGGGTCCGCTTGACAACTAATCCCACGATTTGACGGGCACTAGTTTTTACGAAAGCTACTGCCATCTGACCTTCCAACCCAGAGGGGAAACTAGGCCTTATTGGGGTTAGTTTGGTTTCCTGACGAAGTTTTCCTTCACCGAAAAGCAACTGGTACTTATTTAAGTACCAGTTGCTATTGATATTTATCAAATGATATGTGACGTTCCATGGCAAAAGGTACCTTATGGCGGCTGGCGCTTACGTCGCATAGCGCCGCAAAAATATTGGAGCGGCGTTAATAAAAGCGTAAGCACCAACCGCCATAAGGTACCTTTTCCCGTGGGACGTCACATATTTCGTACATAAGTTCCTAAAAACTCATTGGTACGAGCCGGGGTTGGAACCGCGACCCAAATGTTATTCGTATTTTTGAACATATACAAGCCGCCTTGGCTCAAATAACAGATAAAAGTACAAACGGATCCCTATTAAAAGTATTCCAGTGTTTTCAACTGGAACTGTCACTAATTTTCCGCCATTTTAAAACAAATGGCGCCCGCTTTCCGTCTCATTTCGCCCCGTACTAATTACTGACGTTGGAGGACAGAAAAGTTATTAAGGTAATGTCTTCCATTCTTGTATACTATCATAAAGTCGACTGCGCTCTTGTAACAGCCCTGGAGTTGCAAACGTATATACATAATGATTTTTTTAACCCATACTGAGCTACGATTTCTATAAGCCTTCCATATTTCCGATTTCAAAATTTAATCTAAATCGATTCAGCGGTTTAACCGTGAAGAGGTAACATACAGACAGACAGAGTTCCTTTCGAATTTATAATAATAGGGATTTGTTGTCAAAAAGCCCTCTTGCCGCCTATTTTCCAAATAATTATTAACAAGGAAAGATATCCAACACTGTCCGGCTCCGATTTCATTTATTTTTATAGATATATGTGACGTTATCTATGAAAAGGGACCTTATTGTCGATGGCGCTTACGCCATTATTTAAGATGCTCCGATATAAATACAATGCCGCGCGACGCTGTGCGGCGTAAGCGCCATCGACAATAAGGTCCCTTTTCATAGATAATGCCCCATATATTTTTATTATTTATATAGAGTAGTCCAAAATAACAGACACCTATTTAGCTGCCCAAACTCAACCTACTGGAGAAATTGTCCTCCAAAGTACTGAAAAGTGATCAAACCCTCTAACTTCTGTAGACAGTTTTGTTCAAGCAAATTGCTAGTTAATTACAGGTTTCCACGAAACCACGATGAAAAGTTGGCTATGTCTCATTTTGTCTGAACTAATTTCGATGTTTTCTCTGAAGGAGCAAACATTTTACTAATTTTATATACCTATACTTAGTAATGAAGTTTTTAAAGTTACTTAAAGCAGATTTGACTTATTTAGTATTCTCTTCTAAATATCCTGTATGTGATTGTATGTATAACCTAAAATTCATTGTCAAAATGCGCTCTTCAGGCCTATTTTCCAAGTAAAGAGCTTGATTAAGTTACAGTAAAAAAAAAATATGCTAAGTTAGAATTCTGGTTGCCCAAGCTAAATATCTACGTTCGCGACAGTTCCCGAAGACTGATGGCCGGCATCACCGTACGTTGAAAAGTTGCTCAGTATGGCCTTACTGAAAAAAAGTTGCTCAGTATGACCATTTGAGCAATTTTTCTATGGGATCAACCCCGAAATCGCAAAAACTTGGCTATATCACACATTTTGTCTGATCAGATGTTTCATAAAGCTGATTTAACTCATTAGTCCCTCCTTCTCCAACAAAAAAAGGACCAAAAAGTGCTCTTGCGGCCTATTTTCCAAATAATGATTAAGTTACAGTAGGAAGGCTACTAAAAATGCAAAGTTAGAATTCTGGTTGTCGAAGCTAAGTATCTACGTTCGCGACGGTTCCCGAAGACTGATGGCCGGCATTACTCAGCGCGTTTTTTCACCGGACCCGGTTGGTCGTTGATAAAACTCTGATTAAAGAACGGATTTATTACGACTAATGAATTACATTAAATATTACAAGCGTTTACGAGATTCCGTGGGCTTTAGCAGTCTTTTCAGAACTTCAACCGGATAAAATACTTAATATTATTTTAATTATTGGATTTCAATGTTGTATTAAATTAGATATAAATTACTAATATAGGCTAAGCCCTACTTAATTATCATAAATGCTAAAGTAACTTTGTCGGTCCATCTGTTATCTCTCCACTTCTAAACTGCTGAATCAATTTATATGAAGTTTGGTATGGATAGAGTTTTAGTCCCAGTGAAGGACATAGGATAGTTTTTATTACGGCAATGACGCCATGACCATACGCCGTAATTAAATCAACAAAATATTGGAAAAATGTAGACAGCAGTAATTTTTAAGCACACTTCGTATTGAATAAATCGTAAAGAAATTGGAAAAGTAAAGTAACTTGATTGTTAACGCCGCTTTATATTAGATTTAAAATTTTGAGACGGTAATTTCATTTGATTTATCAGTCAACCTAATTTAAGACCAAATATGAGTCAAATGTTTATCATCCTCTGATCCAATCCTGTGAACGTACCTACAGCACGTTAATATTATAACTAGGTTATGAAATGAAAACACGCCCGTCCCAAGTTATGTAGACTTCGTTATTCCAAGATTGGATGGATCGCGCAACATTGTTAGCGCGGTGTTAATAGCATACACGTCAAAGCATTCCAATTATATTGATCTTAAAAGCTTCATGGCAAGAAGTAAGTAGAACGACTAATTTTAAGTCCTATATGTACAGTACGCATATGATGGTCGTTCTTGTCTACGTGACAGCGTGATAAAACGGTATCCGTCGCTTTCAATCGCGCTCTTTTAAACAGTGACGGATATTTATTTCACGTGGATAAAGCCACCCATAATAGGCCTGCAGGTCGGCCCAAAAAATAAGCTATCGGTCAAGTACATCCTGAGGCACTTAATACCAAATATGAAGTTATATTATTTACTCCTCTGAACGTTAATAGCGCGTTAATATTGTAACTTGCTTATGAAATAAAAACACGCCCGTCCCAAGTTATGCCACAGAATAAATAATAGTACTAGGTACAGAAGACTCACTCTCTAAAAAAACGCGTCTGTTACGATCAGCACAGATATGGCCGCTAGGTGGCGACAGCGCCACGCGAGGCTTATTGCTTTCCCCAAAATTGGGGCGGAACGGATGTACTTTTAGCTACCTGTAGCAAAGCGACGAAATCGCGGAGTGAGCCACGCCTGGTTATGCAGACTTCGTTATTCCAAGATTGGATGGATCGCGCCATATTGTTAGCGCGGTGTTAATGGCATACACGTCAAATCATTCCAATTATATTGATCTTAAAAGCTTCATGGCAAGAAGTAAATAGAACTACTAATTTAAGTCCTATAAGAGTTGGCCCAAAAAATAAGCTATCTGTCATCCTTAGGCACTTAATACCAGATATTTTGAAGTTATATTATTCACTCCTCTGAAACGTTATAGCGCGTTAATATTATAACTAGGTTATGAAATGAAAACACGCCCGTCCCAAGTTATGCAGACTTCGTTATTCCAAGATTGGATGGAGCGCAACATTGTTGACGAGGTGGTAATGGCATACACGTCAAAGCATTCCAATTATATTGATCTTAAAAGCTTCATGGCAAGAAGTAAGTAGAACGACTAATTTTAAGTCCTATATGTACAGTAAGCATATGATGGTCGTTCTTGTCTACGTGACAGCGTGATAAAACGGTATCCGTCGCTTTCAATCGCGCTCTGTTAAAAAGTGACGGATATTTTATCACGTGGATAAAGCCACCCATAATAGGCCTGCAGGTCGGCCCAAAAAATAAGCTATCCGTCAACATCCTTTAGGCACTTAATACCAAATATGAAGTTATATTATTTACTCCTCAGAACGTAATACAGCGCGTTAATATTGTAACTAGGTTATGAAATGAAAACACGCCCGTCCCAAGTTATGCAGATTTCGTTATTCCAAGATTGGATGGAGCGCAACATTGTTGACGAGGTGGTAATGGCATACACGTCAAAGTATTCGTAATGTATGTAAGATTACAAGTAATTGAAGTCATCTTAAAAGCTTCGTGGCAAGAAGTAATTGGAACGAATCTATGTAAATTTTAATTAAAATTCGTTCACACACATAAGTTTAATATTCAAGCACCTATTCAGCCACCAAAAAACGGTGTCTCTCCGGTGTTACACCATAAATCATCTGCAATAGACGCAAAGGCCAATGATATGATATGTTTATGTTACAATAATTTGTTTCACTGTGTTTCGCCATTTGGCATACAAATACAAGTACCTAACTAAAATTAAGAAGAGATGGATCATGCATTAATTGTAATATTCAGTCAATTGAAAATAATGTCAACTTAAATTCAAAATGTGTTCCATAAATATTCCATTATACAATTGTATGATTTTTGTACTAAAAATTAATTCATGGATTTCTTAAATTCAATTAAATTATCTACTTATCACAATAATGTTTCTGCAATTATAAAAAAAGTTAAATAAAATGGCCGTTATGTCTAAAAATGCTAATTTGTACTATACCATAGCATAGCTGGTTAAAATTGTTTACTTGTATTGTTTACTTTACTTTTTTTTTCTTAAATGTATGAATCTTGTATATTTATAAATCTACCTTTAATCTTAGTCATGTAAGCCTGACCTGTAATTTATATTATCAATAAAATATGAGTATGAGTAAATTGCAAGCTAACCCCACTTTCAGTACAAAATCGCGGTATTCCACACCGCTCGGTTATCGTCCAAATTTGAATAACTACGGAATTATGCCTCTCGCCTCTTAACGCATTGTTTCTTCTCTTTATTGTGAGCTTTACTACTACATAAGCTTTTGAATAAAATTCATGAGCATTTTGTGGCTATTTTTATTTAAAATGATGAACTTTTTACCCCTTTCACTTTCATAATGTAAAGATGTCTGTCTTCAACGAGTACTGAGATACTTCGGTCACATAGCTCGCAGAGACCCTGCCAACTTGGAGAGACTTGTGGTGATGGGAAAGGTGGACGGCAGACGGCCTAGAGGACCAAGTCCAACGAGATGGTGTGACCAAATATCCGCCCAGATGGACATCACACTAAGCAACGCTTTCCACAAAGCAACCGACAGGGAGAAGTGGAGAGCTGCTATAGGAAAAATTAGCAAGACGATCACACGATCCTCAGCAGTGAGGGACCGAGTTGAAGAAGAATGTAAAGATACACATTATGCAATCGAGAGAGTGCTAATGTCATCTCGAATCTGAATCCCTTGTGTAAATTTAATTCGATAGCGTGACGTGTGTTCGCGTTATATCTATTTCAGTACGAGATTTTGAACAGCGCGCCAAGCGGGACGTTTTGGAAACTCAAAATCCCATACAAAATTATACTTAAAGCAAACGCGTACGCGTCACGCTATCGAATGAAATTTACACTAGGGTACAGTGCCTCTACCATCTTACTTTCTATGCATCTCGCTCTTACTCGCATATTAGTGCAAGCGAGATGTACAGAAAGTAAATTACGTAGACGTGAGCGTTATTTCAATGTTAAAACTGGTGGTAGACGTACTGGAGTAACAAAAGTGTAAGTGTAAATTATACATTTTAATACTTACCTAAATTGATCCATCCGTTAAGGACCTTCTGACAGTCATACAGACAAACATACACTAGTTAACTGGAAGAAATCCCTTAAAGGGATAAGTTCGCCTTTGTACTGCCGTGTGCCATGAATTTGTGTTTTGTACTATAAAGAGTTTATACGGACATACAGACAAACATACACATAAATAATAACAAGAAACCTAACAAGGTCGGGCAATTAGTGCAGCGGAAGTTGTTAGTGGTTGCAAGCAAACAAATACGATGATATAGTGCGTCTGTTTGTCTAGCGAACGATTTTAGGGTACCATAGGAAATCGCCAGACCGAAAAAATGTCTAAATATCTAATCTGATTATTTTTACAATCAATTAATAGGTTATTTGATCTGGAATTGTTATGGATATGACAACTCACAGATCGTACAAAAAAAAGATGAATGATATTTGTGACGATCACAAAACATGTAACAGCATATGTACAGACAACAGCAGCAAGAAAAAAAGAAATCATTAAGTGTGCATCACGAAATGGGCTCAACTCAGCATAATGCTAGCTATAAAGCCAGCGCTGGTCTTCCGTAGGGCCCATTCGGTGATGCCACGATAGATAACACATAAAGAGACATATTAAAACATTACAGAAATACACAAAATGAATAATTAAGAAAACAGACAAAACAAAAATATACAAGAAAAAAAATAAGAAAACAAACAAAACAAGAAAAAAATATACAAGAGAAATTAGTTAGACAAACTAATCAGTACCTAGATCAAATCCAGATCAAATGACCTGCTGTTATTACATTTAAGGTACCTGATAGTACATTTCTAATGCATACCTACTAACAAATCGCTTTGATGTTTCATCAATTACCAGGGGAAAAAAATATACAATATAGAAAGAGTAACTTTTTATGACTAAAATTAAGATATCTGCTTATTAAATCTCTTTCATTTGACATATGTTATACAGAACCATATGACTCAACATACCGCTCATCTTTTAGCCCTGGACATTGTCAGTTGCCGAGTAAACAAAACCATTAGTGTGTTTGTTTAAAAACGGGCGTGAAGAATGATACTCGTAGTTAGCGGAACTACTGATGTAATGTAAACTGTGATGAGTCTTTGATGGGCGCCGAAAGTGACTCCTATGTAAAGGGGATTACCAATACGCCAGACGATATCAGCCTGTCAGTTAGTCGCAAAAGGTGACAGTTCCGAACAACTGACAGGCTGATATCGTCCGGTGAACTGGTAATCTGTGGGCCCCTTAAAAGGTACCGTTTGGATAGAGACTGCACTAGCATTACTGCTGTAGTAATACGGTACAACGTTGCTGCTGAAAATGTCAAAAATCCGTTAATGTTAATTATTGTCAATACTCACAATATACACTTTCAATTGAAATCAAGAAACACCCCAGGAATTTTAATAGGGAGGATGGTTTTAACTTATCGCAAACTTGGGAACCAGTGATACACAAGTTAAAGCCAAAGGATCTATCTTCGGACGTGTGCGTGGATATTATGTATAGTGTATTATGTATAGTGGGTGGTTTGAAAATGTGATGTCTACCCCAAACTTTTCCATACACTTCGTCGGGTAGTTGCACAAATCTCTGTTTTGACATTTTGGTGGGACATCAGTCAGCCGCGACCACGACCAGTGAAACCTGTGTCGAAACGTCGGTAAATAAAGGTAATTGAATAAATTTCGCGTTAGACCCATCTATAAATATGAGTTAATATAAAAATAATTCATTTTAATGATTTTGTTTTACTTTTTAATCCTGCTTTACGATTATAATAACTCGATTGTAAATCACTTAGATAACAATAGCCTTTCAGCTCAGTCTCTAGAAATGTTCCACCCAGTATCTTTTTTAATTTAATAATAACCATAGGTACATAAACTTACCATCTCAATTATCTCAAAGCTTAGTACCAATCTAATAAATAAATAATAAAAACCACTAGCAAAACTAAAAAAAACATAGCATTTGCTTCAAATTGAATTTTCTACAGTCAAACATTACTTCAGACAATTATTGTTGTTACTCCAATACGATTTTAATTGCTTTTGCCAGCGAAACTAGCCGACTTGATTGAACCATTATTTTTAATACTTTAAAATTAAAATAAACTAGAAGAAAGCGAGATTACGCTCGGTTCTCACGGACTTTCGTTTCGCTGTACCGTCGACGTCAAAAATATGTATACACTTTTGCACCTTACTCCTTTGTAATAAGGCGAAAAATGTAAACATATATTTGACGGTGACTGTACCGTTTGTATGGGCAGTTCATGATTGTTACGGCAGCCATACAATGTAATTACATTATTTTATCATAATTGGTGAAGACATACTAGGTTCTCTAAAAATAAACTTTATTAATAACGAACAAAATGAGAAAAAAAACTAAACATTAGAATTTAAACTAAACTAATCTTAAACTAAACATATAAATAAAAAATGCTCCCCAGGTCACCTTCATGCATTATGGTGCCCAGGAGGCTGGCAGCGTTACCTTTCTGGATGGCCAGGCTTATCCTCTGGCCGAGGTAGCTGCCAGCCCTCCGGTCACTTAGGTTCTCTTGATGTATATAATTACGCCTAAATGTCTGCAAAATATGCTTTACAGGTTTGATCGCTGTGGGCTGCTCTCTTGTACAGTCGAATTCATAAATATGTTATACATTTCTTCACCTTATTGCAATGGATTAAGGCGAAGAAATGCATACATATTTATAAACTCGATTGTACGGACATTTCAGCGAATTTTTTTTGATTAATTTTGTTTTCTAACCAATTTATCGCAGAATATTTAAGTTTGCAAACCCACGTTCAAAAGAATCATAATTAGCATAGGTAATTTATGACATAGGTTATGTTAGGCTAGTATACTTAATTACTTATTAATTAATATTCGGAAAAGATGTGAAACGTTGCCATTTATTATTTGGCTAAATTAAATTATGGAAAAAAGTAAAAATTTATAAGATTTTCGTCCCAAAATATTCGCAGGATATTCACCTATACCTAACACAGTTATCACCAAATAATAATATCATAACACAACTCTTTATCAACAACCGTTAGACTTTTTTGAAATACCAAAATTATGAAACAATAATTAAACCGTTTGTATGGTACACCGCTCAAAAACCTTCCTTTCTAACAAGACTCCAGCGTGGTAAATTAAAAACATGGGCGTTACAGAGTAATTGCATAGCTCAATGGTCCATTGCTAATCTGGCTGATTACTATGGTTTATGAACTGTAATTTTGTACAGTTTGGTGCAACGCCCGGAAAGGGGGTTCTAGATAAAGTATTGGGAAACTTGTCTTTTCAAACATGAAAACGCTTTGCCTATGTACAGATTATATATAGAGATTTTGTTATGTTTGACCATAACTTGAGGGGTCAATATAGTCTTTAGAAAAAGACAATAAAATACTGTCTCATACATTTCGGCGACTCATATATCAAGTATTTTCTATGGAACACCATTTTTTTTTTCGCTATACGGGGTTGGCTCCATTAGCTCCGTAGTAAAAGTTGTTCAATATGACCTAAATATTCTCCTCTCAGAGTATGGTCAGACAGAGGTATAGTTAGACCAGGAAAAGTCTGCATCGATTTTGATAGCCCACGCAGTGCAAGTGTTATTTTAAACGTCAAATTTATATAGCGAGAAGCACGGGCGAACGATAACAAAATGACAAACCAACAACAAACCAATAACAAACCAGTCGCACGCAGCAGCTAAATCTTCAATCTCACCAATTACTTACTCTGCTGAATATCAATTCAATGATCCGTTATGATGTTTCTTTAATTTTATTTTGAAAGCACAAGGTTAATTCAACACCTGCCCACTTCTGAACCTCAGAACACACATCCACACGTTACACACATACTTTTGACGTTCCGCACAGAATGTTTGTGCAAGAAACTCTTCATCAAAGTTGGGCGGGTGATGTAGCGCCGCATTAGGTGTCGTAACTCGAATTTGAATGAGACAAATGTAGCGGCTGCGGCGACATGGTAGGATGGAGCCAAACATATAGCGGAAAAGACCATTTTACTGCCACACTTAGGGCCACTTGCACCATCTCACTAACCCGGGGTTAAGCGGTTAGACCGTTAACCCTGTGTCAAATTGTACTGGCAACCATGGTAACTCCAGGTTTAACCGGTTAACCCCGGGTTAGTGGAATGCTGCAAGTGGCGCTTAGAGACATGGTCGGATGAAGCCATACTTGCAGCGGGCAAGATCATTCTTCTGCTACCCTTAGGGTCTCCCCAGATATATCGACGCGCATTCGGCAAAAGCCGATAGGAAAAAGCTTTATGTCCACGCAATAAGAGCGAAAAAGTCGTCGTTCGGCTCGGCTCGCATCGGCCGGCGCCTGCCGACGCGTCGACGGCTTTTTCGCTCTTATTGCGTGGACATAAAGCTTTTTCCTATCGGCTTTTGCCGAATGCGCGTCGATATATCTGGGGAGACCCTTAGAAAACACATCCACACGTACGTTACTTCTGAGTTCCACACAGAATGTCTTGCTTAGCTAATTTGCGTTATTTGAAATCAAAATAATAGTCAACGTGGCCAAATACTCTGCGGGAAATTCCGTACACAAGCGTATTTTGTTATGTCTTTCAACGGTAGGAAATAGAGCACATCTGCTTTTGACTGCTGAAACTAAAAGCAACCGCTGCGTTGCCGATCATCCTTCTCTGTGCCTGTCTCTGTCTGCTGTGTTAAACAACAACCTTTTCTCTCTTTCTACCTGACGTATCAGCTTCAGAAGAAATGGGACACTCGAGATCTTACAAAATATAAATACAATTTCCAGCATATAACCTAAAAATACCATGCAGTCGACCACACTCTTGTTGGATCCCCATTGGGTAATTTTTTTCTGGCATAAAGTTGTGTTGGTAATGTTGGTATCTAAGTCACGTGATGGTGATGCTTGGTCCCTTTTATGTCATTGGCATGCATACAGTAATTTTTAAGTGCAACGCATCATGATAAGGATAATTTTTGAAAAATCGATTCATCTACTTCATCATGGGTCTTTTTCTTCATAGTTTTCATCGAATATTCATGTTTTAGTCGTTTCAAATATGATAAGTAATTATAGCGGGCCAAATAAAATACAAACTTTCATAATCGCTCATCGTATGCTAAGTCCACAGCCTTACTAACCCGTCGAATACTTGTTTGTCCCGACTCCTCCACGCTGAAACCAATTTGTCAATTTCACGGCTTGCTACGTCGATTATATAATTCGGGAATTAAAAAGTTTGCCAATTATCTTCTATTTGATAGTTCCCGTGATTATTTTGGTGGTACTTTGCGAAATAAAGCTGGCTTGTAAAAACAAAGTCTCTTTATTAGGGTTCCGTACCCAAAGGGTAAAACGGGACCCTATTACTAAGACTTCGCTGTCCGTCCGTCCGTCCGTCTGTCTGTCACCAGGCTGTATCTCACGAACCGTGATAGCTAGACAGTTGAAATTTTCACAGATGATGTATTTCTGTTGCCGCTATAACAACAAATACTAAAAACAGAATAAAATAAAGATTTAAATGGGGCTCCCATACAACAAACGTGATTTTTGACCAAAGTTTAGCAACGTCGGGAGTGGTCAGTACTTGGATGGGTGTCCGTTTTTTTTTGCTTTTTTTTTCGTGTTTTTTTGCATTATGGTACGGAACCCTTCGTGCGCGAGTCCAACTCGCACTTGCCCGGTTTTTTGTAGTAAGTAAAAAACATTTTTCTGTCAATGGTCCTTGGAACCCCTGGGGATTCTTGACTGCACGGACACACCGGGCTGGACGGTCGGAACAATTCAAAACATTTTTTTACCTGAGTATTTTTTGTACCTGACCTACACTGATGTCAGTAATGCCGTTACAAAGTAAATACCCTATGCGTTTCAAATGTGCTTAAAAAACTAGTAAAATTGGTAATTTTACGGTTTAGACTCACTTGTTTTTAGTCACTCGCGTGACATGTGTGAATTTGTATTTTTTGTATTTTGTATCCAATTTCCCAGAAGTGATTATTTCAATGCGCTTTCTTTTGTAAATTATTTTATTCGAAGACCTTACGTATATAGCTAACTTTAAGGTTCAACTCACGTATTTTTACTTACTCGCGCGACATGTTTCGCATGCGCGATGTATTGTTCAAATCCCGGTAAGGGCATTTGAAACTACACGGAAAGAACATGTCTAGTCACTCTGACAACATTTTGAGTTATCGCGGTTTGAAAGGAACGATGTACATAATTAACCATATTAATTTCGTGTATACGTGTTTTTAAAGTATAAGAAAAAAAGGAGTTATATTTATGATTACACAGGTAACCGAAGTTGTTACTAATAGTTCATTGAGAGCTCTACATTTTGAGATTAAAAACTCCTTTTTTAAAAAAATGGACTAGACATGTTCTTTCCGTGTACCCTTCATTTATGCGTGTAGAGAAACACAAATATTTGTTTCTGAGTCATGGTTGTTTTATGTATGTAATTGTATTTAGATTATAAATAAACTAAGTTGTTAATGAACAGTGTAATGTAACATAAATGCCATACGATAAATAAAATAATTGTAAGTATGTATATACTACATATATAAGTATATAAGACGGTGGCAGCCTCGAAAAGCTTTCTGTGACCGGCAAAGTGGATGGGAAAAGGCCTGGACGTGGACGCAGTCCAATACGTTGGTCTGACCAGATCCGCACCGCTCTTGACACCACAGTTCACATGGCTCTCCACACCGCAAAGGACAGAAACAGATGGAGAAAGATCGTGGGAGAGAAAGTGATCCAAAAGGGAGGTCACGACCCTCAATACTGAGGATTACGACGCAAGGAGAAGGAGTATAAGTATGTATATCGTCGCCTAGCACCCATAGTACAAGCTTTTAGTTTGGGGCTAGGTTGATCAGTGTAAGAGCCCTTTATACTCGTATTCAACATGAGGGTTTATTTAACGTGAAATAGTGCTGCTGCACTCTATAAAGCCTTGCGTTTCGCTCCTCTGTTTTATTGGTCCTGCGAGCCGGATTTACCGCCGCGATAATGCCTCGCAATAAACACTTGCAATCCGACCTTAATTAGATTTTAAGGTCCAATTTTGTGACGAATATTCGCTTTTAATAACTTCTGCTATAGTCTGTATCTTTAGGTATTTCATTAAATAGAAGTAAACAAACAACATTTTCGGGTAGTTATAACATTTATTGGTTAACCGACCAAATACAAAACCGCCTGAATCTGTCACTGAACGACCTGACTTTAACCTACATTATTTGGTCATGTAATGTTTTCATCTACCCTCAACTGACTTAAGGAGCCATTTGAGGGAGATTTTGTTTACTTTTATTTAAATACCTAAAGATACAGAGTATAGATATTGTAAGTTACGGAAGCTGTTGATAGAGTAAAAGATATAGAATTAGACCAAGAAATGTCTGCAACGATTTTGATAGCACACGCAGTGCAAGTGTTATTTTAAACGTCAAACTTCTATGAAATTATTATGTATAAATAACACTTGCACTGCGTATACTATCAAAATCGTTGCAGAGTTTTCTGGCTTTAACTCTAAACGCTTGTATATCCCTACTAATTTTATTCATGCGAAGGTAACTCTATCTGTCTCTTCGTTACCTCATCACGGTTAAACCGCTGAACCGATTTAGATGAAATTTTGTAAGAACATAGTTTGAAGCATGGGAAATGACATAGGATAGTTTTCATCATCATCAATATCATCATTCCATGCAGACGGTGACTCGGTGAGTCAAACATAACTTGAGATAGTCTGTGGGCAGCCAGTTAAAAAGTTTTTCAATTTCTATGTTTTAAGGGGCCCACTGATTAACAGTCCGCCGGACGGTATCGGCCTGTCAGTTGTTCGGAACTGGCCAAATTTTGTTGGTTCCTTTAGGAGTATGAGAAAATTATCTACGTTATCAAAGCAATTGGTGCAGTATTCTCATATCCATTTGAATGTTATTAACGGTAAAAAACTTTATAACTCTCAATAATGGCCATTCTAGCAATCATAACTGCACAATGCAATTAACAATCAAACAACTTCATACTGCATTAAACGCCAATGGAAGCAGGCGTAGTCTAATCATTGAGGCACTTTATTTCAATAAAAATCTTTTTGGCTTTCTAATGTAACTAGGGGTAGTGGCCAATCAAATTATTTTTAGTTTTTTTTTTAAAGTAGTCACACTACTTTATTGACCGAGCGGAGCGAAGGTCTACGTTTCAGCTTGGACAAAAATGCTTTCGTATGTCCGGATGTTCTCGACTGCTGGTCGCATTTCTCAACCGATTCTCGTGAAATGTTGTAAGAAGATTCGAAAATTACATATGTAGATTTTTTTGTCGATTCATGTTTCAAGAATATAATAAGTTCCTGTAGTTCATACCATATTGTTCATTAGTTTGTGATTTTATCTGACACAATTATTTTAATATTTTTGTCACTCCTAACACGAAATAAACACATAATTTGTATTTATTTTATGTAATTTGCTTACCTTCATTTTAGGCAACTGTGGTGGTCTTAGAACCTTTTCCGTTTTTACGACTATAATTTTTTCACACCCCATTTGATATCTATAATTTCAAGCAATTACCGTCGGCGTCTCCAAGAGTCCTCTTTGATTAGGGTACCAAGCATAACAGACCTAATAACTGATTTCAAAAGCCATAAAGCGTTTTGTTCCCTCGGTAACTAAGAATTGCATTGGCTATGTGCATGGTCGTTAACTCTTGTTTATGGCATGTATCAATTCTCACTTCTAAATGCAGTGGTACTGCGCATGGAAACTGCTTAAAAGGCTGGCGAATACATAATTAAAATTTATTTTGTTTTAATTTTTAATTTATTTACACAGAAACAAGATGGTCTAAGAGCTAGCTACGGAAATAGGTTTGCAATTTATAGAGCAACGAAATCCCTCTAGTTAGTGTGCCATACTATCATTATGAATTAATCCGGGCGCCTGGCAGCTGTTCAGATCTGTTTCAGAACCCAATATCTTTTTTCTTCTTCTAATTTCCTTTACGTTACGCCCCTTCTAAAACAAAGCTTTGTCTTACGACTCATTTTTTCTCAGTTACCTTGCCTTGATTCACGATCAATCCCATACCACTTATACCTCCCAAGGAGGCAATATACCGATTCCCCTAATTACGGCCCCTATTCTTTACCGCTCGACTCGACACATGTGTAAAGTGTTCGATACGTCTACGTCGCCGGTAATCGACTCTTGTATGGCGGGGGCTATTCTTTTCGCGTGATACAAAGGCTGGGGCGGTATTACGTTTCATGACGATTAGCTGGATGGAAGCTAGGTTTTGACAATACAATAATTTTTTATATAAGATTTAACTTACTCATGCAGTAGTGATACTTAATTAATCTACTCTTTATCAAGACTATTTTAGGGAGCGTTCAAGTATAACGTAACGCAATATTTGGACATTTTTGACCCCCCTCCCCCCCATGTAACGCGCCGTAACGTTTTTCTGTACCCCCCCCCCCCCTCAATGTACTTACATCATATATTTCTTTTAGTGTTATCATTCTCTTATTTTAGAAGTTACGGGGGGGGGGGACACATTTTACCACTTTAGAAGTGTCTCTCGCGCAAACTATTCAGTTTAGAAAAAAATGATATTAGAAACCTCAATATCATTTTTGAGTTTTAGTTCTAAGTATGGGGAACCCCCAAAATTTTTTTTTTTCTATTTTTGTGTGAAAATCTTAATGCGGTTCACAGAATACTACTTACCAAGTTTCAACAGTATAGTTCTTATAGTTTCGGAAAAAAGTGGCTGTGACTTACGAACGGACAGACAGACAGACAGACAGACATGACGAATTCATAAGGGTCCCGTTTTTTGCCATTTGGCTACGGAACCCTAAAAAACCGTCTACAATCTCTTTCGTCTTCCCTGCATTGACCTTATTATTATTCCTAATAACACGTAACCGAGCACGTCGTGACGTGGACGCATGACGTCATCAATCTGTGCCTCACTCGAGCAGTTGACCACAGCATCGCGAAATATAAGAAATCGGGATACCCAGAATTAAATAAGTATTTTGAGTAACAAGTTAAAACTCTAGGTATTACGAATGTGGAGGGAAGTACGAGGAAAGGAAAACCGAGGAAAAGGTGGATGGCCTGTGTGAGAGATGATATGAAACGAAAGCAAGTGAATGATGAAATGACGGGCGACAGAGAGGTGTGGAAGACAAAGACATGTTGCGCCGACCCCAAATGAATGGGGCAAGGGCAAGAGAATGATGATGAAGTTGAAACTCTAGGTCCATGGGGTTCCAGCGCGCAATTTGTTTGCAGAAGTTGCGAAGCGTCTGGTTGACGCAACTGGTGAACAAAGAGCTGGCGGCGTCCTCGAGGAAATGCCGTCAGCATCCTTTGTAAAAAAAGTATCATGTATCCACAAAACCATGTCTTGCTATAAACCAAAACTAGTAAAATACATCCGTTTAAATTCCGTTACAACAATATTATTAAAACTATTCGAAATACATGTTTGCGCGGGATCTTTTCAATGCATTTCCGCGAAAATTAGCAAGTTGGTCAAACTAACTTCCAGCGTTCCACTTTTATTGTTAAGCTACTGAATACTGGATATCTGTGCCAAAACATCTCAACCGCCAGTGGAACCTCGGTAACTGGAACCTCCTATACTTTAATAGTTCTGGAATTAAAAATTTTAACCTCATTCAGTACTTAATTTCATAATACCGTAAGCCTCGACACGTCTAGCACGTCTTATTGTTACTGACGCGACTTTATATGGAACTGATGACCGATCTGGCCTAGTTGGAAGTGACCCTGCCTACGAACCTAATAGTCCTCGATGATTATTTACACGGTAAACCAGTAGGGGGCTGTCCATAAATTACGTCATCGATTTTTGACGATTTTGGACCCCCCCCCCCCCCCTATAATCATCCAATAATCATGCTTCAAATGACCCCATTTCCTCCTACTTCATGCTACCGTCATCCGATGTCCAGACCCCCCCCCCCCCTAATTTGAAATGACGTAATTTATGAATAGCCCCTAGGTATAAATGTTACCTCTAGAGAATTCAAAAGATTTGATTTAACCTCTATTCTCTTAAGAGGCCGTGTACGATATTAGAGCAGAAATGTGAAATTGATGGATTTGGTCGTTGAAATTGTACACCTTTTGTTACGTAATATCTAAATAGCAAGTATTGGTTTCTATTAGCACGTCTTCTCATCTCGGCTTTTAATAATGAGGTCGCGAGCGTGCGTCACCGGTAATACATGACGAGAAGGGGCAGTTTTTAAAAATTCATCAATAAATTATGGTAGTAAATTATACTAAATGATGTATAAGAACAGTTTCAGGAAATATTGTCGATTGTTTAAGTATCAAAATTACGTTGAAATTAAGTCGAGTTTCAAAGAAATTGTCACTTGTTTTGGTGTAATTTATGGAGAAAATTAATTTTGGCTAACTTTCATTTACACTACTTCAAAGTCATAATATCAAAAATGTAGTCCGATAAAGTACAAGTACAGGATATGTGTAATACAAAATTACCATTTTTAGCAGTCCAAACTTTACGAAATGTACAAATAAGAGCTTTAAAATCTGTGTTTTACGGGCGAACGCCCATCAGAAAAAAAATCATTACTAATTTAGTGAGTCTGTTTTCAAAAAAATTATCTGAAAAAGTACAAGATAAGAAGACGTGCTAATAGAAACCAGTACTTGTTATTTCTATTAGGTAGCAAAAAGTGTAGAATTTATTCGTCAAAATCTATCAGTTTAACATTTTTGCGACTAAAATCGTACACGGCCTCTTAAGTTTGCTAACGAGTTTGTGTAATTACCTCTGTAATAGGAACTTTTAATTAATTGTACTCCTGTAAGTCGAAACCTAACTATTAATGGTAGGTTTTACCATTAATATGTCCCCTCTGTAAAGCGAAAACTAGTCTACACATTGTTCATGTTTCTCTTGAGGACCGTCATATCGAGGTTTCACCGTATCATCCTATTAAATAAACTACATTTTGCTCTCGTGGTCCATGCATACTGATAACCCCTATTATGTGGGGATAAGGGGGATTTTGCAATGGCTACTAGAGTATACCGAGTTAGTTTAAAGTTTTAGAACTAAGTTTTTCATTTGTCGGCTTCATTGGAAATGTAACACATCGGTAGTAATACTATATTCAGTACGGATATGATGGTCGTTCTTGTCTACGTGACTGCGTGATAAAACGATATCCGTCACTTTCAATCGCGCTCTGTTAAAAAGTGACGGATATTTTGTCACGTGGATAATAGTCACCCATAATAGGCCTGCAGGACGGCCTTCTAGGCTAGTCGATAACAATCCATCGATAGCCATTTTCAAATATACCATCATCATCATACCTTTGCGCCATACCTTTGGCCTATGCTCGTGAAAATGGGGACACATTTTGACATTTAACAAATTTAACATATATAAGTGAAAGAACAAGGATCTAATCAAATGGCGAAGTTTTAATCATGTGTCAAAA
This sequence comes from Cydia splendana, assembly GCF_910591565.1. Lineage (NCBI taxonomy): Eukaryota > Metazoa > Arthropoda > Insecta > Lepidoptera > Tortricidae > Cydia > Cydia splendana. The sequence continues at coordinate 9,928,097 of NC_085981.1, forward strand.
GATGGCAGTAAATTTACTGTGGCTACAAAACTTACTTGGCAATCCGTCTCTATACTAAAGTCTCTTTAGCGATAGCAAAAAGAATAGATAGTATAGAGGGGTCCTGTCATTGTAAATTTTGTAGTCACAGTAAATTTACTGCCATCTATCGACACACGACTAAAACTCAAAATGAAAACGTATAAAGTTATCAAAAAATGTATATTTATGGATAAATGATTTTATTATTTTTATATCATTTTGATCCATGTTCATTCACTGATATCTATGTGTTATAAGTGTTAAATATGAAACGGTGTCGTCACGCCATCTAGCCGAGGATAGGCTAAAGGTGTGTGCGGCATCTATACGAGAATGACTTTTACTTGAATTCCGAGGCACGTTTTTTCCTTAGACTTTATTCGTCTTATACGAAGTTACATATGTCTTTGCTCAGGAGGAAATATTAAATTTTGTGATAAACACACAAATAAATGCCCTACCAGGACTTGAACCCGGGACCTCCTGCTTCGTAGGCAGGATCACTATCGCCAAAGACATATCTGACTTCGTATAAGACGAATAAAGTCTAAGGAAAAAACGTGCCTCGGAATTGAAGCAAAAGTCATTCTCGAATAGATGGCGCACACACCTTTAGCCTATCCTCGGCTAGATGGCGTGACGACACCGTTTCATATTTAACACTTATAACACATAGATATCAGTGAATGAACATGGATCAAAATGATATAAAAATAATAAAATCATTTATCCATAAATATACATTTTTTGATAACTTTATACGTTTTCATTTTGAGTTTTAGTCGTGTGTCGATAGATGGCAGTAAATTTACAGTGACTACAAAATTTACAATGACAGGACCCCTCTATACTATCTATTCTTTTTGCTCCTGAGTTATGGATGTTTTCACACAAATGGACAATGATTTACAGTGCCCACAACTGTGTGAATGTCGTTCAACGGATTTTGTACTCGTTGGTTGCTGTCGGCGGTCGTTATATCCATTCTTTGCCAATATTAGGATTCGTTATGAATAACAGTGTCCGTCTATTTCCATCTCGTGCGTGGTTTTAAAAATTGGCATTTTTTATGGCGTCGTTAAAGCTATCCATAAATTCCATAATGCTCCTGCTGTAGGGCTAAGATGGTCGGTTTTTAGGGTTCCGTACCTCAAAAGGAAAAAACGGAACCCTTATAGGATCACTCGTGCGTCCGTCTGTCTGTATGTCCGACCAATCCCTCCCCCCCGCCCCGCCCTTTATCTCCGAAACTACTGGGTCTACAATTTTGAATAAAATTCACAAAATAGTTCTTTACCTATAGATAACAGGAAAACCTATTAGAAATGTGCATTCAAGCTTGAGTCGCTTTTGATCCGACCCGTAGGTACGGGTTTTTTAAAGACGTTTCATTCACGCCCTACCTACACTAAATACATTACTCTGACTCGCACTTGACCGGTTTTTTTCAAACTCATCTGTCATCATAACTGTCACGTTCTAACTAGTCTGCGAAAGTGACACATGACATGACAAGTGATAAAAATGCGCCGACCATGATAACGCCGCTGAACTACATTATAGTTCGATACATTCAATCCTCTTCCGACATATCATTTGATTCGAGCATTGTTCGTGAGACTGTAGACCATAGACTAGTGCTGCAGACATAGAGAAATATAGTAAGAATAGAGTGCTCGCTCTATACATCATTTTTGGTACCAAAACGAGTATTATTTTCGCAGTCGACATCTAGCACTGATAATTATCAGTACAATTTTCAGCTAATATTATAATCGGATTAACCGGGACTCTATTTTCAACGACTTCTGCTTTTAATATTAGTTGTAAATTGTTGTTTAATACATTTTCGTGAGTAGCGACACTAGAGAATTCTAGTATCAAGTAGCGGTACTGATAATTCCGCTACTCGATGCTAGATGTCGACTGCGAAAATAATAGACTTTTTGGTACTAAAACTGTGTAGTATGGAGTGAGCACTCTATGTATTTATTTCTCTATGTTGCAGACACGTTCCCACTCGATTTATAACACACGCTCTTCAGCCATTGTGACATTTACTAAAATTAATGTTTGTTGTACTAAGCCCTATTTTAACTAATATTATAACAGTGTTTGTAGTTCTATCACGATTTTGCTGTTTTAGAAATTTCCTATCAGTTCACGGTTTTGTGTATGCATAAAATAAGTGGATTTACTAAGCCACTTTAAAGCACTCTTTTCAGCGAGAAATATTTTGCAATAAATTTTAAAATATAAATAAACGAACGCAAAGAAATGTTGGGTTATACAAAGGAAAATAAAAGTTTTTCATTAATTCCTAAGGTGCCTACTCGTAACTAGCTCTCTCAAAGTTTAAATAAATTGCAATTCTTGTCAAGTTTTCTGTTTGGGTAATGCCAAAGCCAGGTAAAATCTTAAAACTTTTATATTCCTAATTTAAATTTGGCGTAATATGACACTCACCCGGAAGTAATCAAAAACTAAACAATCTGCGAAATGACTTTGAATCTTAATTAAATTCCATTGAATTGATTTTGAAGGAATCGGCGGAAAGTTTGAACGACAAGCCAATGAGTGAAATGCAACTAAGTTACCGGCAATAGCTTGAAACTTGAAAGGCAACTTGGTAACAAGTTCCGAGTTCTAAGTACAGTAACGAAAGACTTACAGTAGATTTACACATTAACAGATAAGTGAACTGTGTACCATCCCACTAACCCGGGGTCAACCGGACCGTTAACCCAGTGTCCATGGTAACTCCAGGTTTAACCGGTTAACCCCGGGTTAATGAAGGGTGCGAGTAGCCTTAAATGTGTATTATCTTTAAATTTTTAGTATACCTACTCACACACAGGAAATTCGTAGAATAATAATATCAACTGAAGTTGAGAATCAAATATTAGTACTAACAAAGAGAATGGATAGTATAGAGGGGTCCTGTCATAGTAAATTTTGTAGTCACAGTAAATTTACTGCCATCTATCGACACACGACTAAAACTCAAAATGAAAACGTATAAAATTATCAAAAAATGTATATATATGGATAAATGATTTTATTATTTTTATATCATTTTGACCCATGTTCATTCACTGATATCTATGTGCTAAAATTGTTAAATATGAAACGGTGTCGTCACGCCATCTAGCCGAGCATAGGCCAAAGGTGTGTGCGCCATCTATCCGAGAATGACTTTTTCTTGATTTCCGAGGCACGTTTTTTTCTTAGACTTTATTCATCTTATACGAAGTTACATATGTCTTTGGTACTAAGTAGTATCACTCGCTTTTAGGTGAACGTAAGGTCCTTATACATAAAACTTTTCAAGCCTCAAGTTAATTTACGTTTTATCCCTTTCTCTCAAAGGCGTAAGTAAAAATGCTTGCCTCTCTTTCTATCAAATATGGTCGTCCTAGCGTCTCAAGTCCATAAAATTGAAATTATATCAGGATAGATGGACGACGAAGAACGGACTTGGAACAAATTTCAATTACTCCTATTTTTTTCTCATACGAAACGTTTGCCAGAAATTTTAGCTGTTCTAATTACTGAGGTACGAACCAGGGCACAGAATAATAATAGTACTACCGTACAGAAGGACACTTCCTACAAACCCGAAGTTTGACAGCGGTTCAGGGTCGAATCATGCTATCCCTTTCTAATATATGGCAATATCCCTTTCGGCTATTTAGGGTTGTCAAAATTCAAGTGATTATCTTATCTGTGGTCGTGCACGCAAAAGGAAGTCAAGTGGTGCCAACCCTAATAATTGCTCGGAGCAATGATGAGCCGAACGGAGCCGAGTTCGACCGAAGTGAGGAGTGTCTCCCCACTGACCAGGCACCTATACTTCAAAGCGAATGTTTGCAAACTGCGCCATGATATGTTTAGCTGTTCCAATGGCATTTGTCACGAACCCATTATATGGACATTTAGCCTAGTGTGCCCTACTGCAACTTTGCCCAAGTTCGCAACTGGAATCAGTTTCAGCGGCAGATGTGACAACTACGCCTCAGTTGGCAAAGTTGGGGACACTGCGAAAAACTGGGGCGGGTGAGGCGGGCGAGTGGGTCCATGGTTCCGTAGTGTTTTTTTTCAACATTATTTACGTAAAGCCAGTAAAGCGCAGAAGTACATTCAAGATTACTATTGTAATAGGAATTACAATTAAGTTAACAAGTACAAACATTAATCTTTATAAAATATTTTTTTCAAATTCAATTAAATTCTGTTATTTATTCATAAAATTTACATTCTATATGTCACTATAAAATTACAGGTTATAAAATATTATAGGGGACATTCTTACTTAACTACACTATAATTTTAATTACCTACCATTTATCAAGATACAGCATTGAACAAAACACGGAAAGGACGGGAATATTAATAACCACTTACTCATACTAAATTTGAAGAAATTTGTATTTAACAAAAATCAGAATGCAGCAAATTAAAGCTAAGGCCCAGTTTTAGTTCACAAATTTCATGTTTACTTATATAAATAGTCATTTAGGAATTAATTACTTTTTACCACCGCTTTGTGGTGAAGGAAAACATCAAACTTGTGCCCAAATTCTCCTTGTCGTGACAGCTACTCCATATAAAAATGAACTGTCATAGGAACTATCATTCGACGCAAGGGTAATACCGTATAGCCGTTGCAAAAAGCCAGGACAATGATAGGAACATGATGAGATTATAGGGATTACCTGACTCTACTAAACTATACTCTGTATCTTTAGGTATTTAAATAAAAGTAAATAAAATCTACCCTCAAATGGCTCCTTAAGACAGTTGAGGGTAGAGAAAAACATTACATGATCAAATAATATAGGTTAAATTCAGGTCGTTCAGTGACTGATCCAGGCGGTTTTGTATTTGATTGGTTAACCAATAAATGTTATAACTACCCAAAAATGTACAAATTGTTAGATTATTTATTTTTTTAAATACCTAAAGGTACAGACTATAGAGGTTTCCGTACGGGACCCTAAAAGCTCACCAGAAGCGCTTAAGACTTAGGTCGTTACGGTTTATTCATATTGCTTAGTTTTATTGTTGTTTTTGTTGGCAATATGCAATATTAAAAATCTTTCGCGCGACAGTTTCATGTTGTCGGTGCCGTTACATATTGCTTGAGAAGGTTTGTCTTTGTTGGGTTATGTTATTTTTGAAAATTCTTTGAGGCCTATTATTTTTGCAAAATTACGGGGCTACATAAGACAAATTAGTAGAGTTAGACCAAGAAAAGGTAATTAACATATTTAATTACACAAACGGGTCTACCGCGACATAATTTCATTGTTTTTACCTTAAATCCCAACGTTTCAGCTGAGTTGCACCAGCTGTGGTCACAGGTTTATATTTACTCGAAACGTAGGAATTTAAGGTAAAAACAATGAAATTATATCGCGGTAGACCCGTGTGTGTAATTAAATATGGAGAATAAATATGTGTACAAAACGCGAGAGTTTAAAGTGAGGTAATTATATAAATAATACGCGATTAAGTTCTGTTTGTAAATAAAATAATGACTTTAGGGCCCCATTATAATTCCCTACCCTCTAATACAAACTCAATCAACAATTCAAATGAAGGGTTAAAACAAACATGTCGCCGTCTTCCAGAATCTTCCGACACATCAAATCTTAACCCTTCCACAGGCGACTGTAATTGGATGATTAATTAATGCCGAAGCTGCCATCGTTTAAGGGATTTATTTTGTTCAAACTCCCTTAGTCGTTGTCGTGGAACACACGGATAGATAGAGTGACACACAAATATAAATTAACTTATTCGTCTATTTTTTATTTATTTTTTTGTCCTGAAGTTTCGAGCATGTCGTAATCTTTCAAAGTTTACACATCGTCAGATCTGACATGGGATGACGGTTTTTTTTTCATAGGACAGTTGTACACACATCGACCTAGTCCTAGTCATATTTTTGACTCTATGCACTTATCATATACATATTTAAGGCACGTATTTAACCGGTCAACTAATTAATCGAATTTGGGTAGTTTAAAATAATAGAAATGGGTACTAAAATTAATAGTTTGGCAACTAAAACGGAGCCTTAAAATAGATCAATATGAGTTGTATTTTAATGCCGTTACAGCTTTTGTTTATTTTTATGCAGGTACCAAATATTTATTTTGAGGCGAATTATTATTTTGTGCCACTCGCCTTCGAGGTAACGGGGTGTTGGGGGTCTGACGCCATAGCTTTTATAAGGGAAGTGGGAGGTAGAATCAGGGAGAGGACCTCTGACGCTCGCGCGGGTTCGTACCTGGTGCAAAGGCTGGCCATCGCTATCCAACGTGGTAACGCGGCAAGTATAATGGGCACCTTTGCACCCGGTACAGCCCGCGGAGGCCTTTTAGATTAAAATATTTTAATATTTAGATATATTTAAGTTACTTTTGTATGATTATTTATGTACTATTAACCTTTGGTATAATAAATATATAATATATATTTTATCATAAATTTGGCAACTGAATTATTATATTGGAGACTATTTATGAAGTACATTTTAAAAAGAAAACGGCTATCTATTAATGTAAAAATTAAGTTAATTTTAAATATTTTGTTTGGTCACTACATGTATCATGGTACGTAAATAAATTTGTGGTGTTTTGTGGATAAGGAAATATGTCAATTTAAAGTACTATTTAGGTATGCATATGTATAAATTAAAATGATTTATGAATGGAGTATTTAAAGCTTATGTATAAAGTTATCTTAGGTATTCTGTTTATGTACAAAATATATAAACAACCAAATTTTATGATCGCTTTACAATATTAGTTGCCAACTTATTATTTTAGACGCCAACCTATCAATTCAAGTTCTTTGTAAATTTTTTGGGTGGCTTGATTTTGCTGCCAGTTTTTTTAATAATATGATGCTTAAATTTGATGCCAATATAAATTTATTGGTGCTAAAATATTAATGCACAGCCAAATTATATTATTTTATGCCCAGTGTAAGTTCCTGTTTAATATTTTAGTTGCCCGGTTAATAATAAGCCCATATTTAATCAAGTTTTCATGTTTTGTTTCAGGTACGTACTTCGCTTTATATGATAGCATGCAAAACATGTATTGACCTGCATTTAAAGTAAGTCCTTTGCTGCGACTATTTAGTACTATCTATAGTATCTATTATAAGTTAATGCCATAGCAGTTAGGGGCTATTCATAAATTACGTCATTTCAAATTAGGGGGGGGGGGGGTCTGGACATCGGATGATGGTAGCAGGTAAAAATCGTCAAAAAACGATGACGTAATTTATGGACAGCCCCTTATCTAAAAAAAAACTTCTATGTATTTATATGTAACAAGACAGTTTATCCTGAATCATTCTGTCCGATATCATACTCTGTGATTCTTTTTCTGCACTGCATCATATCTTTGTTTTATGCTATACTTAAAAAGCATTACGTTCTTTAACTATAAAACCCCTGTGAGACTCAAACATAATAAAAATTATTTTACGCTCACGTATTATTAAGTCGAATAGCTCGACATGTTTCGATCGGGTGCGTATCATAATGAATACGAACTTTTGGTATAATTTCAGTTTACAAACGTTCAGAACGTATACTAATCTTATGTATAATGCACTAAATCTATATTTTCAATAAGGTTAACATAAAAATAATATAACACACAATATATATACCGCTGTTTGGTATAACATACAAATAAACTCACACACACATTTAATATAACATTCATTATGCATATAAATTAAAATAATGAATAACATCTCATATCATCATCTGAACAAACACATCAGTAAAATTATTTGGATAGCTCAGTATTTCATAGGTCATCGAAACTAATTACTGTCAGAAAAGTAGGTTGGGTTAGAACTGTGACTCCCCAGAAAAAAAACTGCTACCAGAAAAGTACGTTAGGTTAGGTTAGAACTGTGAATCCCCAGAAAAAGAAACTGCTACCAGAAAAGTAGGTTAGGTTAGGTTAGAATTGTGACCCCTCAGAGAAAGAAACTGCTACCAGAAAAGTAGGTTTCGTTAGGTTAGAACTGTGACTCCCCAGAAAAAGAAACTGCTACCAGAAAAGTAGGTTAGGTTAGGTTAGAACTGTGACTCCCCAGAAAAAGAAACTGCTACCAGAAAAGTAGGTTAGGTTAGGTTAGAACTGTGCCCCCTCAGAGAAAGAACCTGCTACCAGAAAAGTAGGTTAGGTTAGGTTAGAACTGTGACCCCTCAGAGAAAGAAACTGCTACCAGAAAAGTAGGTTAGATTAGGTTAGAACTGTGACCCCTCAGAGAAAGAAACTGCTACCAGAAAAGTATTAGGTTAGGTTAGAACTGTTACCCCTCAGAGAAAGAACCTGCTACCAGAAAACTAGGTTAGGTTAGGTTAGAACTGTGACCCCTCAGAGAAAGAAACTGCTACCAGAAAAGTAGGTTAGGTTAGGTTAGAACTGTGACCCCTCAGAGAAAGAAACTGCTTCCAGAAAAGTATTAGGTTAGGTTAGAACTGTTACCCCCCAGAAAAATAAAAGGTTAGGTTTATTGCGTGGTATTTGTTTTGTATATTATATTATTTCAACGTTATACCTTTTTATACTTATCATAAACGATATTATATGTAAAGTTCATTATACATTAAACAATTATAGAATTCATTGTTATACGTATCGCACGTTATACTTATTGCACGTTATGCCATTCAAAATTATACTAATTGAATTTATATATTCTGAGCAATATATTATAGGTTTGTATACGTTCTATTACTTACCCGTTTCGATCGCTGGTCTAGTAACTAGTGACCCGTTTAAAAAAATTAATATAGCATTACGTTCGCACAAATTGTTAATTTTCGATATTTTCGTCACTTAGTTCGCCATCCTCAGGGCCCGTGTGTCCCTTAACCCTCCCTGTTGACAAACTCTGTTTACATCCGAACTTTTGCTCGTCGTTATCCAAATCCGGAATTTTTAATTGTTTATTAAAAATTGCTCGACGCGCTGCGCGGTCGGCGCCGCGAATGGGTTAAGAGCCAACGGGAGTGGTCATTTCTCCATACAAACGTACTCCTCGTTTTCCTCCGTGATTTTTGAAGCTAGAGCAATGATTTTTTCAACACAGATTAATATTGTCAATATCTGTGTCGGACCGTTTTGCTTTTTTTGATATTTTTGTTTTTTAAGGCGCTAGAGCCCTTCAAAAATGGCCAAAATGGCCTAATTGACTATGCCGCAATGAGAGGCGTGGCATTCAAAACTGATATCAATTAGCCAAAAAAGCAAAACGGTCCGACACAGATAATTTCATAATCATTTAGATTTCCAAATTTGGTTACGATTGGTTAAGTTTTGGAGGAGGAAACAGAGGAGTACGAAACCTCGATTTTTGAGATTTTTACGCAGGATTTTTCGCCTTGTCCTTATCGCACTACTTTTAGGTGCCGCTTCCGTTAGCGAGACGGGTATATTTACCTAAAATATTTAAAACTCAGCTCCTGTTTCGTCTTAAAAGGAAAAACACTGTGGTTTGGCGTACAAATACATATGCCGGTGCTAATTTGGCAGAGTTTGTTTTTGTTGTTTTTGCTAAACATGTTTGTTTATTTTGAACAGAAGATTGGCAATGTGTTTACTGATTTCGAAAAACTTTTTTTAACTCTGCAAATTTGCTACCTCTTGTTTAAAATTGGTTCTTAGACGAACGATTACCCTGTGCCCGTGATTTCGTCTGAGTTAGATGTCGTTAAATACTTTTTGAAATTGAGAAAAATTGATTCTTATTGGACTTGGAGCTTTAGTAAGTGTAATAGGTATGTATTACTTGTTTTAAAATACATCAATTGACAACTTAGTACTCATTTATTCGTTTTTTTGTCATGTTCCAAGGCGGCCGGATAAATCCACCTCTATTACACTTTACCCGGAATTTCATGTATTCGGAAACCTGATTTACCTTATAAGGGGTTGTAAAGAAATCTTAATCAGGAACCTCTAATGTGATATTCGACAACTGTAAAACTAAACACAACATTTATCAGCGACTGTTTTAAGGATGACTCACGTTAGACCGGGCCGTGTCCGGGCCGGAGCTTCCGGAGCTTACTTTCGATCGGCGATCACGTAATGCTTTCCATAGAAAACGATGCGCCGCACATTGGTTCAAGAGCGGAATAAAGTCCAAATTTTACAGGTCAGCTTTATGCATTCGTATGTCTTAAATCTAAAAGTAGAATACTTGTGTAGCTCTATCGTGAAAGGATTTTAATTTTGGTGTAATATTTATTAGTAAATTAATAGACCAAAGTACACGATGCTGTACACATGCCAATGTTCCGTCAAAAAACTTGTTTATTGCAGGTCATATATTTCTGAAACCAGCGCTATAGTATACAAAATATTTATTTTAGTTACATCATAGTCATTATTTTGCCAATTTTCATTATTCAAAAGAGTATTACTTCCTTCCGCCAGCGATCGCTCCATCGAAAAATAGCACAAATGATAGCTTAAGTATCTGAGATAATTACTTAATTGATTCCAACTGCCGGGGCCTGCAAACATTTGAATAATGACCATATAACTCATGAGCGTACTTAATGTAAGGAAACACCTTAATGAGGTTAACACCTTATTGAGGGTGATTAATAAATAAGTATCTTGATTTTGGGTATAAAATGCACACATTATTTTCTTCTTCTTCATTTACAATTATCGATTCGAGAAAATAGCACTGTTTTTAGGGTTCCGTACCCAAAGGGTAAAACGGGACCCTATTACTAAGACTTCGCTGTCCGTCCGTCCGTCCGTCTGTCCGTCCGTCCGTCCGTCTGTCACCAGGCTGTATCTCACGAACCGTGATAGCTAGACAGTTGAAATGTTTACACATGATGTATTTCTGTTGCCGCTATAACAACAAATACTAAAAACAAAATAAAATAAAGATTTAAGTGGGGCTCCCATACAACAAACGTGATTTTTGACCGAAGTTAAGCAACGTCGGGCGGGGTCAGTACTTGGATGGGTGACCGTTTTTTTTGCCGTTTTTTGCATTATGGTACGGAACCCTTCGTGCGCGAGCACGACTCGCACTTGCCCGGTTTTTTTTTTGCGTTATTGTACCTACTTATTAGTTATGGCAACTTTCAGCATTTTAAATGCAGAGTTAGTTGAAATTGCTATCTCAAGTGACCGAGATGTGCATAAGTGCATTGAAAGCCTGAGAATTAAATATCCAACACATAGCCTACAATAAGTCATTTTGTAAATGGAATACAAATGCAGACACACGACCACAAAAAGAAGCGGAAAAGAAGATAATTCCAAAAGAGTTGCACGAAAGATTGGGTTTGAAAGTTGACATCGTCAAGCAAGGTATGGGGTCATCTAATGATGGTAATTCCTCCAGGAGATTTTTCTGTAACCCAAGTTGAGTTGCGGAGATTACAGGGGTAGATGAAGAACTGATTCACCGGCGTTCAGTAATATTACAGGCAATTAACTCTAGTGCCACAATAGATGCTGAAAAATTTGAAGATTACTGCAATAAAACAGCTGACATATTCGTTGGCTTGTACAGATTGTAATATATGCCAAATACAGTACACAAAATACTGACCCATGGAAGTAAAATAATATCTGCTGCTGCTCTCCCAGGAAGCGCGGAATAACGATTATCGTCGGTACAGATTGTACCATTCGAGGATATGCTCAAGGGAATCTGCGAACGAAGATATTATAAACATGTTTTTGACATCTTCTGACCCTTTTATTTACAGCTTAAGAGCAAAAAATAATTATAAGAAAACAGGACGAGAGCACGACGAAATACAACAATTTATTGTAGACAATAATTAATTTAAAGCCTTTTTTATTTATTTATACTAGTAATTATTTTTATTATATACTCAATTTATTGCAATTTTATTCTGTAAGCCATTTTTGAATTATTATACAAGTATGTTAATGTTAATGTTTTCATTATTTTGTATTTTATAGTATGTTTTTGATGATTTTAATGTAAATTTCTGATATTTAAAAAAATATCTATATTTATTTTATTTATTTTACCTATTTCTATCGATAAAACCACATTACACATGTTTTATAATCCTACCTCCCAAGTAGCATGGAAGTGTCGGCAACATCAATATAGCAGCCAATTGAGAACTTAGAGTGATTTAAGGGACGTATAAGAGTGTCAGAAAAGATTTAAGCTGTATAAAAGGTACTTTACAGACATTATACAGCTCAAGCTGTATAAAATCATTATAAAGGTTTCTGCGGAAGCATGGGGTGCTTTATCAGAATATAAAAAATCTACTATAAAACTAAAAGTGTTTTGAGAGACTACAAGCTAATTCTATCGTAAAAGCTGTATACAGGCTGTATTGTAGTAACACTTGGCACTTTTAGCTGTACAAAAGTATCTGTCAACTCCGTTTTAAAACATTAAGTGTTGTGAAACACTACAAGCTAATTTTATCGTAAAAGCTGTATACAGGCTGTATTGTAGTATCACTTGGCACTTGTAGCTGTACAAATGTATCTGTCAACCCCGTTTTAAAGCTATTTCTTATGGCGTAATCTTACTCTCCTATAAGAATAGTAGTTGTATAACTTCTGTCTGTAAGGGTATTATAAAACCAAATGAATAAATGGCAGCTATAGTACAGCTTTTTTCTGTATTACTGATAGAGTCGCTTATAACAATCTTTTGGCGTAATTTTACACTCGTATAAGTATAGTAGTGTAATGATTTCTGAAAATAAGTGTATTATAAAACTAAAGGAATATATGACAGTTACAGTACAGGTTTTTTATTTGTTATACGGATTTCTAAAGAGAATTATAACTTATGTACGGAGAACCGAAATACAGCCAAACGAATACAAATATTCTATTATAAAGCTGTTTTAATTACAAAAGCTGTAAAAGACACTCCATTTATTACACAGCACAGCTACTAAGATTATAATGCTCTCCAACTATCCTGTAGGCTGTTTAAAAATTGTCGCCATTTTACAATAAAAAAAAAACGTATTTGTAAATATAATTAAAGAAATACTTGCAAATATTTAGCAGACTAACGCCGTGTTATGATTACCAGCTAAAATAAATTGTTTAGCCTTAGAATTAATATTTATAAATATTTATGATACTTACTCTAACCTTAAAAACAAACAGTAACTTTACCGATTTTTTATATTTTCCTTATGGTTTCTCTTTGTTATTTTGCAGGCGCGTAAATATTTTGCCAGAAAAGATACACAGGTTCACAATAAATAATAATCCGCTCTTACCAGTAATGTAATATTCCATTCAAGTCCTGTATAATATTTACTTTTACTTTTACCATCCACTATACTTAACACTTTATTGTCGCCATTACTATATTATGAATTATGAATGAACAAGATTAAGACATTTTAGTTTCTTAAATGATTATTATTCTCTTGTAATTCTTTCTTATAACTCATTTAAAACTTATATTCTTATATCGTACTTATAAGAGATTATCTGTAGTGTTAAGGTTTCCTGTTACACCGAAATATAGCTGTAATGCAGCTATTATGCAGCTATTATAATTTGGGCCCTTTTTTTACTTATAAGGGCTGTATAAGCGCTTATACAGCCTTTGTACAGCCTAACTGTACAGCTTATAGTATACAAATAAACTTTAATACAGCTTATATACAGCTTGCAATGCTACTTGGGCTATTCTTAAAAACAGTTAATTCCGCGCGCCCATACAACCCGAACCACTGTGCGCCGGAAGCTCCGGCCCGGACACGGCCCGGTCTAACGCGTGAGTCATTCTTTACATGCTTAGAAAAATTGTTTCTCTATGGAGTATAATATGTAATCTTCGGGTATGGAACTCTAAAAAAGTACATGCAGTCAGGAAACGCGGTGCAATCCTAAGCTAAGTAATGTACGTACTAAGTTGCGCTAAACCTAGAATCTTATGAATATTAATCCAGCCAAGACATCAGCAGTAATTACCCGTTCTCCAGATCTAACTCGGGTTTAACTCGAGTCTGAATAATGTAACAGTGATATATGGACCATTGTCTTCAGTTAAGTCTTTTCGCAATTCGGTGCGAAACATACACTGAGGAATTCTTTCTATTTAGAAATTTTTCGTTTTCTGTTGAGAGAATAGAAAGATTACAATTGCTCAAAGGTTTACTGGAAGAGATAAGTTCGCCTTTGCACTAATGACGAATGTTATTTTTCCTGGTTTGTTTTGATTTTTGTACTAACAAAGTGTTTAATACATACATACATACATACATACATAATTATGCATCGACAAAGGATAACAGATGTTAAGGTGCACTGGTGCACGACGCGGTCCCAGTACATAACATATAAAGTCATTGTCAATAGAGGTGACAGCAGGGTGTCACCTATTGGGCATTAGCATGTCGAGCACTAGTACCACCACCTTACGAAAAGTCAATTATGTATTTCCATACATTATTCAAGTTTCGTTGGCGTTTTCTTTCAACGATTGTGACCTAGGCTAGGCCCGCAGTTTTCTTTTTCCTTACCTATTACGTCACATTTTTAGTGTTCCGTACTAAACATTGTTCGCGGAACACTTATGGGATCACTTCGGTCTTGCAAATTAGTTAATTTTGTAAGGAGAACGAAGCATTCCATTACCTATGTTCAGGAGTCTGCGGAAACTTGTTTCTAATAAGATTTAAACTTAATGAGTATTCAATTTTAAGTGGGTTTAAGTTTTACCAAAACTCCCATACAACTATAAGCACTCTAAGCTTAGATAGTTATTTCTCTATCATCACCATCATCATCATATCAGCCAGAGGACGTCCGTCCACTGCTGGACATAGGCCTCCCCCAACGAGTGCCACAATGACCGGTCTTGCGCCACCCGCATCCAGCGGACTCCCGCGACCTTTACCAGGTCGTCAGTCCACCTTGTGGGGGGTCTACCCACGCTCTCTATATTTCTCTATATACACGGTGTAACATGAGGAAACCGAATAATTTTAACCACGCATTTCTGAGGTCAAAAGAAGGAAAAATTTAATATGAGTTTAGGTCAATTACACCAAAAAAAACAATTTTTTTTGTTGGTTTTTCAATTTTTTGAATGTATTTGTACATAAAAAATAAATGTTATTGGTAAACTTGTCACTTAAAATTGATTTTTAATTTTTTTTTCGTAGAACCTACTTTTTGCAAAGTGCTACTTGTCACTTTTTGACATCTATCAATAAGGACATTTAGACTACGTCCCATCAAAGGCAGCAACATCACCATCAAAAAGGCATTTTACACTATGTAACAATAAAAACTTGTTTTTTTTTTTAATTAATATTATCTCTAAAACTAGGCGAATTTCAAAAAAGTTTATAGGACATTTTTGTCTTTAAATATGATCAGGAATACGCTGTTAAAATTATTCGGTTTCCTCATGTTACACCGTGTATAATATATATAATATAATAGTTTTGCCTAAACTTACTCGAAGCCGGTAGCCGGCAGTTAATCCGCGCCACTATATTGCTTCCTATATAATTCACGTTACTTGATATAGGCGCTTGCACTGACTGATTTATATATGTACATGTTTGTCGGTATATGGGGATCGTTTGTTATGAGTTATGTGTTGGAAAATATACGGGAAAATATTGCAATATGAATGTGGACTGTTTTTGGGAAGTAGGGCAAACCTTGGCTTATCGGTGATACTTGGTAATTCGGTGATAATGGGTTGTTATCTTTCGCAGAGCTTACAATGCTGAAATGTAAGCAATTAAATCGCTGCCAACTCGATTGCAAGCATCAAAACTGACAGCTGCCAATGATTTTATAGCTCGCATTTCCTCATGGTGAGAACTGTGTAAGATTATAACGGAGTATCACCGAATTACCATGTATCACCGATAAGCCAAGGTTTGCCCTACATAGTGTATAAAAAAAAATTCTCAACGTTTTCCGGAGAATATATGTACCTAAATCATTAGACAAATGCAAAAGTGTCTAGTCTCTAACAGCTTAACAAAAAGAGATATATTTCTATACAGAGTGGAACATTTCTAGAGACTGAGCTGAAATGATAGTGTTATCTAAG
Organism: Cydia splendana; assembly: GCF_910591565.1. Lineage (NCBI taxonomy): Eukaryota > Metazoa > Arthropoda > Insecta > Lepidoptera > Tortricidae > Cydia > Cydia splendana. The sequence goes on from NC_085981.1 coordinate 9,944,234, forward strand.
TGATCTATAATCTACTTATTATAATTGTAAAGCTGGATTGAAAAATAATACAAAATCATTAAAATGAAATGTTATACCTTTAAACGGGCAATTCTTGTATATATATATATATTTCGGGGATCTCGGAAACGGCTCTAACGATTTCGATGAAATTTGGTGTATGGGGGTTTTCAGGGGTGAAAAATCGATTTAGGTCTTATCTCTAGGTAAACGCGCATTTTTGAGTTTTTAATATGTTTTCCGAGCAAAGCTCGTTCTCCCAGATATTATGTTTATAAATATCAGTGACAACCCTACAAAGATATTTGTATTTTAAATCGACACATGTCATGTCATTCATCGGATCTACTTGCTAGGGTTGAAACTTGAAACACAGATTTTTGCACTTATGTTTAACAAATTGTATCTCAAAAACGGTTAGAAACATTGGCGTGATTATTGTGGTACAATTAGACAGATACTTTTGACTGCAAACTGTAGAAATATATCTATATTTGGAAAAGTATTGCAGGGTGGCAGATACCGCCCCAATTTCACCACGGTGACAGGTGCGACAATTGTAAAATCACTGTTGCTGACGTCACAGGCATCCATGTGCTACGGTTACCACTTACCATCTGGCGGGCCGTATTCCGGTTTGCCACCATCATTGTATTATTTAAAAAAACTTTATTATATCGTAAAAAAAACAGATATTTCTTTTGCGAAGTTTCTGACAATTGTCAAGATTTAGAAGAATTGTAGGTAATTCTTGACAGGTAATGAGTTATATGTCGGAATTTCGTGACAATTGTAGTGTTTCTTGTGACAATTGTCATAAACTTAGCAAGAGAAATATCTGTTTTTTCCGATATAATAAAGTTTTTTTTAATAAAACAATGATGGTGGCAAACAGGAATACGGCCCGCCCGATGGTAAGCGGTAACCGTAGCCCATGGATGCCTGTGACGTCAACAACAGTGATGTTTTACAATTGTCGCACCTGTCACCGTGGTGAAATTGGAGCCTGGTGGCAGGTACAATCATAATCATGGTTTGTACAATCATAATTATAATATTCATAATAATGTATACCAACCTAGCTTCTAAATACAGCCAGACCGTAGCATCTGAATAATTAACCCATTTGATAAACGGTCCACTGTCCAACGTTAACTGTAGTTTAACTAACTTTAACTTAAACGTGAAATACTACCAGCACGTACTCACGTGTGACAACTTTCCTGAAAATTTGCGCTTGCATGACTTTTTTATGATTTATATTAAGTTTAGCAAGTATATTTTATCGTTTTTAGGGTGACGTAGTAAAAACGGGACCCTATTACTAAGACTCCACTATCCGTCTGTCTGTCCTTACGTCTGTCTGTCACCAGGCTGTATCTCACGAAATTTTCACAGATGATGTATTTCTGTTGCCGCTAGAACAACGAATACTAAAAACGTAATAAAATTAATATTTAAGTGGGGCTCCCATACAACAAACGTGATTTTTTTGCCGTTTTTTGCGTAATGGTACGGAACCCTTCGTGCGCGATTCAGACGAACTTGGCCGTTTTTTATTTAGATGACTATTAGCTGAATTATGACAGAAACTTCCAAGGCTTATTTATGTCCATATTTTGAAAGAGTCACCACATACCGATACGACCTTCAAACTTTCAATAAAAGAGCGTATCCACTCTCATCTTAAAGGTCGGCAACCTCTCTGGTGCTGTAGGTGTCCATGGGCGACGGTTATTGCTTATCATCAGTCGATTCGTCAGCTTGTTTGCCTCCTAATAAAAAAGTCCCTACACCGCACTAGCGGCGTGTCAAAAATGTTCACTAGGTAAGCCCATGGTATAATAATATACTCCGCCTGGTACTCCATTCCCGTCTTTTCTAGGTCACCTAACTGACACGGGCCTACGTCATCATGCGACAGCGCTATATGATAATATGCGATAGCGCTATATATAGCGGCCATGTTGTTGTGACGTAGGCCCGTGTCACTCTGGGAATGGAAGACCATGTTTTATTAGACTATGGGTAAGCCGATGTTTATTTGGCTTGCTATTCCTTGGGATTTCTGATCATCAGAGAATAATGTTCCAAGATGTCTTTAAATGGGCAAGCCGGTGGCAGTCGAGTTCTATGGACGCCTACTAATAAAAAAGTCACTACCCAATCAATCGCTTTTACCACGAAATAAATTTCAATGATAACAGGGCATGCCAAAACCAGAGTACTTTACAAAACTCACTAGACCATGTAACACCTATATTGTATGGAAAACTTAATTATATACACAATACAGGGTTGTCCATCGTACTATTGACAGATAAATAGGGATGCCCGAGGGAATAAAAGTGAAGGGTTCAGTATAGAAGGGTGCAATCTAATTTCACAAAAAAGGGTTTCTTAGTTGGACATACGGCTGAGGAGGATAGCGAGTAGTATTATTAATCTCTTTATTTATTCTTTTTCTTAAGTTAGGTTGTTTATAACATGAATATAAAAGTAAAATACAAAAGCACATAAAAAAATACATACAAACATTATAAACAACCTAACCTAGGGTGTCGCCAGCAGCGGGGCAGGGCCCAAGCTGCCGGTGGTAAGGGCCACAGAGTGAGGAATCGACGTCCTATACGCGCCGTGTCCAAAATTACCGCCTTCTGCATCTGACTCTTGATCCAACCACCCAGCGAGAGTCTCTCTAGGTGTTGGTCGAGACGATTATTAATATTATTATCAATTTTATTTAGACAGGAGTCACGTGGTATTAATGTTCACGAATGTGCTAAAACATAACTGAATGTTACTTTAAATCTAGTATAAATATTACACTGGGTCAGGCGTGGCTCACTCCGCGATTTCGTCGCATCGCTACAAGGACATGCGGCCCGCACCAATTTTGGTGTCTAGCAATTGTAGTTGCCGCGCACCACTACGGAACGGACGCCTTCGCGCCTGTCGTAATAAACGCGTCTTGTTAGAGAGTGGACCTTCTGTATCTTTACTACTTATTATTTATTCGGTGAAAAGGTTTTAAAAATCTGTAAAAAGTCGGTAGGGATGTACCTAAGACACGCAACCTAACGCAACTTTACTTGTACCTATTGTACCTAACGCAACTTTACCAAAAATGTGTTGTTTTTTTTTGGTAATTTGCTCTAGACGCACGTACCTGAAGGCGCAGCGTGGGTAGACCCCCCACAAGGTGGACTGATGACCTGGTAAAGGTCGCAGGAGTCCGCTGGATCCGGCTGGCGCAAGACCGGTCATTGTGGCACTCTTTGGGGGAGACCTATGTCCAGCAGTGGACGTCCTCTGGCTGATATGATGATTATGATGACTAGACGCGTTGAAGCAAACACTTAAGAGTCATTATTATACTCGTATTACTGGCATTGATCCTTTTTATCTATTATTTCAATACTGAATAGCTTGGTGGTAATTTCTGTAATCTCTTTAGCTCACTGTTGCATAAACCCGTATATCCCCAATCTATATATAGACACAGCGCGGCGAAGCGTGTCTCATCCCGTTGAATGCCATCCATTTGAGGCGTTTCAGAAAAACCACTGGCTATGGACCCCCGATGCTTTCTCTCAATGACCAAATCTATTGGGGACATAACTTTAATACCGCAAAGTTATAAAAGAAAAAAGTCTGCAATCAAATTTGAAACTTAATCTAAAGGCAAAAAGGTTGAAAATAGGTTTTAAGTTTTAAAATCGGACGGTGTTGTACTAAGAGTGACATAATTCCAATTTGAAAGCCATCGGATTTGCTTTGGGCGCGTAAATTGAGTTTTTATTCATATTTTTGGGGGAGTATTGTAATGTGGTAGTTTTGTCTAAGCAGGTATCAAATGTAGGCAGTGAAAAACACTATAAGGTTACGCGAAATTAAGTCTTATGGCAATGTAATAAGGTGCGTAATGTTTTTTTTTTACATTAAATCTGTGAAATCCTGTGGTAAGCTGGTAATGGATTTAGCTTGTGGTCAGCTTACATTTGACTAAAGTGCTGTGAAGTTATTTTGAATTACAAAAAGCTATATACCTCATACAATTTCTATGGTCACACGACACATGGATAAATAAAAACAAAAGTAGTCACTCCTGCGGACAATAGTTAACAACATGTGTGCTTATAAGTTTTGATATCACATACATTATAGTAGGGGAGCCCAAGAGGGGATTTTTGTGTTTACTCGAGCGCGTCAGATTAAGATATGAGTGATATCTTGCTACCCCGTGTAGTCTACCTTTACCCCAATAGGTCTGTACAACGCTCGAGTAAGTACACATTTAGCATCGTCGGCTCCCCAAATATTAATTGAAAAGGTGTACCCCTTAACATGGAATACATGGATATTTTTATTTATTTATTAATTTAAATAAATTCATTCCTATATCCAAAAATATACGATTTGTTTGCTTTAACATACACGTATTTTTGAATAAGTTATATATCATTTAAAAACCGCCACACACGTAGTCAGCGGCTGAAGTTGCTAAGCGCGCGAGGTGTTCAAAAAGATCTTGATGCGACATTAATGTTAATAGAATAAAAGCGTGTCAAGATCGTTTTGAACAACTCGCCCGCTTAACAACTTCTGCTGCTGACTATACAATATTAAAACAAGTGCGAGTCGGACTCGCCCACCGAGGGTTCCGTACTTTTTAGTATTTGTTGTTATAGCGGCAACAGAAATACATCATCTGTCAAAATTTCAACTGTCTAGCTATCACGGTTCGTGAGATACAGCCTGGTGGCAGACGGACGGACGGACAGCGGAGTCTTAGTAATAGGGTCCCGTTTTACCCTTTGGGTACGGAACCCTAAAAAGCTGTCACTTTTAATTAGACCCTGTCTCCCACAAAATGTATGGATCGCTTTGGTTTCCTACAACGGGAAAGCGGTTCCCTGAAAATTTCAGAGCCTGAAAAGCTTTCAGTGCAGTCATTATAAAGCAAACAATAGGTACGAGTAAACATTCAAATTTTCGAAAATGCACAATACGTCCTCACATCCGAGCCTCTACCATCAGTTTTAATATTGACATAACGCTCACGTCTACGTAATTTACTTTCTGTACATCTCGCTTCCACTATTGCTCGCATATGCGAGTACGAGCGAGATGCATAGAAAGTAAGTTACGTAAACGTGAGCGTTATGTCAATGTCAAAACTGGTGGTAGCCGTACCGATTGTACCGTACCCGTGTACGAAAGTATAGCACATAGGTGAAAATCAGTAAGTACTGTAAACTGTATTGATGATTATTTTTCAGATGATAAGTAGAAACAAAAGACAGGGTTGAGTGGAGGAAGCGAGGGGAGGCCTTTGCCCAGCAGTGGGACACTTAACCAGGCTAATAAAAAAAAAGTAGAAACAGAAACCGGACAAGTGCGAGTCGGAGTCGCCCACCGAGGGTTCCGTACTTTTTAGTATTTGTTGTTATTGCGGTTATCTGTGAAAACGTGGCAACAGAAATACATCATCTGTGAAAATTTCAACTGTCTAGCTATCACGGTTCGTGAGATACAGCCTGGTGACAGACGGACGGACGGACGGACGGACAGCGGAGTCTTAGTAATAGGGTCCCGTTTTACCCTTTGGGTACGGAACCCTAAAAAGCTGTCACTTTTAATTAGACCCTGTCTCCCACAAAATGTATGGATCGCTTTGGTTTCCTACAACGGGAAAGCGGTTCCCTGAAAATTTCAGAGCCTGAAAAGCTTTCAGTGCAGTCATTATGAAGCAAACAATAGGTACGAGTAAACATTCAAATTTTCGAAAATGCACAATACGTCCTCACATCCGATTGTACCGTACCCGTGTACGAAAGTATAGCACATAGGTGAAAATCAGTAAGTACTGTAAACTGTATTGATGATTATTTTTCAGATGATAAGTAGAAACAAAAGACAGGGTTGAGTGGAGGAAGCGAGGGGAGGCCTTTGCCCAGCAGTGGGACACTTAACCAGGCTAATAAAAAAAAAAGTAGAAACAGAAACCGGACAAGTGCGAGTCGCAGTCGCCCACCTAGGGTTCCGTACTTTTTAGTATTTGTTGTTATTGCGGTTATCTGTGAAAATGTCGACTGTCTAGCTATCATGGTTCATGAGATACAGCCTGGTGACAGACAAACGGACAGTGGAGTCTTAGTAATAGGGTTCCGTTTTTACCCTTTGGGTACGGAACCCTAAAAATGTGGTCACCCTACTCATTGTGACGTCTTGACGCATCCATACAGCGTATGTCAAAAGTCATAGGGTGACCATGATTAGTGATTACATAGTATAAGATTAATTTTACTTGAATAATAATACAAAATAAACTAATTATCTTTTGATCAAATACTACCATATGATAATGTGGATCAGTTCATCATCATCATAACTTAAGAGCTTTGCTCTTGCCGGTGGAGTAATCGCCAATCATTTCTTTCTTTTGCCAGTCTTTTAATTTCCTAATAGGATGGATTCTTTTTTATTTGGGTGAGATTAAGTAATTCTAGGTGGGTGGGTGTGCTGATCAGTTACAGAGTCAGAAAAAGTGGTTCCGAACCCAGAAATCATAGTGTTTATATTTATATGTAATATTAGGCAAATGCTGCTGTTTACTGTTTCGACCATATCTACTGCGACATGCCTTCATTAGGGAATAGCACCTCAACGTTCATTGTATGTACACTTTTGAAGGCGCCACCTTTGACAGCACCCCACGTAAGGTCTTAACCGACTACGGTGACATTGGTACTGTTAGCTTACTGTTTCAACCATATCTACTGTGACAAGCCTTCATTAGGAAAAGCACCTCGACGCTCATTGTATGTACACTTTTGACGGCGCCACCTTTGACAGAACCCCACGCAAGGGCTTAACCGACTACAACCAATGTATGGTACAGTTAAGCCAAACCGTCGTATGTCCATATGTGTTTCGTTAAGAGGAAGACATGTGTTTTTTTATGAAATGGGAGACAAACGAGCAGACGAATTGTCTGATGGTAAGCAATTACTGTCGCCCGTGGATACCTGCAACATTGCTGGCATTTAACCGGTGCGCGCGTGCGCGTGGAGTGCGCTCTCTTCTTGATGTTTGACTTAGCCGTCGCACAGTGTTCGATTTCCCTCAAAAAATTTCCCTATGCTGTTTATTGCATAAATCAATCAAGGAATGCATTTGAAATGCAAGACTAGAACACCCAGAAGTCTATTTCAAATACTTTTTTTAATAAAAAATAAATTATATTTCATGACCTTGACATCGAAAAATTACTAAATATATTCTACAAAAGTATCTGATGAAGAAGTCGCTTTTTAATCAATGTAGTTCGATAAAGAAGCCTTTGGCGCATATTTTCTAGTTCTTAGTTTTGGAATGTACCCTCTGGTTACCGAGTAATTCATATAAATAGAGATTTCTTATTTCATTTTTTTCTCCTAAATAACTCAAAAGTGCGACTTGTGACTAGCACTGACAGATTGCTCTTAACTAGGTCAACCACTGGTAAAAAAATCACGTTCCACTATCGCGGCGTTTGGGAGTTATCGAATTTAAAAATACAGTGTTAGGGTTGACCCTCAACTTGACCTTTAATTTTTAGTCAGAATTAATTCAAAATTTTCCTCTATTACAAAACTGTATATTGTTTAGACATACTCCAGGTACATAAATAAAAATACAGGAACACTGGATTGACGGGGGCAAAAGTGCACCAGTGCTAGTGATTAATTAAGGGATTAATCGACTAATCGTAAAAAACAATTTTATCCATCATTATCAAAATGGCTAAGTTTGAATACATTTAATTGTGTGCAAACCTCTTTCATTTATACTTACAAAAATCGTCCAGTAGGATTAGTCTACCAGAAGCAGTTCGTGAACTTCTGAAGCCGATTCATGAAGAAAACTTACAAGAGGCTGAAGTCGATGATGAAGATCTAGCTAATGATGGATCTTCGTTAATAGACGGTGATGAAAATCCATCCCATGTTGACGACTGCACGTTAGTTCTCGAAAATGAAAATGATTTGTATGAGCCACAAAATACATAAAATCTGAGACCAACTTGCGAAAAGAAACTATAACTTGACTTCTGAATTTCTTTCTTTCTTTTCTGAATTTAATGACTTTATTGTTTAACAAAGTGCACTGCACTTAAAAGTTTCTGCGTGGCCCAATGGTTGACTGGTAGAGAATGCCTTTTGGCAAGTCTGCCATTTGTAATTTCTTGTATTGTGCAATAAAGGTTAAATAAATAAATATAAATAAAGTTTCTTATGTTGTTCCTTAATTTAATTTAATCAGATTTTTTAATTACTCCGACCTTTCATATTTGTTTGACCTTTAAGTAACAACCCTAAAAAGTATAATTTGACCTTTATACGTAACTCCCAAACGCCGTGATAGTGGAACGTGATTTTTTTACCAGTGGTAGACCTAGTTAAGAGCCATCTTTCAGTGCTAGTTACAAGTCGCACTTTTGAGTTTTTCAGGAGAAAAAAAATTAAATAAAAAATCTGTATTTATATGAATAACTCGGTAAGCAGAGGGTAAATTCCAAAACTAAGAACTAGAAAATATGCGCCAAAGGCTTTTTAATCAAACTACATTGATTAAAAAGCGACTTCTTCATCAGATACTTTTGTAGAATTTATTTAGTAATTTTTCGATGTCAAGCTCATGAAATATAATTTATTTTTTATAAAAAAAAGTATTTGAAATAGACTTCTGGGTGTTCTAGTCTTGCATTTCAAATGCATTCCTTGATTGATTTATGCAATAAACAGCATAGGGAAATTTTTTGAGGGAAATCGAACACTGTGCGTCGGTATAAAAATCTGGCTGTTTAAAGATCGTTTCCTCTTTCAAAATTAAATTTATTTAATTAATGTTTGTGATACCTATAGATGTATGTAGGTAGGTATTAAAAGGTAACTTTTTCATTCATAATGTTAATTAATTATTATTGTAATGTGGTTCTGTTTCCGCAATTTTTTACATTGATTAAGTATCTGAGTCAAATAGAAAAAATTACAAAATTCAAGTATTTGTATCTGCGGAACGCCGTCTCACAGTTGTTTTTGACATACGACCTTTTTCCTGTCTTTGGCAGAGTTCCTTTACGCCTTTTTAAACAAAGGTTCTTACTGTCGCCACGTACGAAAGGGCGTATGTCGCAATTCATAGAATGCCTTTACGTCCTTTCGAACAACGCTGCTCGGTGTTGGCATGAAATGACTGTTTTCGAATTTTTAGGTCAAATGCGTCAAAGCAAGGCTTTTAGCTTTCAAATACGTGTTATTGCTTGTGACAACACGGAAAACTTAAGGAATGCTGTAATAAGATAAACGTACTGGTGTTCGACGCGGTCCTAGTACATGTCATCTTGAAGAGATGACAGCAAGGTGTCATCTATTGGGCATTAGCATGTCGAGCAGTATGTTTACCTTACACCAGGACTACCAATAAAAATAATCAATAAAGTCAAATCATTACCCATGAGCATGACGCGTAGAAAGTGTTATTGTCATTTCCTAAGTGTATAAAAAATACTTAATATGGTTATTTAAGTAACGAATGTGGAATTCACGTCAAAATTCAAGGAAATACCGAAGGACATAACCTTATAGTTTTTATGAAACTGTTACATAATGAAAGGCATCGTTTAATTAGAGCACAGATTTATTTAAAACGTTACAAATGTTACAATAGACATTAAAAAACCGGACAAGTGCGAGTCGGACTCGCCCACCGAGGGTTTAGTACTTTTTAGTATTTATTGTTATAGCGGCAACAGAAATACATCATCTGTGAAAATTTTAACTGTCTAGTCTGTTCTATTGATATATCACGGTTCATGAGCTGGTGACAGACAGACAGACGGACAGTGGAGTTTTAGTAATAGGGTCCCGTTTTTACCCTTTGGGTACGGAACTCTAGAAAACGAATTTTTTCCCATTTTCCCAAACTGTACGGTTACCCTCAGTTTGTCACTGACATAAACGCCGTCGAGAACGTAATTTACTTTTTATACATCTCGCTCGCACTCGCATATTAGTGCAAACGGGATGTATAGAAAGTAAATTACGTTCTCGACGGCGTTTATGTCAGTGACGAACAGTACGGTTACCACCAGAAGCACTACCACCAGTTTTAACATTGACATATTCACTCACGTTTAAGTAACTTACTTTCTATGCATCTCGCTCGTACTCGCATATTAGTGCAAGCGAGATGTATAGAAAGTAATTTACGTAGACGCGAGTTAATCTGTCAATGTCAAAACTGGTGGTAGCCGTACAGTTTGTCACTGATATAAACGCCGTCGAGAACGTAATTTACTTTTGCACTAATATGCGAGTGCGAGCGAGATGTATAGAAAGTAAATTACGTTCTCGACGGCGTTTATGTCAGTGACAAACTGATGGTAACCGTACTGATGGTAACCGTACTGAGCGTTTTCAAATCGATACAAGCGTTATTGAAATAACACGACATCGTTTTGTTGCTCCAGTTGAAAAAACATGGCCGCTTATACATGTGATGTCAGTTTTGCGGGTTTTAAAAAAAATGGAATGGCGGAAGCTTGCATAGGTTTTTTAGGGTTCCGTACATGAAAACATGTTTAGACTAAGATGTAATTGTAAATTCGTTTTCAATAACTATTTAACACGATCAAAATTGTATGATTTTGTTGTAGTTATTTATTTACGAACATGTGGTATTGCGGTATTTTTAGTTACAAAAATTATGTATTTTATGACTTATTTTGCTCTGATCTTTTTTCTGAAATTTTGACGTAACTAATAATTCATATCTTACAAAATATGTCGTCATTTGAAGTAAAATATTTGTTTTTTTTTTGTCTTCCTTGTTTAGTTACATTTTTCATACATAGTCAAACAAGCGTACGTCGGTTTTAATAACTGTTAGTTTTTGCTAAACAACTTTAACCATTGGTTTGTGTCTATTGTGACTAGGATATTTTATTTTAGTTTTAAAGTTGACTGTTAAATCTACTTTGTAAAGCCAACCCACGGAACCCTAGAAAACCATCGAAAACACTTCGTTTTGTGCGAAAGAGCCTTTCATTTGCGCAGGTTGTGCCACGACATTCATTTGTGGGTAGTTGCAGATTTAATACTACCAGCGTTCGGGGTAGTCGTGAATGGGTTTTGGCGCTTTTTGTATGATATGAAGGATTTTACATATTTTTTCTACTGGTTAGGGAAGCCGGCTGCCTAGATTTCTCTTAAAACTTCTGACCGTCAGAAAAGATGAAAACGGAAAACTGTATTCTTTTCATGGTCGCTTGATAGATATAGTTTCATGACAAATGTCACAAGTGATAAAGATGTGCACACCTTACACTAAACATGTTACATTGTGGACTTTGCTGTAGTTCTTTTAAGGCAGAACCTTAAGACTTTTAAGTGCCTTTGTGCTGTTTTTGAAAATATTTCGTTACCCGCTCATAAACTATATTACGGCTTGTTTGGAACTCAATAGACAGTAATCGACTGGTGGCGAACAAACTGAAATTAATAGCGACGCTTGAGTGCCGACAATAAGCGGCGTTACTATTGGTTTTATCAAACAGAAATACATACATAAATAACAGAAGTAAAGTGTATTCATTACGTGTCTTATCATGTAAACAAACGTGACGTCAAAGTGACATTCCAACAATACGATTCATAGAGAATCTAGACATCGTCATGTCAGATGTTTTTGAGGTGATCCGTTCGTTTTCAGTACCAAAGGGAATAGATAGTATAGAGGGTTACTGTCATAGTAAATTTGGTACTCACAGTAAATTTACTGCCATCTATCGACACACGATTGAAACTAAAAATGAAAATTTATAAAAATAATTTATAAATGGATAAATGATTTTTTATATTTATTTATTATTTTTATATGACTTTGACCAGTGTTCTTTCACTGATATGTGTTAAAATTGTTAAATATCAAACGGTGTCGTCAACGCCATCTAGCCGAGTATAGGCCAAAGGTGTGGCGCCATCTATTCGGGAATGACTTTTACTTGATTTTTGAGGCACGTTTTTTCCTTAGACTTTATCTATCTTATACGGAGTTACATATATCTTTGTCAGTACCTATATCGGGATGTCATTTCGTTATCGTGCATTTTGCTCGTACGTCCGTACATTTAATGCGCGGGCGAGACGAACGATATCTAAATAATATGATTCAAATATCAATCTGATGTCAGTGTACTTTTGAATTAGCCTATAAATTAGGTTTAGCTGCTAAATCTTACTTACTGCTATGGCGCGACGATCCGAAGTAGGTTGGCCTTCAACACCAGAGCAACAATTTCAATTTCTCTGTCCAAAACCTTTTTTGTCAAATCGACGGCGCCGAGTTCACCAAGATCTTTTTTGTATTTCGTCTCTCCAGCGGTACCTAGGACGTACAAAAGGTCAGTCTCAAACTCACGTTGTCAAAGAAAGCATCGAGTTCGTAGCGAGTTTTGTGAACTTAGTACCTCTGTTTATGAAGCGCCTAATACGAAAATGCAATTAACGGTGCTTCAAGCTATTCTATAAAATGCAATTTTCCCATTATTGTGGAAATTCAGCTTCCGACGAGCTCGGGGCTAGTTTTAAGGTAAATTAAGTTGAAAATTTGCAAAAATTTAGATGGAAGCTTAAAATAACAACGTTTAACAAAATTTTGAAAGAGATTTCTATAATTAAAAAAATAAAATAAAAATAAAATGTGTTTTTTTTTTTTGCGAAGTCAATTAGTTTATTGCAATCCAATCTTTATAATAAGACAGTTGTTTTAAGGTGAGATATGAGATGTATGCTTTAAGACCTTTGTTCTTAGTTTAAAAGAACTACCTAAACTAAAGCTTCAAATTAGACATACCTATAATGCTTACTGTACTTAGGTTATGTACAGTCACCTGCAATAATATGTTACACAACGAAGGCCACAAAAATATCTGACGCGATCTTATTTGTAGAGCCATAAAAGCGTGTCACATATTTTGCGGCCTTCGAAGAGTAACATATTATTGTAGGTGACTGTACGGACAGTACGTGCCCCAACTTAAGTACAAAGTTGCCACAGTAGTAGTAAAACTGTACAGAAAAGTAGATACATGTCTTAGAGCAATGTTTGTACCTAAAGTGTCATTCTATGGAACTTGCTAACTATGTAAACAAGCCGCCATATTGAAATTGTCTCTGAATAATGAATTTCCTAGTGACTTTTGTAGTTAGCAAGTTCCATAGAAGGAAACTTTACTGTAGTTTGGTTCACAAGATTTGACGCATAAAATTTTAAGCTATTTCGTATAAATCAATCTGTTTATAGGTATTCCACGTTCGATCGTTATGTAACATCGAACCATATCGTAAAAACTGCAGTTTAACCAATACAAAACAAATGCGGCCACAATTTGGCGCGCACCCTGAATCAATTAAACGGTTGGCGCGGGGCCAGCTTCAAACTAGACTAATGTGGGTATTGAAAGGGTTCCGTAGATTAGGGTTCCGTCAATAGGGTTCCGCTATCCGGAACTATAAGCATCTAGACACGCGGTAGCGTGTCCAGCCAAGTTCAAAGAAAAAGGAACTGGCGACGCAGCAACCGTGTGTAATATTACACGAACCATTTCGAGCTACTTTTGACCCCTTCACAACTTGAAACCTACTTAATCTACACTAATGAAATTTGGCACATGTATTCAAGCCCCTTAGCTTGTCCAAAATACAAAATTTCATAAACGTAGCTCAAACAGTTACTGATAAATTAACGTTTAAAAACCGGCATTTTTGTGACTGACTGACATATAGATCATAAACCTAACCCACTTCCAGATGACCTAGAAACTTGAAATTTGGCATCAAGGTAGACTATTAGGTGTATATAGAGGAAAAAATCTGAAATGTGGAAATTATTGATATTTCGATGGAAAAAAAATAATTAATACTTATAGACCAAAAACCTAACCCACTTCTAGACCACTTAGAAACTTGATATTTGACACCAAGGTAGACTATTAGGTGTATATAGAGGGAAAAATCTGAAAACTGGAAATTATTGATATTTCGAGGGAAAAAAAATAATTAATACTTATAGACCAAAAACCTAACCCACTTCTAGATCACTTAGAAACTTGATATTTGGCATCAAGGTAGACTATAAGGTGTATATAGAGGAAAAAATCTGAAAACTGGAAATTATTGAGATTTAGATGGAAAAAATAATAATTAATACTTATAGACCAAAAATCTAACCCACTTCTAGATCACTTAGAAACTTGATATTTGGCATCACGATAGACTATTAGGTGTATATAGAGGGAAAAATCTGAAAACTGGAAATTATTGATATTTCGATGGAAAAAAAATAATTAATACTTATAGACCAAAAACCTAACCCACTTCTAGATGACTTAGAAACTTAATATTTGGCATCAAGGTAGACTATTAGGTGTATATAGAGGGAAAAATCTGAAAACTGGAAATTATTGATATTTCGATGGAAAAAAATTATTAATACTTATAGACCAAAAACCTAACCCCACTTCTAGATCACTTAGAAACTTGATATTTGGCATCAAGGTAGACTATTAGGTGTATATAGAGGGAAAAATCTGAAAACTGGAAATTATTGATATTTTGATGAAAAAAAATAATTAATACTTATAGACCAAAAACCTAACCCACTTCTAGATGACTTAGAAACTTGATATTTGTCATCAAGGTAGACTATTAGGTATATATAGAGGGAAAAATCTGAAAACTGGAAATTATTGATATTTCGATGGAAAAAAATAATAATTAATACTTATAGACCAAAAACCTAACCCCTCTTCAAGATCACTTAGAAACTTGATATTTGGCATCAAAGTAGACTATTAGGTGTATATAGAGGGAAAAATCTGAAAACTGGAAATTATTGATATTTCGATGGAAAAATAATAATTAATACTTATAGACCAAAAACCTAACCCACTTCTAGATGACTTAGAAACTTGATATTTGGCATCAAGGTAGACTATTAGGTTTGTATAGAAGGAAAAATCTGAAAACCGGAAATTATTGATATTTAGATGTAAAAAAATTAATTAGGTAATACTTATCCCTTCGGGTGGCAGCACCTCCGGTTGAAAGGTAGGACAAATGGCGCGGCCATTTTTTTAAATATGCCTCGGCGTGGCAGAGGCCGCGAGAAGGTTCGGTCATAACAAGCCCGTAATTGGCAGAGACCGTCTCGCGGCCTCTGTGCGACGCTGCATTTCGCGCCTAAAATAAAACCGTTAAAACTATGCCTTGCTTGCTCACTCTTGCAAGATGCATTCGTCAATAAACAAGGATGGTATTCCCTAACGGTCGAATTCCCGCGTAAAACAAAGTTTGTTAGAAATGACGTGATGTTCCTGCCTACCTCGCCCATTACGCGCCGACCGTCGTCGAGTCGCGAACATTCAAACGGAATACGCACTGATAAAAAGTGAAATAAACTGTGTGAATCGTGTTAAATGTATTGTTTTGTCATAAAGACTGCTTTTTCTACAATCAATTGTTTTATTTCGTAACTGTACGTATTTTTACATGAAAGTAGAATAAAATTGGTAATATGAGATTAGAACAAGTGTAGCATAATTCACATAAATAGAATAGAATTCATTGGTATACAATCAAATAACCCATTTTATGCTGAATTCAGTGATATATAGTTTGTATATATCATTCATAGATTTTTTTTGGGAAACGGTCATATTTCTAACACGCGCCAAATTCGCGATGATCACCCGTTGAGTCCCCGCCACTTGACGTATATTTTTCCAAAATGGCTGCGCCACTCAACCGGCTTGTTATGTCTGTCCGTCTCGCGGCCACCGCCACTTACCGTAGAGACCTCGAGGAGGACAATGCCACTCGAAGGGTTATACATAGACCAAAAACCTAACCCACTTCTAGATCACTTAGAAACTTGATATTTGGCATGAAGGTAGACTATTAGGCGTATAAAAAAGAAAAAAATCTGAAAACTGAAACTTTTTAACAATTGACCGCGCGTTAGCGAGGGTCTCCTTTTCAGCTTAGGCAAACTGCTTTTATGATGAATACCTACTATAGTAATTTCTGTACAAAAAGTAATGATATCCCAACAAAAACATAAATGTGAAATGAGAGCCAAGTTCAATATTAAGAATATGTGTCGTTGTTGACTCGCTGACAAAAGAATTGAGATCTATATGGATGCCAAGTTCTGTGTTGTGTAGAAAATCCTGAAATTATAAAGGATTTGTCTTGGCTAGTTTTTACGTATAGGCTACTTTTCTAAAATTGGTTTGTTGGTAAAAACTAGCCATGTCAAATCCTTTATAATTTCAGGATTTTCTACACAACACAGAACTTGGCATCCATATAGATCTCAATTCTTTTGTCAGCGAGTCAACAACGACACATATTCTTAATATTGAACTTGGCTCTCATTTCACATTTATGTTTTTGTTGGGATAACTTCCAACAGATTCACTTTTGTTGCTGCTTAGGCGTTGATCTCCTATTGACGCCCTACGCAGCTTAAAAATGTTTTTGGAGACTAACTGCCCGATTCGAACACGATTTGGATTAGATGTGTCAGTATCAAAAGTGACATTTTTGTTTGAAGAAACGTCACATTTGATACTGACATATCTAATCCATATCGTTTCTAGATCTATTAATTGACGTTTATTAAAGTTAGAATCGGGCCTCGAAGCATTGGCCAAAAGTGCTTTACAAAAACTAAAATGAAAATGACGCGACTACATCTTGTTTGTACAGTCAGCAATACTATTCACTTAGCACATTTGCATACAAACTTCTATGCAGGGGGGTCACTTTTATCTGCAGGTAATACGGATGATGACACATGTTGAATTTTATAACAAAATCTATGAAAATAGATAGCAAATGAGCAATTTATCACAATATTGTGGATATTAAAAATATATATGGAAATAATACAAAAATACAGCACTTGAAAGTTACACCGATTCTTCACATTTTATCCAAAAAAAGATTGTACAGCAACTATACGTATATACATAAACGCAATATTTCACCGACAAAAATGCAATTTTCTTGTTTTGTTCAAACTTCAAGATGCGATCTCAGTGACCTTGACGTCACGTTCACATAGTGATTTGTTAGGGGCGTTTTGCGAGTGAAGTACGACTGTCGGACTTTGACTATCATTTCTGACTTTTGTATTGCTTTAATCACTATAAGCAAAAAGAATAGATAGTATAGAGGGGTCCTGTCATTGTAAATTTTGTAGTCACTGTAAATTTACTGCCATCTATCGACACACGACTAAAACTCAAAATGAAAACGTATAAAGTTATCAGAAAATTTATATATATGGATAAATGATTTTATTATTTTTATATCATTTTGATCCATGTTCATTCACTGATATCTATGTGTTAAAATTGTTAAATATGAAACGGTGTCGTCACGCCATCTAGCCGAGGATAGGCTAAAGGTGTATGCGGCATCTATTCGAGAATGACTTTTACTTGAATTCCGAGGCACGTTTTTTCCTTAGACTTTATTCGTCTTATACGAAGTTACATATGTCTTTGCTATAAGCAATGGGTCCCATATACACATTGGATCCTAAAAAAAACATGATTGATTGATACCATAAATGAAAATTTGTGATCTAGCCTAGCCTATTGTACATGTTTGTACTCAGATCTACGCGATTACGGGCGTGACATATGTAGAACATGGGACAAGTGACAGTGAGAGTAAACTAATACTCATCGAGACAACCCTAATTGATGGGTTTGCTTTGTCTTTAGAGGGTTCCATTATCAGACTAGATTGCATTATTGTCACGAATATTTAACTAATTATGGCCCATATTAGATTTCAGTACATGAATAATAGTTTATATGGTATGGAACAAGTATCAAATAATATTAAAAGTTACCGCCGCCATACAGTCGATGTAGCAGCCAGTTAGCCGATACAATAGTAGCTTCAGGTGGTCTGGTGGCGAGCAGCACGGTAAACAGCAGTTGCAGTAAAGATATAAGTATATTGTAAAGTAAAGTACTCGGCATCAGACAGCGCCTATCAACCACAGTGGAGTCACGCAATCTGACTTTCTTCGGCCATGTTTCTCGTCGTGGTAATGACTCCATAGAGCGTCTCGTAGTGCAGGGAAAGGTCGAAGGCACCAGGCCACGTGGTAGATCACCAGTGAGATGGACAGACCAGATCAAGGCCCCAACTAAGTGCTCGGTTTACGAATGTACCCGGAAAGCTGCAGTCCGCGACGAATGGCGCCGTATTAGCAAGATCATCACTCATCGAGATTCACAATGATGACCACGACCACTCTGGCAAGAGTGTACCGACTAAGAAGAAGAAAGTAAAGTACACAATTAATAAGTTGACCCTCGTTCTCAAGAATCTAAGATGCGTCTAGATCGATCTCTTGCCTGTATGGTAGTTTTATATTGCTGATTATCTTGCTTCCGCCGTTAGAGTTGCTGTTCGACAAGACGCGAAAAACGTGCGACTCTAATGCGGATTATAATCACATCTGACATGTACATGTACGACATGTACGTGCAACTAACTAAGTCCAAAATGCATGTGCAGTGACAAGACTGTACAATCGAAATTACGCTCTTATTTTAAAACGACATTCTTAACGAGTACCATGAAATTTGACATGAACTTTCAAGTGACATATGCATGCACTCAAAACTAGTCATCATCATCATCAGTCGTTCCCTCAATGCTGAGGATCGTGACATCATGTCCTAATGTTGCTGACCAGTCTTCCATAGGCTTCTGTCACCCGCCATATGCACGGCTTCCTGCAGATGTAGATGCAACGTGGTGTAGTAACTTGTGCGCTCCATCTAGCGGGTCAAAACTAGTACCAGACGCAGAAATACATATGTTACGTCAATGTTCATGCCAAATTGGGTACTTTCCTGCTAGTCAAATCAGCTTCTTATTTATAAACTGTCAAAACGATTTGCCAATAAGGAATTAAATGAAACATTACACAATGACGTCACGGTCAACTCACTTTTTATATTTCCATCCGATTTATTAAATAGAACTTGTGTTTAAAAATAACAGCTATCTATGTTTTTCTAATAATTATCCGGTGCTTTATTTCGTGTACAGTGTGAAATAATTTATTTTAAGTAGAAAGTACCCAATTACATGTAATTTAAGCATGTCGTTTTAAAATGAGATATGGGAGCGGCTTTTTGGCTGGGGGTCATGTGACTCTTAAGAGTAGGTAGTTTATCTAGGTACCTATTCAGTCTTCGTCGGTGGCATTGTATATGTATATCCTCAAATTCGCCTCAAAATTTAAACAGAACCGTACAAAATTCACAACCGGATATTGCTGGTCATCATCATTAAACAACGAAACGAGTTTCGGATATAGTTATGGTTTTCGGGGCTTGCTGAATGGAAATTTACGATGCCAACCGAAAAACGTAGAAAATATTACGAAATTTTCGTTCGGAACGAGTTTTGGTGAACCCTTCCTCAATTTATGGGTGTGAGGAAATTTGATGGCGCCGTTTATGGCCTGTTGTGGTTAATTTTACAATATGGCTGCTTGGGTTTTATAATGTCTGATAAAATTATGGATTATTGTGTAGATGATTTACTTTAGGCCATTTTCCGGTGTTTGATTGCGCAGAAATTTTCTGTCCGTGTCAGTAGATGTATTACCTATACAGGGTGGCCAAAAAATTTTGGCTGTTCCATTTTCTAGGGCCCCTCTCCCTAGAAAATGGAACAGCCAAAATTTTTATGGGAAGGTAAAAAGGGCTTTATTTATTGTTTATACATTGTTTAAGTTTTATTTACTTGGCTAAATCGTTTTGAGAATTCCGTACCCAAAGGTTAAAAATGTCCGTCTGTCTGTCACTAGGCTGTATCTCATGAACCGGCGTAGCTAGACAGTTGAAATTTTCACATATGATGTGTTTCTGTTGTCGCTATAACAACAAATACTAAATGAGAATTGAGAATAAAATAAATATTTAAGTGGGGCTTCCATACAACAGACGTGTTTTTTTTGCCGTGTTTTGCTCGATATTACGGAATGGTACGGAACCCTCCGTGCGCGAGTCCGACTCGCACTTAACCGGGTTTTTTCTTCTCTAATTTGTATTTTGAAAATAAACATTCCTTCAAACATGCACAGCGCGTTAAGGTAAATGCGCTGAATAGTCAATCTGGCGCGTCGGGGGAAGTGAAAAAGAAACAGTTTCCATGTAAGATTAATCTTTCACGCGCAACTCTTTCCACCCTCTTGCGGGGCCCTTTAGATGGGCGTCTAAACCATAGACTTATAGCGGGATCGTCTAAAGATATATGTAGTCTAAAGATACAGTTCGCGCGCGAATACCAAGGACGTCAGACTGCGTTAGCATAGCGAGTAGGGTTGCCAACCGTACTATATTATATAGTATTGTACTATATTTTGGCTCTCTGTACTATATAGTTTTGGAAAAATATATAGTACGCTAAAATACTATATTTCCGATTAAACGTATATTACACTCATGTTTAGTATTTTATCTAAAAGTACTATATTTTTTCGAAATGTACTATATTTTTGATGCCTTATTCTGGAAAATACTATATTGCACCAAAAAAAAGTTGGCAACCCTAATAGCGAGGGATATGTGAATGTTGTCCACTCGAGATGCGCTGAGCGTAGCTACTTAAATAAAGTTATTTTATTGGTTCTTAACTTCCTCGCTAAGCATCCTACTACACTTGCTCTTATCGAAGTAATCGCGAAATGTATCACACTTTTAGAAAGGTTGTTTTGCAATTTTTAACCGGAGGTGTTGTATTTGTACTTTTGTGGATGGGTAATTAATTAATACTCCATCATGAAAAACACAACAAACTTTTATTTCGCAAGAAAGTCAAGAAACATAGAACTAAACTGAAACACTTCAAACATTGACAACTGTCACAAAAGGCCATAGACTAATCCTATTCATAAACAAAGAGTATTTATTGTTACCACAGGAGGCATGAACTATGCTGTCCGTCTCTAGATCCATTTTATAATCATAAATAGTGGTAAAACTAACATTTTATATCATTTTAGTCGTTTTATGCGTCTGCTCGCATTTGGTGTGAAACCGCTTTATTAGTTTTGACCGGTTGTCAAATTAATATCAATTGATGAATCAATTGCCGAAAGCGTCCTCTCCTCTACTGGTATTTGAGGCCATCCCTACTGTTTTGAGGGTTCCGTACCCAAAGGGTAAAACGGGACCCTATTACTAAGACTCCGCTGTCCGTCCGTCCGTCCGTCCGTCTGTCACCAGGGTGTATCTCACGAACCGTGATAGCTAGACAGTTGAAATTTTCACAGATGATGTATTTCTTTTGCCGCTATAACAACAAATACTAAAAACAGAATAAAATAAAGATTTAAGTGGGGCTCCCATACAACAAACGTGATTTTTGACCGAAGTTAAGCAACGTCGGGCGGGGTCAGTATTTGGATGGGTGACCGTTTTTTTTTGCCTTTTTTTTCGCATTATGGTACGGAACCCTTCGCGCGTGAGTCCGACTCGCACTTGCTCGGTTTTTTTTAATTCAAATACGGAACCTCTTCTACTTTGGACCCCACTTACGGCAGGACTCAGCACCTGGAAGTGACTTCCTAAGGACCCTCGCCATTGTGCACCCAGACATACCCTCGACCACCTCCAAAACGCACCCCAAACCTTAACTAAACCACTCAAAAATCAACCTTATCACCTTATTTTAAAGTACAAAATGAGAGGAGATGATATGTGGAGAAAGTACGTTTTGGTTTTGAGTGATTGCGTTACATTTGCGTACGTTTTTAAGGTAAAGGGCGTTTGGAGGTGTCGTTTTAAAACGTTCATTGTACATACGAAAATGTATATACTTATTTGTTAGTCTGTCTCGTTATATAGTCTCACTTGAATGCCTTTAAATGCTTAGCCTGAAATTTTGAAAATTATGGCTACTATAGGTAGGTAGGTAGGTACATAGCTTGTCTCTTTCTAAGACAAGAGAAATTGTATGAACATTTGTATGAACATTTTCTTTATACATCTCGCTCGTACTAATATGCGAGTACGAGCGAGATGCATAGAAAGTAAGTGACTTTCTCGATAACGTTTATGTCAGTGCCAGACTGGTGGTAGCCACACAGAAAGAACTACGCGTTGATTAAAGGAGTTAAAATAGGCACACCATTGGGAATCGAGTTCTAAGGACGATAACTAGTACTGAACATTGCCTTTGACCGGACATGGCATAATCCAATGCGTCTTGTAATGCACCCGGTGCACTAGCGTGCACGGTGCATAAGTTAGAGTTTGCTTTGTAGTCGGCTGTGCTAGCTAACAACTTGGCCGACTATACGTGTGCAATCGTAGATTACTTAACACAGGGGCAGATATGCTACTCTTCCCTACCCTGTGTGCAATCGTAGATTACTTAACACAGGGGCAGATATGCTACTCTTCCCTACCCTGTGTGCAATCGTAGATTACGTAACACAGGTGCGGATATAGTTTGGCCGGTGGCAGCGTGGTTCCATTTTTATCGCCTCTCACTGTGTCCGTCACTTTCGCACTTACATACTTAGAACGTGACAGGCATGGTGACAAGCGATAAAAACGCGACCGTGCTACCGCCACTGACTAGATAACGTAATACCATAGTAGTAAGGTAGTTGAATTTAAAGAAATTAAACCAAATTGTGTAATAATTTTTGTATGTGTGTGTTTTTTATATTTACTTATTTACCTACTTCACTTAATTAAAAAGTTTTGGATCGTAAATCTTGGAGAAACGCGTGGTGGCGAAAAGTAAACACAAACGCGCGCTAATATATCAACACTTTTGTTGTGGTTGGCATATCTGTTTAATTGTCTTATGATCTATGTCTCAGTGATAATATTTGCACTCCATAGTTTCGTGTTGTTTGTGTGGTGACAGACACACATCGCTATCATTGTTATATATATGGTTTATGATGGAAAAAGTAACAAATATTTATGGAAATAGCGCGCGTTTGTGTTTACTTTCCTTTAGATAAAGTGAAAGAGATATTATATCCGCCTTAGCCTAGTATTACTTCAGTTCGATGAAATTTAAACCATATTCAATGGGAACAGAGTTGCATTTCTTTTGTTTCGCTAAATTTTCAAACAGATAAAAATGAACTCTATTCCCTGTACTATAGGTTCAAACTTCAGGGGCAAAATGGGTTTTTCATTTGTATGGATGGGCCTTAGGAGGTTAACTGATAAAAGTATCAGTTAAAATATCTCATGGTAGAATATTATGTCCATGGACGTAACACACTTGAAACCCTCACTACGCTCAGAATTCTGTTTTAGAATCCCTCGCTACTATATATAATTATAGATTCCTTCGCTTCGTTCAGGATTCAATGTACGCCCTCGCCGTAAATATTCAAATAGGTCCCATGGTCCAAATAGGAAAAAGTGTGGTAGTTTCACCTAAATGTGATCGATCAATTATCAGTTACTGAGTGTGCAGGATTAGTCCTGCTCATAAAGCGCATACATTATTATTTTTTTTTTATTATTATTTCAAATATACATGTACGAGTATGTCTTGGATAGAGTACATATGTAGTGCATAATTATTTTCCATCGTATTTTCTCGAAAACGTTCGTATTTGTCATGCTACTTCAGTTAACCTCAGTACTTTTTGTACCGAGAGTGATCGCAATAGCAAGACACGTTCGTACGTTTTCGTGAAAATACGATGGAAAATAATTATTCTCTACATCTGTAGCTCAAGCATTCATTGAGGGATGTCACCTGTCTATACATTACCGTCAAGTATTCAAAATAGGGTTGCTTCTCCCCTTATGTGTCATATAGGCTATGTGCACAGCCCCAGCGTTGTTTATTAGGAAGTCTAGACGCGTCAGTTAAAACCTATGTTTATAGTTAGTAACCTAGGATTTTTATTGCCTAGTTGGCTTGGAAATTATATGTGTCCTAATAAGCTTTTATATTAATTTATCCGTTTACATAGGGAGGGAAATTAGTTTGCCTGCAGAGTATGATAGAAATGCGTAGCGCAAGCGAGGCTGTCTAGAAATGCGAGGAAGGCAATGCCTGTTTTAAGCAAAGTAAAGTTCTTTTTAATAAAATGTTGCTAAAAATGTTTTTAAAAATCTATTGACTATGTGGCGATTTGCGACTTATGTCTTTTCTGTGGACTTTACAAAATAAGCGGGATTTCAATCCTAATTGTCTTACTTTATCCTTAAAGGTGATAAAGTTCTACAAAGTTGTATGATGAAGTCTTAGAAAAAATTATCCAAATCTTAAAATTTTGTACTGAAAACACGCCGATTTTAACAAACGTTTTTAAGTTCCCCTTTAGAACCTCTGTCCATTAAAATACAAAGGTAGGTCCCATATCTACGTTCTAGTATCTTTTTAGGGTTCCGTACCCAAAGGGTAAAACGGGACCCTATTACTAAGACTTCGCTGTCCGTCCGTCCGTCCGTCCGTCCGTCCGTCAGTCACCAGGCTGTATCTCACGAACCGTGATAGCTAGACAGTTGAAATTTTCACAGATGATGTATTTCTGTTGCCGCTATATCAACAAATACTAAAAACAGAATAAAATAAAGATTTAAATGGGGCTCCCATACAACAAACGTGATTTTTGACCAAAGTTAAGCAACGTCGGGAGTGGTCAGTATTTGGATGGGTGACCGTTTTTTTTTTTTGCATTATGGTACGGAACCCTTCGTGCGCGAGTCCGACTCGCACTTGCCCGGTTTTTTTGCTACAAGAATATCACAGACAGGTTTTCCACTAAATACAGAGTGATTTCAAATTGGTAATACAAAACACTTGATTGTGGCCCAGTTAATGCCAAATAGTATACTACAATAACCCCGTTGTTAAAATTAGCAGTATTTAATTATCGCTAATTTTCTAACAAAACTAATAATTTAAGTCCCGAAGTGTGGTTACCCCACATACCTAACTGTCAAAACGGTCACTGTTATTTTCTTTGACAAGTGACAATTACTAATCAAAACACGTTTAGGTACTTCATAAATACAGTGGCAGGTGACTGATAACCAAAGAGGAAAGTGTTAATTTTAAATTCTTTAAACTTCTTTGTTAATCATTATGTTAGGATAACCATGTCAAGCCTAAAATAGGATAAATAAAAACTGAAAAAAAAATACTTTTGACTATTTTAAAAGCATGAAAGGCTTAGTTTAGTGAAGGTGTGTGTAAAACATTGATTTTGTATTACCAATTTGAAATAACCCTGTATATTTGAAGGGGAAAGCCAACAAGTCTAGTACGTAAAGGACGGGGGATAAAGAAAATCTTTTCATTGGTCAGCCAGGGCTAATTTAGCGGTCCACCTCTCTGGGATGATGTAGGCCGGTTTACGCACCAACGGACGGACGGACGTTGTTTATATATACTGGAAGTGGTTAGGACACGAATAAAAAATACCTTTTGACAAATAAGAAAAAAGTTTCAGGCGTTAACCTTTTCGACGCCCAAGCCAGTCAAACACAAAAGCTGTCACTCGGACGCCACGTCACTGAAGTGTCAAAACTGAAATTGAACTTCATGCATATGTACGTAGTAGTCTATGTTGCTCTGTGGTCTGTGACCGATTAATCCGTCTTTGGCGTTGGACCTGCGGTGCGGATATTAGATCATTGGCGTCCAAAAGGTTAATAGACTACTGTGACCGCTTACCAGTCAGGAGTTATGCTTATTTGACACAGAATGGTAGAAAAAACGGTAAATAGACTGCGGGGCAAAAAGTACTACAGTTTTTTTTATCCAAACCTCAACTTTAAAAGTGTTTTAATTTAAAAATAACAATTAAATGAATAATTTAAAAACGGAGATGGCGGGATGACCTGGACAGCTTCCTGAACAACTGGCCGGAGGAAGCACCAAATCGGGAGTCGTGGAAATTAAGAGGAGAGGCCTTTGCCCAGCAGTGGGACACTCAAATAGGCTAGGAAAAAAAAAACCCCCTACGCCAAAAAATCCATTTCATACCAAAAATTCCTTACATCGTTTTGGAAAAGAGCTGATACTCTTGAAACTGCTGGACCGATTTCTATCAAACATAGCTAATAAAGAACCACCGCAAGTAAACTTGCTTTCACGTAAAAAAAATCGCATTAAAAAACGTTAAAGCCACATAACTACGCTGCCACAGACAGACAGATAGACATTGGCGTCAAACATATAACAACATTAACAACCCTCTTTCTGTGTCGGAGGTTAAAGTAGCTTATTACTACTGCGTCGTACGAGTATAAACACTTAGGATCGAACACACTTAGTTTGATGAATTCTGCGATCTTCGATGTCATGTATCTTTTGAAACTGAAATGATTCAGAGATTTATACCTATACACACTAATATAATTAGAGTCAAACTTACATAATATATCTCGCATTTAACTTACTGATCAAACTTTGAAAGTTTAAATGATAGCTATCTATCATCTCTATCTCAGAATTTCAGATTATTGAGGATCTGCGTACCAATAACTACCTACAGTACCTACATTATATGAAAAAAGTTTTTCTTATTTACTAAACTTAGGTAATATGAAATTCACGGTAGGTAATCGCGCTCACAGCTTTTGTGCAAAATTATTACAAACTTTTCAAGGTACGTTTTAGACCTACGTTCGTTTTTTTTCTATCGAGTGAAAGTCAAGAAATCAAGTTTCGAATCGATGAAGTTACGAGAGAAAGGCTTCAAGATTGAATGAATGGATGATGGATAAATGAATGAAATGAATGGATGAATTAAATGTATTCATTTGTCAGAATATGGTACATCATCAGAATATGGTATGGTCAAGATTGGTAATAAAATTTTTGCCAACCGTTTTGTGATACAAAAAACCCTACGATTTTTCAAAAACACTGCTGGTCGAAACTACTGCACTGCCAAAGGGTTTCCAGTTCCCATACCTCTCTGTTTCCACTCCACTACATGTATAGTGGATTCTGGCCACTTTTTGTCGCCCCATTCCCCGGAAAACCAGGCACCTACAAAACTGTGTCAAAGGCGTTCCTATGATCAATTTAGCTGTCATTTTTACTCACCCCTTTGTGAGAGTGGTCTGATATTTCTTCAGCTCTTAAATTCGCTTTTGTAGTTTAATGGAGGTTTGACAGCTATGCCAAGATGGCGTCTGACAGAGGTTTTTTATTATGGCGACGGTCCGTTTTATTTGTTTTTATAAAAATGTCTTAATTGGTCGGCCGGAATTCGAAAGGTAAAAACACTTTATGCCGCTTTTAAAAGACTTACTAAGGATGTCACTTTTTGATAGCTTTCGTTAGAAAGGGACTTCCACTTGTATTACAAGTACAAGTTACAACTTACAAGCGTTTGAGAAACGGGCCCCTGCTCGCGCTTACGCTTGTATCTCTCGTAATAGTCGAGGGTGGAAGCCCTAAACGACGGCGTTGCATGAACAAAAGATTTCCTTTGGCAGGATTGGTCCTTAGGACCCAAGGATGGATTTAAGAACTGGAGCCACCGAGATTTTTGATGTTAATTTTTAGGGGGGGGGGGGGGGGGGGCTCTCAACTTTATCTTGATATCTACATCATTTTAGTTACTAGGCCAAGTTTGGTATCGTTTTTGTATAAATCGGGGATGCCAAATTCATTTATGATATCATTCCGGCACCATTCCGAAGTAAAAACACATAAAATATGAAAAAAATACATTTTTTTTTATTCCTCTTCACGCTCAAACTGCTGAACCAATTTAGTTGAAATTTAGTATAGAGATGGTTTGAGTCCCAGGGATGAACATAGGATACTTTTAATCTCAAAAATAATCTCTAAAGGGTGTAAAAAGGGAGGTGGAAATTTGTATTGGGATTCAATAACCGCTGAACCGATTTAGATAAAATTTGGTATAGAGATAGTTTAAGTCCCGGGGAAGAACATAGGATAGTTTTTATTCCAAAAATAATCCCTTAAAAATGAAAGGTAAGGTGTAGGATTGTATGGGAAATCAATAAACGCTGAACCGATTTGGATGAAATCTATGTCTACATCTTTGATTTAGTCAAAAATGATACTAAACTTGACTTAGAACCTAAACTTAAAGAATTATAACCTCAGACGTCGCAGACGCCTAAAAACCCCCCCACCCCCCACCTGCATCAAAAATCTAGGTGGCTCCACTTCTTAAATCCATCCTTGGGTCCTAAGGACCAATCCTGCCAAAGGAAATCTCTTGTTCATGCAACGCCGTGGTTGACCTTTTTACGCTCTGAGCACCCTCAACTATAATAGACGCGTTTTGTTAGAGAGTGAACCTTCTGCACCTACTATTATTTAATCTGTGATAAAAGCTGTGACGCAACCAATGTAACTAGATATTTATACTTCATTTCCCTCATACAAATTGCAGTTTATTTCTCTCATATAAAAACGGAATATTTTCAGTATATTATTCATGCATCGTATAAACACTGACCAGAGGACACTAAAGTCCGGTCAATAACCCCGCTTTATAGACATTGCATGCGAATTGATGTTTTTATACATATCAATACAAAGTTACAAACATACATATGCTGCTAGGCGTGGAGTTCACGTCTTAGGGCCACTTGCACCGTTCACTAACCCGGGGTTAACTGGTTAAACCTGGAGTTACCATGGTTACCAGTACAATTTGACACTGGGTTAACGGTTTAACCGGTTAACCCCAGGTTGGTGGGATGGTGCATGTGGCGTTAAGAAGATTAGTTGTCGTTGTACGCATTGACATGTAGTGTATTTTGTATCCGACGGCAAAATTAAGGTTGTAACATTATGCGTAAATACGAAATCAATCGCAGAAGGAATGCGGGAGATGACCGTGTTTTTTGGAAAACGGATGTCATTTGTTTTATGAGATGTTTTTGACTTCTGTGTTCAGCGAGAAAGCCTTAGTTCGCTAAGATGAAACTTGCATCGCAATAGGCGTGCCATACTCGATTGATGAGTCCGTCGAAGCTAAGCTTTGGCAGGCGTGGCTCACTCCGCGATTTCGTCGCGACGCTACAAGTACATGCGGCCCACACCAATTTTGGTGTCTAGCACCGCGATTGCCGCGCACCGCTACGGAACGGACGCCTGCTCGCGCTTGCACCACCTTGCGGTCATATCAGTCGTATTAGACGCGTTTTGTTAGAGAGTGAACCTTCTGTACCTAGTACTATTATTTATTCTGTGGCTTTGGCAGCGACAAAGCCTGGCCGTGAATTTAATATGAAACACAGTCAAATAACGACACGGTTTAATTACCTAGGTACCTACGGTTTTGTAATTCTTTAAGATTTATTAAATAAAAATTGTGTCAAATAGTTAGTGCGGTCTGACGTCTCTCCAATTATTTTTAATTTATCTTTCATGCATGGTGTGAATTTTAACTGCAAACAACGTGCCTATTGGAACATATATTAAATAACGGGGAATAGTCTTCCACCAATAAAACTACACTTAGGTGAAGTGAAGGTGATTGGAACCTGGATTGGCTATCGTCAGGCGCTCACGTCACGAGAGCGTCAAATTTTCGTTCACACGTAATAAAACGCGTTATCTCGGCTGTCTATTACACCGGAACGAATGGGAAATCCTAAAATTTGTTTGAGAGCAAATCTGCTGTTGTTCAGAATGTTTATATAAATTATTCAGAGAGATATGATATGTCAATTATGTATTTCAATGATGATTTTTTTGTAAATACGTGTAAATATTGCAAGGTTCTTCGCAATTATTCAGCGTAGAGCAACATCTTTATAAAATAACAATAATTTCTTGAAATGTTTTATTTGAGCGAAACGAAATTTTATTTAAAATCAATTTGGCTTAGGGCATCAAAGTGTATTTTATTTTTATGATTATACTCGTATGATTTTCAATTTTGTATTAGGTACCGCTTAAATTAATAATTTGATTTTTTGGTTTCAGGTACGTACTGTAGCTGTGCATTGTTTTTTTAAACTTTTCAGTTAGTAAGTATTTAAGTGTTTCACTGATACCTATATAAGGGTGTTTAAATTGACTTGTACTTTAAAGCGCGACTCAATTTATGTTTAAGTCACGTTTAAGGGCATTTTCATTTAACTTGTACTTTAAAGCGCGACTTAAGTCGTGTTTCAGTAACGTCTAACCGTTACATTCCTGACAAAATGTATGGGATTTGACATTGACCGTCAGTTTTGTAACGATTGCTAACCGGCCGTTAAAGGTGTTCAATTAAGTGAAAATGCCCTTAAACACAAATGTCGTTACATTTTGTCAGGAAAGTGACAGTTAATCGTAACAAAACAGAAAGTCAAAACAAAAACCCGTTGGTTTGACATTGACTTTCTGTTTTTGACGATTGCTAAACGGCCGTTAATGGTACACAGTTATGGGCCGGTACAGGCGGACTGCATCTTGTATGAGAACTGCATGCCGACGTTGCAGTTGGCGTGCAGTTCCCATACTAATTGCAGTCGGGTTGCAGTCAGTCTGTATCGGCCCTATGTGAATTTATGAAACAACATGACCTTCATTTATCTGGCAGAATATGCAGCCATAGCTGAGACTTGAAAACCATTTTGTACAAAATTGTTTACCATGTTACGCATTGGTGTAAACACCTCCCCCGTACATCTAAGCGCCGTGAGGCAATCCCCGCACCCGCAATTTTACACGCATCTGCGCGTAATGAGATCATGATGGAATGGAATCGAGCCTGATTTTTATTTACGTCGCCATAAACATCCCTCCCCTCCAATTGATCCAGGTGGAGGGTGACTATTTTAGTCATCATCTTCCTCGAGTTGTCCCGGCATTTTGCCACGGCTCATGGGAGTCTGGGGTCCGCTTGGCAACAAATTCCAAGAATTGGCGTAGGCAAGTTTTTATGAAATCATTATATCAACCAAAATAACGACACCTTAATAAAACTACAAGATTTAATATCAAGTTTATAGCGAAAACCTTATTTACGAGTAGATACAGACAGAGTAGAGACACACCTATTGATTACAGTAGCAAGGTAAAATATTGAAATTATATTCGATAATAAGCGGAGATATTCGGTTACGGAGGTATACTTCTAGGCTCAAATTTTTTCAATTCAAATCCTGCAATTCGAAAAATTATCACCGAGTCAATTAGGTCTTAATTATTTGAAGCGTCATTTTTGTTGACCTTTCGTATTTGTTTGTGCATTTAAGGAATGGTTATCTTCTTATATGATAACTGATAATAACCTTTCCTGGGTGCCTAGCCAAGATGAAATCACTCCTACAGTGCGATAGAGAGATAGGTGAGCGTTTTCCAAAAAAATGTACATTTAAGTCATGTCTTCAAAATATTGACTTCTTGGGCTCATTTTACTCATACAAGAAAAAATGTGTCCCACAATTTCCTTTCCATATCGTCACATTTTTGTATGAATTTCTTTTTTATTATTTTGTATGAACGGGACTAGGGTTTGCAATCCGGATCCGAAATGTATGAAATTATCCGGATCTGGATCCGGATCCGCGGATCTTCCCATACATTTCGGATCCGTCGTGCAAACCCTAAACGGGACGCACTGGAACAAAAATTATTGATACAAAATTTTGGGGACACATTTTTTCATGTATGAGGCGTGAATGTACAAATGATTCCGAGTAAAATGAGCCCAAGAAGTCAATATTTTGAAGACATGAATGAAATGGACATTTTTTTGGAAAACGCTCAGATAACTAGCGTTTCGTTTTCGTTGCGTAAACGATTGCCATCTTGGCTCTACCCCCGAGATAGGCATATTTTTATTCAAGTTAAAGAATGCTTAACGTAGTGTATGATTCACTCGTCGAGTCTCGGTCTAGAATCCTATTATACACCGGCAGCCAAATAGATTGAGGCAAAAGCCGTTAGGTATTAGGAACTCTGTAACCGGCTTGTTAGTTCGATACGGGAACTTTTAACTATCCCGAGAACTCGACTTAAGCCGTACCTTTACTTATTGGATATATGGATAATCGATTTTCATATGACACGGTTAATTTAAGAGTAGGTGTAAACTGTATTAGCCAAAGGTGACAGTCCATTTCCTACGACAGCAGCACTACCATTCATTTTACTATGGAAATTGACAATAACACCGACGCGTTCGTACTAGTCGTGCAGCTGCGGTCAGAAATGGAATGTTACCCTTAACTTCATTTTTAACCCCCCACGCAAAAAGATGGGTGTTATATGTTCTACGCCTGTGTGTCTGTCTGGATGGATCTTTCCCTTGCGGTGGTTCTTAGATTGATGAAAATTGATCCAAAAGTTTGGAGAGTATCAAATATTTTCCAAAATTATAGAATATTTGGTATGAAATGGATGTTTTTCGGCATAATCCGTAGGGGGTTTTAAAAAAACATTACCTAGTAGTAGAAATAGCGGAGCGGGGAGGTGTTCAAAATTGTCCAAACACTTTTTCAATGTGCGCTTTTGTTGTTTTCCCCAAAATTTATTGGTAAAATTTTCGAGTTATATTTTTGACCTAGTTCCGAAATATGTTTTGGATGAAACGAAAGGAGCATAGGTAGGTACTCCAACCATTTGAATTCCGCTTAGGTATGGTCTAAACCTGTAAAGAACCATGTGTCTCATTGGGATTAATATAGTCTGGTGTAAAAAAATGCTACTCAATACACATCTAACTTACCTATAAATTACCAAAACGCACTTTTGTTACCTAACCACATATCAAATTAATTCGAATTCAATTTAGTTTAAAGTCAATTACTACCTTTTGGTAAATTCTGACGTGACCATGCGTTCTCTAATTTAGCGTTAATTTCATGTCATTTACATAAATCGAGCCCTAACAATTATGAAATTAGAAGCAGAATTAGTACATTATGTGGGATTCGTGGAAATGTTAATTAAACAAAGGCGGCATTTAATTCAATTGAGATAATTTATTATAGAAATACAGGTTTATATTCACAGGTATTCCTTTAATAGTCTGTCGATAGCCAAAATATTACTACAGTTGGTTGATTAAAAATGTATTTTTTTTTTTTACCGCGGCATATCACTACACCTTATAAAACAAAGTCCCCCGCCGCGTCTGTCTGTATTGTATGTATGCTCACGATAAACTCAAAAACTACTGAACGGATTTTCATGCGGTTTTCACCTATCAATATGTAGAGTGATTCTTGAGGAAGGTTATAGGTGTAACCCGTCGGAAGCCGGGGTGGGTCGCTAGTTGTTGATAATGTTAACAAACTTTTGCGTTTGTGTATCAAAGCTATATGCCTTGCTGTGTAACTTTTTTCTTATTTAACTAACTGTTTACTGTATGTTATTTCTGTCTTTTTTCTTCTTGTCTGTTACCTTCCGTGATTCTTCTCACTTGATGGTCTCATCGGAAGATCAGCGCTGGAAGCCACCAGCAACATGCTGAGATGGGGCCATTTCGTGGCACTTTAATCTTATTTTGTGTTTTCTTTTATACTATGTACTGTTCCGATTGTTTGTGCTTACGAATAAATCTATTCTATTCTATTCTATTCTATTTCAAATATTTTCGAAGATAAACAACGAATCCGCAACAGTGGCTACTGCAGTTGACATACGAACATCACCTTTACGGTAACATTCCATTTCTGACCGCAGCTGCACTACTAGTACGAACGCGTCGGTGTTATTGTCAATTTCCATAGTAAAATGAATGGTAGTGCTGCTGCCGTTGGAAATGGACTGTCACCTTTAAGGCAACGCGCATTTTACACCACTAAATTTGTAAGCTACTGTTTACACTTACCTTCAAGTGGGCCGCGAGCTTGTTTCCTAATAGTGTTTATATTATTGAAAATCTAACCTATAGGATAGGTACTGCGCAAATTAAAAGCATCGTTTATTAAGAGCCCACACATCAAACAGTTATCTAAATAAACAAGTTCTTAAAATCAAAGAATCTACAGACTAAAAATCAGCATAATAACCACTTCCCATAAGATATGTACCTACTAATACCAACACTCTTGAGTCTCTTTAACTAACTATCAATGGACCTTATGAACTGGTAATATGGTTTATATTCAGTTAACATTGTAGACTGTACTAGTCGAACCCCGACAAATAAAAAACATTGAAAGCAAATTAACTATAAACCGCAAACATTTGAAACGCCCTTTGAAACAGGGTTAGACATCCGTTGGTTTTTCTTTGCGGTTTACGATTTAGGGCGGCCTCGTAAAGCTCAGGTTTTGCCGGCCCTGTTGCACACCGCAAAGAATCTTTAGAATTCAATTCGTTCATCTACTGTACATCTACTATGGTACACATGGTAGGGTACGTGGTTGGACACTGTGACGTCTAGGTTCTGTTGTATTAAAAGGTGATAAATAAAACTCAGTTGGTCAGTCACGTGTGCTCCGCGACCCGCCTGTACGCCATGACAGTTGACAACAGAATGTCGACTTGCAGGTAGTTCGCATTGCACTTTTATTGTATAAACGTCACATCTCTTCCTTTTTATAATGATTTATTTAATTTATTTTTTGCGTTAGCCATGCAACAATAGTTCAGTCATCTCACATCTGTTTATCTTATAACTGCTAGGTTAATTTAGATTCTAATTCCGACATACTACCACCGGTTCGGAAAACAGCGTTAACCTCAGACCCGAGAAGAACCGGCGGAAGAAACTCGGCGAGGTGTGGATATATTCATTTCTCAACAGTTCAACAATAAACATTATTTAACAATATAACCTTGGAATATTTACACTATTCCTAGTATCTCTCTCAGTTGCTTAGCGGTCAGCTGGAAGAGATCCTTTAAAGGGATGAGTTCGCCTTTGTACACATTTATTCTATTCTCTTATTGTTATGTACTTGTTTAGCGTAATAAAGTGTTTTAATACAATTATGGTTTTACTTTTACAGTCAGTCTATCAGTCTCTCTCCTTCTCCTTTTTTCAGTTTTGAATTTTGAGTCTGCTTTCTTTTATTCAAAATGATAATAACTCGAGGTTTAAATATCTTACGAGTTTAACCTTAATTGATACATATTTTCTTTGGATGCTTACACTTTTCTAGGTATTTTCATTAGCGTTCAAGCTATATACATGTTTCACACAATTAATACCTATTTCGTGAATTTCCAATAAAATTGTAACATACAGGTCGCTTTCCAATAACATCTCGTACATGTACATTATTTATTGGCAACAACTGATTTCCTCAGTTTTACTTGGCTGTTTGATAGGTAATATAGTATAATATATAGATATAATGCAATTTATAATATACGTAAATGGTCCAATGTTAAGTAAGGTAAAAAGTCATACCAGATATCACAACCTATTTAGTTTTACTTGTGTACTGGTATGTTATTTACGCAAACCATGATCTATACAAATAGATTTCTATTACTCGGGTAAAATGATGTAGGTACCTACATATTTGACCGTTATTATTATAAATTGCATTGGATACATTATTTTATTACCGTTTTTTAATTATAATACTTGCTGAATACAGTATTGACCTCAATTATATTCAAGTATGGTATACCGACCTACTGTTAATCTAACAACTTAATGTTACTTATACAATGAATGATATTATTTATGTTATGAAAACAACTTTAATCCCTGCTTACAATTGGAAGTTCATTTTAGCCTTGACTATAGTCTACAGTAGCCCTTGACTACAATATACACAGCCTTAATTTGACCATGGTTACAGTCACATTAATATTTTTTTTTTTATAGACATTTTGCTTCCCTTAGGTTCAATTACTTACAGATATATTATAGAGCAAAACTAGCACCTGTGTATGTTCATTTTGATGGTGGCATATATTGTTTAACTCTAATTATGTATATTTTACAAGGAACCGATGGAATTTCATTACCATGAACATTTACTTTATTATTATTCCGTTGCTTTAATAAAACCCTAGGCCATTTTGGGTTTTAGTTCATACTTGGTACTTAGTACCTGTACGATAATTAAACAACGACTTAAGTAAATAACTCTTTGATAATATATATGTACTCTTGCAAATATAGAGGCTCGATCTGCAACCTCAATTTACAAGGTTTGTTTGATTTTGTTAGTTTCAACCTCAACTAGGCAAACTGCAATTTGGTGCAATCAAGATCACGTCTGGTCCTTACGTTTTTATACGTACACAGTATAAATTTCCCACTAACGTGCCTTTTTATTACACTTAATTAAAACTCATCTCTATCTGGGTAACTGTCCGATATTGACGCCATCGCTTGGCCGTCCATTTTACGGATTTGGTTACTATGTTCGTATGTGTATGTTTTCACTATTAGGAACAAGTCATATATAAAGTAGCGCAGTGGGAGTGCAAGGTTTCACGCATCGTCACTGATTGGTACTTTGTATTTTTTTCAGCATTTACTTTAGATACCTACACAATGTGTGGCATTGTGACGGACCCAGCGTCTATTTATTTACCTTAAATTGACCTTTGACCTGATTGTAAATTTATAGAATTACTATTGTGTTCTTTTGGCACTAAAATTAGTTGATTGGCTTTAGGTAATTTATTTATTTTTAAAATTATTGTGTTCTTTTGGCACTAAAATTAGTTGATTGGCTTTAGGTAATTTATTTATTTTTGGACTTTAATTTAGTCGGCCCGTCGACTTTTATCGGTACTGGTTTAGTCCTAGTGCAGCTTTGCATTTTGAATTGGCCTTTGTAGGCACATTTATCACATGCCGGCACATTTTATCTTTTAGGGGGAAGGCGGCGCCATTATCGCAATCCTGTCTACCTGTTTGTTATGTTTGCCCAAAAACTCGTTCAGTTGCCTCCTAACATTTTATCAAATTTGTTCCCATAATCACTTGTTTATTGTAACTGAAACCCCTAGATTCAATATTTTCCTTTAGATCGGCGGAGGCTCAATTTTCCGCATTGAAATCACATTTAGAATCATTAGGAATAGATTAGATTAGAAATTCCCAAAGTACCATTCTTGTTGCATCAGTCGAAACACGAATCGTTCATACAAACTCTGTTTTTGCGAAAAGTATTCTTATAATTTGTCGACAGCAACTTTAAAAATGTCCATTACGCTAGCTTCTGAAACGTGCGTACTTGGGAGAGTGCTCGCAGTTAGCAGGCACACGACACTCAGGCACATTCTAAAGCGGACAATTAAGACATCATTGTAATACTATCCGTAAGTAAGCACGGAACATGTGCGTTAGGTAAGTACCTTCTAACTACCGAGTTTCTGTACTTAAGGAGTTATCGAAGTAACCTAACGTGTAACAAACAGAACAGGTAGACACATATACATAGGATTGGACCCCAAGACATACATTAAAGTTCAACGAGTCTTTGTGACAATAACCTGAGTTTCACTCCTTAACGTTAATTATAGTCACATATTACTAACAATTTAAATTTTATGGTTTTTTTTATGAGCTATATTTATTTTTAATTCTGAAGAACTTATCATTTGCACTACATGGGCCGATATCCCATGCAGCACTCGCGGAGTTTTCACTCCAATGGTATTTCCTTATTCGGACTTAGGTTCCACTCACGGAGTCTTCACTCCAATTGTAGGTATTTATTTATACGGAACTCGTATCTTGCATAAACTATACATTAATACCATTGTCTTTTCAGCCTATGAAACTCGACTTTTCTAGTTTTCATATTTATAGGCAAGGTTGTGTCAATGTCTAGTTAGTTATTTTAAATACACCATAGTCGGCATCAGCAACCCCGCCCCACCACCATAACCGCGGTACTTGCATTTGAAAACTCGTTTAAATAATTAAATAAAGAACTTATTTAAGGAGGACAAGATAAGCATTTCATGAGTTTCCAAATGTAATCGATCACCGCGCAATCATTGCTGGCGCGGCAGAATTATTAAGCATAGCCATACCTTCCCAAGGCCCACGGTCCTACCAGCTGTAGTAGGTACTTTCTAAGTTCCGTGGAAGAATTTTTTTACATTTATTCGGAAAATGTTTTTTTTTTATTATAATTATTTTCAACAAAATCTGTTTACTGCACACATGTACGACTCTAGATTCTTCAGACTCTCAAGACTCTTAGACCCTTTAGACTTCTTTAGACTATTTGTGACGTCCCACGGTCAAAGGTACCTTATGGCGGGTATGGAGTTATGCATACCCCAGTAATCTACAATAAATAAGCTATCGATAACACAAAAGATCAACCTTCTAGGTTGCGTAGTTACAGAGATATGATTTTTTGAAAATAATGTTGTGAAATGAGCAACTTTACGATAGAGAAGTTTTAAGTTTAGCCGCCTAAAAAACTATGTTCCTGAAGTAAGTTACATAGTTGACTACAAATAATAATGCCTTATATATCTGAGATTAAAAAAATATTGCGACTTGTTCTGTAATGCAAATAGAAACTTTTGATATCGACTGATTTATGTGTATACTAACCAATGTCTTGAAAATAAAGTTTTATTTCATTTTCACGATTGATTGCAATGAGCTCTCAAGATTTAAATTTTATCTATTAGAAAACGACACTGACAGACAGTTTAAGCAAAAAACAATACCGATTTAGAGGTGAAAATGTATTTTCTGACTTTTTCATATAAAATCACAAAATTGAATATTTTTACTTTTAATGTGACACACAATCAATTTTTCTGAGCACATATGAAAGAAATTCTGTCATTCAAATGAAATAAATCCTAAAACCCCAACTAAATACTATATTTAACCCCTTATGCCACTTTAAACTTACATAACAATAACAGTATTTGCTCCATACATTTACGAAAAGGTACCTTATGGAAATAAATCTAATAATACATCACTACAAAATATCAATCATATTATAGTTTATCTTTTATGAATAGAAAATATTAATTTACATTAAACTGCCCCCAATTTAATTAGTTCTTCGTCATAATAATCTTAAAAAAGACCAATAATTTGTATGTAATGAAAAGGTACCTTGTGGTCAAGTTACATGATGAGGCATGATGATGATGGAACAGTTAGGATAAACTAATAATATTTTGGGGTTAAGATGGTATAAATCGTCTATTTCTTATCAATAATATATTTCGGTTGCTATTGAAGATAAGCGGCATTGAGGTTCAATGACCTCAGATATTCCTTAAGGTAATGCGTCGGGTATTGGCATTTTTCAGCAAACCAATGGCTGATTTACTGCATGCGACCAAACCAAATGAAGATTATTCTAGTTAAGAAAGACTTGACGAGAGTAACTTTGGTATAATAGCAGTCTACTTGGATTTGTGATGTCGGTATATGTACGGTTATAATATTTGCGAGGCGCCCCAACCAGTACTGAAATTATCAAATTAGTTTTGCAGAATGCTAATACAGATCTCTACCAAACTTCTTTTCCCGTATTGACTAGTTTTTTTGGGAATTTTCAATCTTTTTTCCATAAGGTACCTTTTCTACTAAACTCTGAGACGACATTACTAGGCTTATAACTAACTTATAACAAAAATAAAAACAGGTAAACAAACGTTACGCATTAAGGTTTCAGATCACACCATAAAAAAAAATTGAGCATTTTTTCACCTCTTTACAAAACATTTAATATCTCCGAAACTAGAAACCCTCATAAGGTACCTTTTCCCGTGGAACGTCACATTTAAACTCTTACAATCTTTAGACTCTAACTTAGATTCTGTAGTCTCTTTACTTTTTAGACTATTTAGACTCTTTACTCTTTAATCTCTCGAGACTCTGACTCTTTAGACTTTTTAGACTATTTAGACTCTTTAAACGCTTTAGACTCTTTAGACTCTTTAGACTCTTTAGACTCTTTAGACTCTTTAGACTCTTTAGACTATTTAGACTCTTAAGACTCTTTAGACTCTAGACTATTTAGACTATTTAGTCTCTTTAGGCTCTTTAGACTATTTACTCTTTAGACTCTTTAGACTCTTTAGACTCTTTAGACTCTTTAGACTCTTTAGACTCTTTAGACTCTTTAGACTCTTTAGACTCCATAGACTCTTTAGACTCTTTAGACTCTTTAGACTCTTTAGGTTTAAACTCTTAAGACTTTAGGTTCTTTAATCTAACTTATTTTTATTTTTTATTTCCTTATACATATATTATGTGATGTGAAAAGCAGTATGGGTCACATGGTAGCAAAATTATTTTCACTTTGGGCGTTAACACTTGAATCCCTCACTACGCTCAGTATTCCATTTTAATACCTCGCTTCGTTCAGGATTCAATGTTTGCCGTCGCCGTAACCATGACATTTTGCTCCTTAGCGACACAACCTAATGTTTAATTGAAGCAGAGTTGCATCTGTTTTGCTTCGTTCCATTTTAAACAAAACAAAATCAACCCTGAATCCTACACTATAGATTCAAATTTCAATAGCAAATTTCAGACTTTTTCCTTGTATGGCTGGGCCCCAGGAGGGTGAGTGCAATATTAACACAACAACATTTACAACCATAAAAGTATTCCATTT
The DNA here is from genome assembly GCF_910591565.1 of Cydia splendana. Lineage (NCBI taxonomy): Eukaryota > Metazoa > Arthropoda > Insecta > Lepidoptera > Tortricidae > Cydia > Cydia splendana. The sequence goes on from NC_085981.1 coordinate 9,984,840, forward strand.
TTGGAGAATACTCGTATTAAGCTTAAGCTTTACGACAAATTTCACCGACAATATCAGTTTGTTTACTTATTTATCCTTTTGCATTATAGAAACAAGACCCAGATAATATTATGCTGATTTGGTTAAATAATTTAAATGCATATCTAACTAGCACACGTAAGCTAAGTAGCACCATGTTGTATCGCAGATGATCTGTTGATTTTTATTGAGTCTGACGCTAAATAAAGCGTACACTTATTATTTATTTAGGTAGATAACTTCTGGTTAAAAGTGTTAACCCTATTATGTGAACTATTATTAAGCATTTGTCGTTAATTTGATACATTTGTGAGCTAATAATAAACTACAGCGCACCCAGATATTGTTTCAACAACCGTTAACGCAGACAGCACCACGTTGGTATACCTAGTAAATTACCGGTGAACAGACATATTCAGCACTACACAGCAATATGCGCGACAGTTTATTTATTATACGTATAACTTAATTATAGTTTTACACGCTTCCTTAAATACACAGTCGCTATAAAAGTTTTATTTCTATTTTATAATAACTTATTTTACTGTATTTGGCTTAATTTCTGTTCACCGACCCGTTTTTTGGAAAGGTTTTAGCATTAAATAGTATTTAAACTGAATAAGACGTTGAAATGTGCCCTATAGTAATAATATTAGCGTAAAAATAGTTCTTTTCTCGATCAAAATATAGTTTAAATACCAGAAGTGTACCTTATAAAGATGTTTATGTGCTCAGAGCTATAAATTAAGTCCACAATGGGTCCATCATACCTGTGCTATTTGGGTCATTCGTCTCCCTCCCTTTTATTGAAAAATAATTTCAAACTGATAACTTTTTGTCGGTTATTTAGCAACTACATCGATTTTTTGTTTTTTCTTACGTTCTTTATCCTCGTCGCCATTGTGACGTCTAGGTTCTGTTGTATTAAAAGGTGATAAATAAAACTCAGTTGGTCAGTCACGTGTGCTCCGCGACCCGCCTGTACGCCATGACAGTTGACAACAGAATGTCGACTTGCAGGTAGTTCGCATTGCACTTTTATTGTATAAACGTCACAGACACTGACCTGCTTCATTTGAAAACTAAAAGGAATGACTATAACACTTTAAACTCTCGCATTTTGTACACATATTCAGTAGGACAGTCACGGAAAGACTGGCCACAGTGTCTTTCCGTGACCACAGCTGGTGCAACTCAGCTGAAACGTCGGAATTTAAGGTAAACACAATGAAATGATATCGCGGTATGCCCGTTTGTGTATTTAAATATAGGAATGAATAGGTAATAAAATAAAGGAATGTCATGGGACGCAGCAAATAAACTCGACTATTACTACTTGTGTGCGATGGACTAAATAGGTAAGTACTGGGCTATGCTGGGAGTCAACAATTGGCGAGAGGTCGCACTGGACCGAGAAAAGAAGCGCTGTCTTGTGTCAGAGGCCAGCAGTCTCATTTTGGATCGCTGAGCCAGCGGAGTAGTTAAGTATGGGATAAAAAACCAGACGCCTTATTGTAACATTTGCTTATTGTTACACGATGGTGTAATAGGCGGCCGCTATTAATAGTTACTGCAGCCTTCATAGCATCGTTATATTCAATTATAATTAGGTTTATTGGCAGTCTTGTAAACATTTACGCTTGTTTAGTTTTACGTACTGTTTTACTATTACGTTGAGGTAGGGATTTATAGCGAATTTGGTTGGTTTTAACTAGTTTTAATGAATTGTGTTTATTAAAATGTTTGGTTTTGCGGTAACGATGTGGAGTAATTTAAAACAACTATTGCCATAATGTGGTCGAATGCAATATGGTTTTGTGTAAATTAATTTCATGCATTCGTTTCAATTCTTTCACTAGTTATTTTATTTCGCAATATATAATAGTATATGCCTACTTGAAAAATAAACTGTATTTATTTTTAAAAGTAAATGCTTCAAGCGTTTATAGAATTTATTCGTGACAAAAATTGGTAATATTCTTAAAAGTAGGTACCTAAATTGTTTAAAATAACATTTTTCGTAATTGACACCTATAGAAGAAAAAAAATCGGGCAAGTGCGAGTCGGACTCGCGCACGAAGGGTTCCGTACCATATAAAAAAAAAAAAAAAACAAAAAAAAAGCAAAAAAAAACGGTCACCCATCCAAGTACTGACCACTCCCGACGTTGCTTAACTTTGGTCAAAAATCACGTTTGTTGTATGGGAGCCCCATTTAAATCTTTATTTTATTCTGTTTTTAGTATTTGTTGTTATAGCGGCAACAGAAATACATCATCAGTGAAAATTTCAACTGTCTAGCTATCACGGTTCGTGAGATACAGCCTGGTGACAGACGGACGGACGGACGGACGGACGGACAACGAAGTCTTAGTAATAGGGTCCCGTTTACACTTTGGGTACGAAACCCTAAAAACAAAATCGTTTCAACATCAAGAATTCATGGAAATTGAAACAAATCAGATTCTTTAAATACAAAGGTCAAATTCCTAAAAAATATCGTCATTTGATACCAGTTTTTTCAGTAATCAATTATATTCAGGTTCTCATTCAAATATTGGGAACTGCATGCATATAAAATGTAGGTCACTGCGTCAAATTTAAAATTTAAACATGGCCGAAGCGATATCATCGATGCTTTACCGGTACCAGAGTATGTTTATGTAGAGTAGTCCAACTTCAAACAAATTTTCGTGCGCAGGCCGCGAGCATGGAATAAACTAAAATAATATGTTAAAAACACAAATCCAAATATGTTATAAAAATAATTTGATTTGTTCCCTAGTTGTAGTTTAACGAATTTTCAGATAACGATGTGGAAAAATTACACACGCGTACTAATTACGGAGAAAATTTCGGTGACGATTGACTGTATTTTCGCGTAAAAAAACCGAAGTTAATGTAGGTCCCTTGCAAGTTAAATAGATGATTTTATCCTGGTGTAGTTCACTGACCACACACTGACATACATAGCTCCGTGAGGAAAATCGCTCATTGCTACTTGCTTCAACCTTATTCACACACTCACTGAAACCTTGCTTAAGCCCGGACCGCGATTCCTAATTTGTACATACTTCTAGCTTCACCGCGTATATTTGTTTGTATAAAATATTTGTATACCTAATGTTTGTTTCAAATCGTATAACTTAAATATGAGCCACATCCTGGTATCCGATTCAGCTAATATTTGGAGTAGTTTCCTTAATTCCGATAACAATGCAATAATATGCCAACATGGAGCTGATCTGACATCTGATGATTCAGTCGGAAGGTAGCAAACGGAAGTCCTCGATGGATAAACACAAACACATCGAGTTAGGTTCAATAGAAAGGTCTCGAGTAGTACAGTCTGCAATAAGTGTTCGACACATTTTTTTTTGTTTTGGAAGATAGCTTACTGTGTTAATTTTCACTATGCAGGTACTTTTCGAATTTAATACCGGTACAGACAATGAGCGAAAATTGCATGTTGGTGCCGATAGAGATCGGTGCAGCGTATAAAATTAAGAGCATGGTGCTGTGGAAATGTGGAAATCATTCACATGGGAGCCGATCTGATAACTGACGATAAAATGATAATATACGTGTTTGATAATAACGATAAAATATGTGTTCCATCCAAGTATCGGGGGAAAGTAGATTATTTCTTTATTATTGTCATCATCATGGGGTCCGCTGGGCAACTGATCCCAAGAAATGGCGTAGAAAAATCATTTGCTCGTTTGCCTCCTATATTATAAAAAAATTAGGCTCCAGTATCCTTAACTTTTGGGTACAGGAGGGACATTTTCGTTTTTTTTTAGGGTTCCGTACCCAAAGAGTAAAAACGGAGACCTAAGACCCTATCACTAAGACTCCACTGTCCGTCCGTCTGTCTGTTCGTCTGTCTGCCACCAGGCTGTATCTCATGAATAGCTAGTGATAGCTAGACAGTTGAAATTTTCACATTTGATGTATTTCTGTTGCCGCTATAACAACAAATTCTATAAACTGAATAAAACAAATATTTAAGTGGGGCTCCCATACAACAAACTTCATTTATTTTGTTGTTTTTTGCGTAATGGTACAGAACCCTTCGTGCACGAGTCCTACTCGCTCTTGGTCGGTTTTTTTCTGTATATGACTCATATATCAATTGAGGTTCCGTGAAAACTTCAACAAAAATGATTCGATCAGTACGGTTACCATCAGTTTGTCACTGACATAAACGCCGTCGAGAACGTAATTTACTTTCTATACATCCCGTTTGGACTAATATGCGAGTGCGAGCGAGATGTATAGAAAGTAAATTACGTTCTCGACGGCGTTTATGTCAGTGACAAACTGATGGTAACCGTACTGTATGAAGTACTCTGTGATATATTTTTTACAGGTGCCTATTTTATCATGTTATTTCAATTCACCAGCCGAATGTCCACAGCAGACGGTATTTTATTCACATCAATAATGATGTACGGTTGTGAATGACAATATTAATGACGTATGGTTATGAATGACAATAAATTCCATCGTCAATGTAAATTTGTTGACGGTGGACGGCATTCTTTTGTGAGGGGTGAGTCATAGAAACGTTTTTAGGAACTGTAGGAATTTTGAAGAAGAAACTAGATTCTAGCTGGCTGTGTCGAGTGAGTTTCAAGTGAAACTTAGTCATCATGGTTCCACGATGACTAAGTTTTACTTAAAACTTGGCTACCAGTGCATTTATATTCGCACCAACACGTCACTCAGAATAACTTTACTCTGGCAAACCTCTGATTGATCAATTAAAGTATTAAAAATACGATTGCTGCTTTAATAACAAAACTTCCGTGAGACACAGACATATTAAATATATTAAGAACAGGTCACTCACGCAAGCTCCTGATGACACTACTCGGTACGGAGTGAAACATGTCGAGCGTTTTTTCGACTTAAAATACGTGAGTGACCCGTTCTTAATATATTTAATACGATTGTTGCTTTCATCACCAACTAAACATACACGAAGTTTGCAACACGCGCTTTCTCACTTCGAGTGTACTTACGCAAGCGGAAGTACAGTCCGTGTAATTATTCAGAACAACCATTAGAGCGATATTTTTAACGGCGAAACCGCGTCAGTTATATTGCATGTCATCATTTGTACTGAGATTCCGAATTTTGAAGAGGCGGTCCAAGTCACAGAAGGTAGCGATTTATTTAGATAGCTTTTGCCTGCGAGTTCGTGTGCATGGAATGATGATAATGATAATATGTCCCCCTATCAGGGCATCAAACTATCCCTATATAAGCTGTCATTCAAATCGGATCAGCGGTTTAGGAGTGAAGAGGACACACAGACACAGACACAGCCAGACACACACAGACACACAGACAGACAGAGAGACAGAGTTACTTTCGCATTTATAATATTAGTAGGGACAATTTGTTTTCTGTTGTTTACTTAGATTAGGAATTTTATTCATTTCGATTGAATAATTTTACGGTTTAGACTCACTTGTTTTTAGTCACTCGCGCGACATGTTTCGGAGAGTCTCCTTTCTCAAGCACTGACAGTTTAAGGTTTATTCATTTCAGTATAAAATAACGTCTATAATCTATATCAATTCCTCGCTTGATTTTACATATTACTTGTCGAATTAGGAATTAATTTGATAATTATCACTCTCTGTTATATCAAATTACTGCTAATCAAAATTACTATTTTATTTTCGTAACCTCATCATTAACATACAGCCTAAGAAAGAATGGATGGATGAATCACAAAATCGTAAATAGTCAATTCAATCGTAACAAGTCAGTTATGGTTATTATACAGGGCGGACAAAAAATAAGTGTATTCCCGTTGCCAGGGAGGTTTTGGGATTATACTGAGCAACTTTTACTATGGGACCAACCCCGAAATCGCGAAAAAAAAAATTTGGCTGTTCCATACATTTTGGCTGGTTCATGACCATTTTTTATAGGAGGGTATATTTTTTCGCGATTTCGGGCTTGGTCCCCTAGTAAAAGTTGCTCAGTATAATCCCAAAACCTCCCTCTCTACGAGAATGCACTTATTTTTTGGCCACCGTGTATATCAAATTGGGTAAAAATAGTTTCTTCAATGTCAATACCCAGAGACGGAAAAAGAAAACTTCGTTTGCATGGTTAAGCAGTTGTCTACTGTCCTCTTAATAGCTTGGCTACCAACGCTGGTAAGCTAACGAAAAACATCTGACTGAATTTTCGTTAAACTACTTTACTTAAGGGGCCCACTGATTAACAGTCCGCCGGACGGTATCGGCCTGTCAGTTGTTCAGTTGCCTGTCAGTTAGAACAAAATTTCGACAGTTCCGAACAACTGACAGGCCGATACCGTCCGGCGGACTGTTAATCAGTAGGCCCCTTTACATCAAAGTTTATTTATTTTCTTTTGGATACATGTATAATTAACACGCTTACGCTTGTCACGGGGACCCCTCCCAGCGTCCAGCAAGATGGAGATTAATGACATTAAGCCCGCCTCTCAGTAAATCACCTAATGCGATAATCTTGTAACCAAAACAATGGGCTCGCCGCCCGTACATTTTATTAATTATTACATAAATAAAGTGCGCTTCGCTGGCTTTTTGAGAGTGAACGTTGGTGGACTTCACATTTAACCAGTAAACGAAAATTAAGGTTGTTTTTACTGTACTTTGGTGCTAGGGAGAACTGGTAGCCTAGGGGCTGTCCATAAATTACGTCAACGATTTTTGACCCCCCCCCCCCTATAATCATCCAAAAATCATGCTTCAAATGACCCCATTTCCTCCTGCTTCATGCTACCGTCATCCGATGTCCAGACCCCCCCCCCCCCTAATTTGAAATGACATAATTTATGAATAGCCCCCTAGCGGCAAGAGCGTGCGACTTTAAATCCGAAGGTCACAGGCTCACACCAATGAGTCATTCGGAACTTATGTACCTACGATTTTTTTTTCTTAGCCCGTTCTAGAGTCCCACTGCTGGGCAAAGGCCCCTTGATTTCCACAACTCCCGTTTTTGTGCTTTTTCGGCCAGTTACTAATGAAGGGGTCTAAAGGGGCCCACTGATTAACAGTCCGCCGGACGGTATCGGCCTGTCAGTTAGAACAAAATTTTGACAGTTCCGAACAACTGACAGGCCGATACCGTCCGGCGAACTTAATCAGTGGGCCCCTTAAGTCGTACGTAAGTGATGTACGATGTATCATTAGATAATTGGATGGTGTTTAGCAAAAATGAGTCATCCCACATCCATTTTGCAATAAAATGTCAACTTTAAGCGTCAATATTGTGAGTTTACATCTTATTGAAAAATTAATGTGGGTTGACACATTATTGCGTATCAGCATCCAATTGGCAGTCGCTTTTCAGTGAAGGAAAACATCGTGAGTAAACCGGGCCAATACCATTTAAGCCTAGTTTCTGAAATGAGACTGAAATGTCGTATAAAGTTTAATGACTGTGCGTAGTTTCAGGGCTAAGATTTGTTTTTTAAATATAGTGCCAAAGGCCACTTTCAGTGTTGAAATATTTTGGTTTCTTTCGTACACTTTGTATCTATTACGTAAGTACATCACTTAGGCATTTCAGCCTAACCGTAATATTTTAATGCAAGAATTATTTTTAACTTGGTTAAGGGTGACACACGTTAGACCGGGCCGGGCTTCTGGAGCTTCGTTTTCTATGGAAAGCACCACGTGATCACCGATCAGCCGTCATAGAAAATGACATGTCGGACGCGGCATGCCCGGGCACGGTCCGGTCTAGCGTGAGTCATCCTTTACGTTGTTTAATTAGGTGGCTTTGACATTCGACAGTTACTAAAAACCTTCGATTATTGTTTGTAATGACAATTTGACACTTGTCACTACACGCGTTACACCGTAAATGACAACGTCAAACCAGCTCACATTTAAATATACATTATCGACATATCTGTTTGTAAATCAAGAACCAATATATCACCTTCCAAACCTGCGTTTAACAACTCAACTTCAACGTTTTAAATTTCTAAAAAGCAGTAAGTGCGTATTAAAAATAATGCATTGACTCTTTTTCGGTTGTGAAGTTACTTTATACTTCTAAAAAGTAGTAAGTGTATTCTAAAGACAATAAACTTGAGACTTTTTGTTGTTAAAGCATATAAATCGACATGTATGTCAAAACAATAAATACCGATTGAGATTAACCGATAATGCGGTGTGGATTTCAAAATGGCGGGCAGTGTGTGTTGCTCAATATGGAGGTACGAGTATGCATTGCTTGTATTGAAAGTGATTGGAGGGCTATTCTGTACATTTTAATCTATCTATCTATCTATCTATCTATCTAATCTATCTAATCTATCTAATCTATCTTATACCTTTAAATGAACAATTCTTGTTTATTAATATGATATATAGGTATTTATATATATTTCGGGGATCTCCGGAAACGGCTCTAATGATTTCGATGAAATTTGCTGTATGGGTTTCGGGGGCGATAAATCGATCAAGCTAAAAACGCGGATTTTTGAGTTTTTATATGTTTTCTCCCAGATATGTATAATACGTGCAAATGTATTCTTGCATTTATTCTTTTGCTTTAGGTTACATTACATTTTATTATTAATGAACCCGTGGGCTTCTGCACAAATCACGCAAGGTTCGACAAGGGGAGGGGGGGTCACGAAAAATCACTATAGATCACGTTTGGGGAGGGGGGTATTAGGAAACCTCACGTGTATTTTTCTACAGTGAACGAAACTAAGAAAAAAAACCTACCTCATGAGTAGATACTTTTTCTCGGTTTCGTTAAACATAAATCTTCACTCTGCACTTCAAAATAGCGAGTCTATTTAACGAAAATAGAAAATTAAACAAGATTTTCTTTATACAATACTATTTATCTTAAAATTAGGTCGAATGAAAAAATACACGTGAGGTTGTGTGGGGGGTCCCCCACCCCCCACACAAAACACCTCGCGTGATTTGTGCACAACCCCTGTGTAATCAAGTACACTGCCAAGTTCGTAAACGGTTTCTTTCATATACTTATACAAGACTACATTATTAATATGCGCCTACTGCAGAAACAGTTTTATGTAGATTTTATTTCAATGATGATGATGATCAAAAGTCATTATGTCATATTTTTTGAAGTTTTCGTGGCAAATATTTATCTGATTAAGATTTTCAGAATTTATTGTAAATTTACTTAGTATTTAGTCATGTAAATACATGTTTCAAGTCTGATTTTATTTGTATGTCCTTAAGACTCAGGTTTTATTTTGTTTTTCTTGTTCTTCATAAAGGACTCGTGAATCTAGGTGCTTATGCGTTTAAACCATAATAACCTTATAAAATATAGTCTGTCAAACAACTTTGTCAGTAGAAAAAGGCGCGAAAGTTTTTTTTTATGGGGAGATAACCCTTCGCGCCTACATTTTTTAAATTTGCCCCTTATTTCTACCGACGGAAATGGCTTGTAAACTATATTTCCAGCAGTCGTTATTTAAATACATATACCAGTGAAAACCAGAACAAATGAAGCACACGTAAACAACAGTAACTATTACATACATACAGACAAAGCAGACAGTATTTCGTAGCTTTCGCAATTTTATGACTGCAATGACGGTCAGCAATGACTGGCTGAACAACTTTTATGGCCGAGATATAAACGGTTTAAAAAAACAAAAGGTTTCGTGGAAAGCGTTTGTTCAACACTATACTATCCATCGGTGGAACTTATGCCTTTTGTAATAAGGTTCACGAACTGTCAGTTAACAGTGTGAGCGTTTGTACACGTAAACGCGAGGAAAATTCGGTTTTATGAAGAGGAATTATAGTGATGGCATTCATTTATAAAACCGGCCAAGTATCATTATGTTTCCTCCTCGTAGTTTACTTACTAGTACTACTTAATTGGTGGTGGTTAATGAGTCTTGGCCTCCAACAAAAGAGCACGCCACTTTGATCGGTCCAGAGCGGTATCACGCCAGCATTCGCCGACGCCGAGCTCACGGAGATCTGCCTCCACTCTATCTGCCCAACGGTATTTAGAATGACCAACAGGACGGCGTCCGTTGGTCGACCCAAGTAGGCCCTTTTGGCTGCTTTTGTTTAGTTTAATTTAAACTATACAAAATAACTAATTGTATGTTATTTTTTATATGTCTTTTTGTACAATAAAGAGTTTACTATTACTACTACTATTTAAGAGGATAGTGTATGGCCACTGTTCCATAAAAAAGTACCCTATTTTCCTTTAGTTATTATACAAGAAATTGTATAAAAAATATATTCTGTAATGTCAATATCCAAAGAGGAAAATGGGGACTATTTTGCATGGAGAAACGGTCGTTCACTGTCCTCTTAATAACATGCAAATGAATTTTCGTTATAAATCTTAATTACTTCTTCTGTCATGCGGACTGTAATTTATGTTTGCTAACGGTAATACATGTCTGCCACTGACCAGGGGCACATTTCTCAAAAGCTTGTAACTTGTAATACAAGTGGAAGTCCCTTTGTAACAAAAGCTGTCAAAAAGTGATATCCGCTTGTATTACAACTTACAAGCTTTTGAGAAAAGGGCCCCTGGTGTCAAATAAATCAATATTCACTATTAAATTATAAAAGAACTGATCATATTTTCCTTTTAAATTTGCACTTTTGCAGCTTGCTGTACTAAGGGGCTGTCCATAAATTACGTCATCGATTTTTGACGATTTTTGACCCCCCCCCCCTTCTATAATCATCCAAAAATCATGCTTCAAATGACCTCATTTCCTCCTACTTCATGCTACCGTCATCCGATGTCCAGACCCCCCCCTTTTGAAATGACGTAATTTATGAATAGCCCCTAACAGCAATTAACGTCTGCTATCGACATCAAATAAATCAATAAACTTTCTTTATGAAACCTGGATGATTGAACACCTTTTCCTCTTAAGAGAGTAAAATGAGCAGAATAACCCCGATGAGTAATGCCCCTCGTGACGGACAGCCGGCGACAGGGACACGGCTGATTAACGACTCGTTTAGGAGCTTTGTGCGAACAGACGGACTGATACTCAAGGTTTATCATTTGCTACTTTAGTACTTACTTTTCATTTATGTATTTACATATTTAATCTTTATTGTACACAAGAAAAACTTATCGTACAAAAGGCGGACTTAATGCTAGCAGCATTCTCTACCAGTCAACTGCACACAGTCTTTTTGACCGTAATCATTTTAAATATTTATTGCACACGACGCATGGACAAAATTCAAAATTGGCCATTACTTTTTTTATAAATACTAAAAACAAAAAACAAAAGACTGGTATTTCGATGTAGAATCTTGAGCTCTTTCTATCCTGATAGGAGAAATGAATCCCCAAGTTTTTTTTAATTTCGTTACAATTTATCATAGTTCATATTTGTGTGGTAATTATCTTAAATTACTTTGGGTACATTTTATATTATTTCACCAGCATACGATATTATTGAATAAAACGCGCTAAGGTATCCAAAACATCAATTGGATAAATATTTAAAGGATTATAACAACTATTTCTTTGCAATAAAGTACATCTTTGAAAGTAATAGTCATTGTTGCGAATTGCGGTATCTACAAGAGGTTGGTACAGTCGCAACCAGATATATCGGAGTGAACAAGGTGCTCACAAATATCTGAACACGCCTCTATTGTCAGGGCGTTAGAGTTTGTGTTAAGATATTTTAGACCACTTTGGCCGCTTTTTCAACCAGAAAATACGTAAAGTTATTATATTATAGAGACAAGCCGAACAAAATGCTATTAAAAACCCATTAAAACTCACGCAAATTTCTCTTTAAGCGAATTTAGGAACAGTACGTTAATTTTTAATGACATTATAATCACTTTTAATAAGCCAAAAGAACTCCCAACTTTTCGGTTTCCCCTCCCTGAAATGCATAATTCATATGAATCTAGATTTTTCTAACCCACGTTAAGCTGTGTCCACATATGCGCAGATAAGGCACGATCCCCATCCAAACTTTAATTAATTGAGGGTCGTGAAGAAAAAATGCCACGTCATGTGGACTTGCCTTTAGCGACACTTGACAGGGTGATTTGGGTTTTATGTGGGTTGGTTAAGGTTGGAATTGGGTTGGACTCGGATTTTAGATGCATCATGCTGCTTGGTTAATTTGAAAGGGTTTTATGAAGCATGTATAGTTAGTTCATTTAAGGTTTGGGCTTAAAAGAGTTTTTTGACGGTCGGGTCACATTTTGTGAGTTAGGTACACTATCCATAAATACTTGAATAACAATGTTTTTTATTTATTACATTAGAAATCTAGTTATTACATATTGTTACCTACTAGTAGGTATTTACATGCGTTGCGTTTCAAACGCGTCAAAAACGTCCGTGTTTATTTCAAAGGTTTGTTTTTTTCCTGTTTTTCTATGTATTTTTAACAATAAAGAATATTTACTTACTTATAATACTTATATTCTTCAGTAAAATAAAGGAATCAAAACGTTTCCTTGTTGAATACAGTTTGTGAAACTAGCAAACGCTTAAATCGATATTCCTAAACTAACTGCATAACGAGCAACGTTATTGTGAACACTGCACTTTAATAGAGGCACGTACAGCCAACAAATACGGCGACAAAAAGTTTATTGCATTCGGAAGTTCGTCGAGGGAGGGATTTGGCAGACCACGTCGGCGATGGCAAGACGAGCTAGACTCCTTTTTAAAAGAATGGCCGAAGACTGCTCAAAACCGGGAAGAATGGAAAAAACGGGGAGAGGCCTTTGCCCAGCAGTGGGACACAACAGGCTCTCAATAATAATATAATAATAACGTTAATAATAGCGTAAGCGCCAACTGCCATAAGGTACCTTTACCCGTGGGACGTCACATATCTTTACTATATCGTATCTAGTTAATCTCTAATTCATTTCCCGAATCGCGCCGACAGGCTTTTTCTGATTTACCTATACCTATATAATAGGTTAAGAATTAGGTCTACATTAGACATGGATCTGATCTATTTGTGTCAAAAGTGACGTTTTTGGTTGAAGAAATGAGAGAGAACGGCCGCGGTAAAAATCCTTCGAGCAAATTCGCTTGACGCTGAACAAGCATTCGTGCTAAACAGTATATTTGTCCGTCTGTATAAGTGATTGGGGACTATAGCCTAAACTACACCCTCTCGTGCTTGAGAGGAGGCCTGTGCCCAGCAGTGGGACATTTATAGGCTAATAAAATAAAATAAACCTACACACCTAATGTGTGAATGTCACGCCCACGGTAGACAAAGAGTGAAGGACTTTGGAGCAGGATATCTAGAACCAAAGGACTTTAAAACGATACCCATGAGCTCCATCATCCGGCACATGGAGATGGTGGGAAAAGCTCTTGAGTAGTTGAAGGATCTTTCCTACGGGGTACTTGCACAAAAGATTCCTATGGGTCGAAGTGTATCCGCAAGGGCCCCCGAAAACCATAAGGTAAGATAACATTGTTATATTTTAAGTAAGTAAGGTACAACCTTTGCGTGATACGCTAACTATTAATAAGTACTAAATGAGTTTTTTATATTTGTATATTCTAGAATCTAGATAGATATCCTGGTCATAGCACCAATTGTAACAAGTACCCCTAGGCTAAACAAAGGAATTTGTTTATATTCTATCTCTCTATGACCAGTGTCAAGTCCTAAGAAGCAGAAGGAAACAGAAGGTACAATCCATTGAAGGTTTTTAGGGGAATTTCATAGTTGAAGTTTGATAATAGAGCTCAACAGTCACTTTTTCAGAGTTTCGAAAGATATTTCACAGTGTTGTTAATGCACCTGCTAAAATGGCCTCTCTATGCACCGTTCACGGAGACAGCGACAGTTTGTCAGATTGCAAGTAAACGTACATAGTTGCGCGAACTTCGCAAACGCGTCTCATGCTTGGCCGGTGCCATAATAAAGTAGATTCGACGTAGATTCGTTAGTTTTTTTTTACTTAATTTGACTGTACTTTCTACTTCTGGGGTTTCGTGGCCGAAGAGTGATAACATTGCCCTTTTAACTTTGTCGGAATGTACAGATGTAGTGCATAATTATTTTTCTTCGTATCTTCACGGAAACGTACGAACGTGTCTTGCTATTTCAGTCAGTCTCGGTACAAAAAGTACTGAGGTTGACTGAAGTACGACAAATACGAACGTTTCCGAGAAATTACGATGGAAAACAATTATGCACTACATTTGTATGTATAACAAAATATATTGCATGAAAATAAATTATATCAACGAAATATAAAATTTGGTAGCAAAATTAATTAGAAATAATACGTCCAGTTTCGTTATACATATCCATGCAAAAGTAACTCGTGTCTATCAGTCTGTCTGTTACCTCTTCACGCTTGAACCGCTGAACCGATTTAGATGAATATTTGGGGCCCGAGGAAGGAAATAGGGTACTACTTTTTATCAATCATCATCATTATCATTCCACATCCCACGCAGAAGAAGTCGCGAGCAAAAGTTAGTATGCTATAATCACGAGCTGACTAACAAGAATTGCATCTCTTTCTTTAGAGTATTTACTATTAAAATGCATTCACGCATCTCTTCTTCTTCTTTTCCCTGCCCTTATCCCACGTTATGTGGGGTCGGCACAGCATGTTTTTCTCTTCCATTCTCCTCTGTCTTTCGTCATCTCAACACTCACTCCTTTCTTTCTCATATCCTCTTTCACACAATCCATCCATCGTTTTTTGGGTCTACCATCCGCTCTCCGTCCATCAACATTCATCCCTAACATTCTAATTCACTTCATATAATTCATTAAAATGCATTGACGCATCTAAATTGAATTCTACTTTTGTCACAGTATCTCCAAAATTTGCGACATCCCCGAATAGTTGCACGGGAGAGCTGCACGTCAAGTTCGGACACCTGTTAGCGAGTTATTTTACGCAACTTCGTCCAAATGTTACATGCAAACAGTTTAGATTGTCTGCGAAGTTTGTAACGTGCGTTGTCGACGAAGTATTTGCATTATTAAAAAGCTCTCCATTTTAGCGCTTTTCTGGAAATGCCGTGTTCGGTTAGCTAACTATTTCTGTAAAATGGTGTTGGAATTTCGATCTTTCAAAGTGCTTAAACGTGGGATATTTTATTTAGTTTAGGGGCTATTCAAATTTGACCAAGATTACGTTTAATAATATTTTTTATAAAATAGTTCGAATGTATTTTTCTGTGAGGATACTATCACGGAAACATACATTCGAACTATTTTATTATTTTCTATCTTTACTATATTCTATCTTTAGTTTGGATATTTATATTCATAGGTACCAATACGTACCTACAGTGCTCGTTAAAACGTTAGTCATGACATTTATTCAATAAAGAATGCTGGAAAGCTTTCCGGCCTGTCTGAATAATTTAACGTGTTAAATTAAAATGTGTAGTTAAATTTAGGTACTTGCATGCCAAGTCTGTGTGCGATGTATTTATACTCGCAACTTAATGCGTCATGACGTAAAAAAAAACGCCAAGTCCGAACGTTGACAGCACAATAAAATATTTTTGATACCAAGTAAATTATTCAGTGTTTTAAAAAGGATAAACGCCAATAAATCGACTAGACGGTTTTTTGTTCGTCAACGACAGAATATATTAATAAGATTGTCAAAAAAGTTAAAATGCACAGAGAAGGGAAATTCAAATTGGTCGGATTTAAAAGTCAATTTTTACAGGAATTAAATATAGTATGGTTTGAAATAAAATGAATACGACAGCATTGTTTATTGACGTATTGGTTTGAATGGAAACTCGTTGAATTTTGCATAACATGATCGAACTAGATGGCGGTTGACGTTTTTGGCTCGAATTTTAATGAAAAGCTTGGAATAGTTGGAATATTCGCTGAATTGTTGAATTTGATTAATTAAATTGGATATTTTATACTTGTAACCAGCTTTGTGCACACCTTGTTTGTAAACATCTAGTATCAATTTTAAAGCTTGGCTCTTCTTATTTAAATAAATAGGGTAAATCGTCAATAACTGGCCACCCGACAGTCCCGACACCTATCTTCACCTATAAACAGAATTCACTTTAGTATAAGGTGTCAATAACTGGCCACCTTATACTAAAATGTATTCTGTTTATAGATGAACATAATTCATTTTTAGTATAAAGTGGCCAGTTATTGACGATTTGCCCTACCTACATCGAGCTATGAATTCTTCATTTTATTTCAAAATGCATCGACACGAGAAAACGAAAAGTAGGCATGTTATGTTAATGTTAAATACTTTACAAATACATATACAAATTGTTTATTCGCAGTAATATGGTTACATAGTGGTCTTAAGTAGGTACAAAATTGTTCTACGTAATATATTACGCATTTTCTGGCGTGCGAATATCAAATGAAAAACTTAAAATTAAAGGACTAAATCTAATCATGCAACTAACTTAACTAATACGCTGAGTGGGGGTCCTATTTAACGTCTATGTGTATATATAAAATTTGTAATTTAACTGGTTGGTTGACGTAAATAAATGTATTTTCTTTCTTTCTTTCTTTCTTTCTTTCTCATATATTATTAGCTAGTATAGACAAATCTCCAATTGCAAAATCGACAACTCAAACTTCCCCCGATCGGATTCAACAATATGTCATCTTTCCTGTCGGACAGTTTAGTTTCCTAGATTGACATTTCTGACACTTTCCCAGTCTCGCGACACCCGACACCCGCTGTGACGGACAATTTCGAGGTGTCCCGTAGACCGACATGTGGATTGAAAGAATCAGTTCAAGGATTGTGCCGCGTAACGGATTTTGTTTACTAAATAGCACGGGAGATGGCGCTGATATGTACGGAGCAATTCCTACATAGCGCAAGCGATCGTTACACACAGTGTTTGAGTTTTATTATTTTTTATTAAAGATTAGTTTCGAAAATTAATTTACTTTCATTGTATATGTCGTGGCCAGATTTAGAAATAATAATTTAATGTGATGTGATGTGAATTTAATGTGGCAATCATTTTCATGAAATGATCGGTTGGCTACATTATGAACAATTTAAATTTAGAATGGCCCTGACAGTTACGTTTTATGTAATTCATGTCTATACAAGATGTAAGTACCTATGTATTGTAGTACGCGTGGCATCTTTTATAATTGTACCTATGTATGTGTGACATATAATAGGTGTTTGGATATGTAACTCTTCTAAGATATAGTAATTAGCATACCCGAGTTTGTAAATCGACTTAGAACCAATAACTTCTTTAGTTTCACTTCCCACGTCTTCTTATATGGAACAGACACACCGCATCACTATGAATCATATTTAGACCATTTCCTGACAAAGAAAACTAGAAGACAAGTAATAGAAACATCAAACATACTAACCGAATGTCGGTCTTCATAGATCCTAATTAGCATCTCTGTCTTATTCTACGTAAATGAAAGAGATGCCACATGTGGTTCAACATTTAGAGTAGAAGTGTGAATTGTAACGAACGCATGCTCGCTGCCGTTTAGCACTTGTATTCGCGACTGTATGCGAAAATCCATTACAATTATAAAATAACTTATCTCAGTAAAGTCACGTATGGAAAAACATTTCTTATGTCTTGGACATAAGTTTTAGATTTGTATATTCGTTTGCGTGTGTTACGACCAATGATATATTATGTTTGGATTCGCATACTTATGTCATTTCTAACGGGAGAATTGTGTTTGTTGAGGAAATATGAACTGAAAATCTGGGAACCATATGTAGTGCATTCATGACACATTGTATACTTTCGTATTATAAATAATAATTAAATGTAAACTGGACAAGTGCGAGTCGGACTTTCGAACGAATTAATGAATGTAGTTAGAGTCCATCAAATCAGTCCCATGATAAAAAAAAATTCAACAAAATGCTCAAATTTCTATTAGGGTCTTCGTATTTAACAACTTTCCAAGAATACATTTTATATATTAAATATACCTAGTTTTTGGTTATTTTTATTTTGTAATTTTTCTCTTTAGGTAGGTTCAACAGATATTCGGTATTCGGCCGAATAGTAGGCAACATTCGGCCGAATACCGAATATTCGGCAAAGTGGCCAAATAGGCCGAATACCGAATAGTTGCCGATAATTAGTGGCATCTCTAATAATTTTATCAACATCGACTTATACTCGTATAGTACGCACTTTTCACACTTTTCGCACTTTTTAAACGCCTCTTTTGTGCAGACAAATGTTTAAGTTTTCTATTTCTATTTTTTGATATATTTTAAATTTGCCTAATTACCTTCTTCGAATAAAACACTTATGTATATAAACATCTCTTTTAACTAATTTTTTTACAAACACCTAATGGTTACAACACACCCGTCAAACCCGTGCATGCACATAACACCTTTCTACACAACTCAACAAAATATTTATAATCTTTTCCTAGCCGGTTGGACATTAATCCTTGCTTTCCAACAGGCCATAGTGTGCGTATCCGTATTGAACGCTATAATCGCCACATAAACACCATACTTCCTCGCACTGTTACCATGGATCGCATGGTCTAACTTATTAATATCCACCCTATTAATATTATATACCCCTTTCTTCAACATGCACTTCTTAGTGAAAGGAATACCCAATGCATTGTAAATCGCTTTCGATGTGAACGTATCACATTTTAGATTATTTAATTCGAACATCCGCTGGACGCCATTTTGAGTTTCATAACCGACTGACATCGATATCGACACGTGATAATTATCTTCTTTGATATCATCTTTCACTTCCACGCGACCCCGAAGATAACTGAAATCTTGGCTGTCGTTATATATTTCAACATGGGCACTCAATGGAATATCCTTTTCATACGGTAAGGGCGGTTTCTCGCAGGTTTCTAGAGATTTCCATGTTGCCACGTATTTTTCTGATGCAAATACAATTTCGAAATATATGGAAATTGTCAAAAGCGTGCGTATTTCCATGGTGAGATCAGCTTGAATTATGCTCGTGTTTAATCAATTTCCGAAACTGTATAATAATGATAAATAAATAATAGCTATTTATAAATAGACATAGAAGTTATTGTGGCAAAATAAAGTGATTGACAAAATGAAATATCGACATGTCTGTTATCGATGTTACCTTAACTTTATCATAGATACTTATAACACTGTATAATAACATAGCTACCGCGAAATACACAACACATTCGATATCACTAGCCGGATTGGTTTAACGGCCTCCCAGCCTAGTCGGCAGTGACCCTGCCTACGAAGCAGGAGGTCCCGGGTTCGAATCCTGGTAAGGGCATTTATTTGTGTGTTCATCACAAATATTTGTTCCTGAATTATGGATGTTTTCTATGTATATAACTATTTGTATATGTGTATATTATATAAATATATCGTCGTCTAGTACCCACAACACAAGCCTTATTGAGCTTACTGTGGGACTACGCTGATCTGTGTAAAATTGTCGTATATTTTTTTTATTTATTTATCTTCTTTTATTTTTTGTTAGTTTTCTATTCTTTTGGCACTGTATACTGTTAACGTTTTTATTTTTAAGGTAATAAGGAAATTATGTATCAGTTTGTAATTCATTTGCGTTCTTAAAATTTGTCGGTGATTTACAGGAAGTAGAAGTTACATCTTTTAATATTAATCTGTTACAGACTTATCGATAACAGATTTATCGATGTTTCATTTTCTCAAACACTCGTTTATGCCACAAAAACTTCTATCTGTTTATAGATGAATTAATGTCGTAATTATAGAGAAATATATGTGAGTAAAGAGTGGTAACTCCATACCTACATCAGTTTTCTTACCAAAACGCGAGTTATTTCGTATTCGACATCTAGCGTCAAGCAGCGGAATTTATCAGTACTGCTAGTTGACAATAGATGTCGCGACGTTCGAAAAATGTAATTCTCGACAATTTTCAGCTAATATTATAACCGGATTAACCGGAACTCTATTTTCAACACCTTCTGCTTGTAATATTAGTTGTAAATTCTTTTAGCACATATTTCGTCGCTACAGATGCTGACGAAAAATGTATCGTCAGTAGCGACACTTATAACATCTGGTGTCAAGTAGCGGTACTGATATATCAACTACTTGACGCTAGATGTCGACTACGAAATAATTCGAGTTTTGGTATAAAAACTAGTGTCCGACCGAAACATGTTTTTTTGCCGAAACCGAAACCGAAACCGAATGTTCGGCTTTGGCTCTAGTTTCGGCCGAAACCGAAACCGAAACCGAACCTTTTGTAGACTTGTTAAAATCGTTGAAAAATGTCGTAAAACCGCTTTTACACACATATTATGGGGCTATCAACACCCAATGTCCTTGAAATTGATGTTACTTAAGCAGTCTTTTAAGAAAATTACTAGAGTTAGACCAAGATAATTCTGCAACGATTTTGATAACACACGCAGTGCAAGTGTTATTTTAAACGTCAAAACTTCTATGAAATTATGACGTATAAATAACATTTGCACTAGTTGCATTCATTCACCAGTCAAGCCAACATGTAGATACAGGGTCAACCAAAAACGCGAGCGCAGCGAGCGCGAATTTTTTGTTGACAATATCGCAAGGCCGGGTACCGATCTACTTATCCTGAAGGATAAGTAGTTGAGCACAGACTCCAACCAATGTCCATTGTATTAAAAAGCGAGATATTTCCTTGAGCGCTGGTGGCCTAGCGGTAAGAGCGTGCGACATTCAATCCGAAGGTCGCAGGTACAAACCCCGGCTCGTACCAATGAGTTTTTCGGAACTTATAGGTATACGAAATATCATTTGATATTTACTATTTGCTTTTCGGTGAAGGAAAAACATCGTGAGGAAGCCGGTCTAGTCCCGATAAGGCCTAGTTTACTCTCTGGGTTCGAAGGTCAGTCTGATGGCAGTCGCATTCGTAAAAACTAGTGCCTACGCAAATTCATGGGATTAGTTGTCAATCGGACTCAAGGCTCCCATGAGCCGTGGCAAAAATTCCGGGATTACGCGAGGAAGATGATGAGTTTTCTTATTATTCCTTTGCCCAGGCCCAGTAACATGCGACAGTGCTATCTCATTTACTCCGATACAATTAGACAGTGCGCGCGTTATAGGTATTAACAGCCTCTTAAGACTGCGTCGACCGTCTAGTGGCGCCCTCATTAGTGGAATTGTGCTTTATAATAAACCAATTAATTTCTGTCCCTATACATGAATCAGTATATGTAGGTGCTAGGTACATATTAATATTGTTGTCCTACTTATTCCCCAACTTTTGGTCTATGTCACATAGTTTAGTTTCATAGTACGAAGTAACATTTCGTAAGTTTCGGCCTGGCCGAAAGGTTCGGCCGTTTTTTGGCCGAAACCGAAACTATAGCCGAAACATGATTTTTTGGCCGAAACTGGCCGAAACCGAAACCGAAACCGAACCTTCGGTCGGACACTAATAAAAACTGATGTATGGAGTTACCACTCTTTTCTTACTTATGATTTCTCTATGGTCGTAAATCGTAATTATATTAAATTTGTTTGTTACATCGTGTTGCACGTGTTTTCAATTATGTTTTATGGTTTCGTCAACCATAACATATTTAGAACTATGTATATCATACAATGTGACCTTGACTGTAATGTCTAAATTAAGTTTGATTTAAAAATAAATTAACTGATTTGCAAGGCCGAAGTGATCCCAAAAATATATAGGTACCTGTACCTACATCAACACACCTTTAGGTATTGTCGACTGTGTCACATATTTTTGCGACCTTCGAAGAGTAACATATTATTGCAGGTGACTGTACATTGTGTTGTTAAAAAAACCCTGAACGAAACTTTCTAGAAGGAAAAATTACGTCCCCGAATCACTTTGTACTATCAGCAACATTTAACTAACCACATATAAACCTTAAGTCCTAGGCAATAAGGTATTCGATCTGTCAGTTAATTTTATGACGATGGCACAGTCGTCATCACAGATATATCGGAGCGGAAGAGGTGCTCAAATTATCTGAACACGCACTCTAACGCCTTGACAATAGAGGCGTGTTCAGATATTTGTGAGCACCTTGGCCGGTCCGATATATTTGATAGCGACTGTATGCTCGTAACGCACTTGAAATCGCAAAACTTAGTCATTGGTAAACGTTTGCGGTTTTAGCAATTGAAATTCACTTTGAGTGCGAGTTCGTGTAATTGTTGTTAGTCAGTGTATGAGTAACGGGAAAATTTAGTATTTTAAACTTTCGAAATTCAGCACTTTCGTTGTTTTTTAGCATATTTTTATTTAAAAACGGGAATAGGTGCAATAGTTTATTCCATCCAGTACGGATATGATGGTCGTTCTTGTCTACGTGACAGCGTGATAAAACGGTATCCGTCACTTTCTATCGCGCTATGTTAAAAAGTGACGGATATTTTGTTCTTTTTTTTATTCACGTGAATAAAGCCATCCATAATAGGCTTGCAAAACCCCTAGTGATATCATTCGATAGCATGACGTGACGTACGCGTTTGCGTTAAGTCTCATCCCACTGCACTCCCACCATCCCACTCACCTGGTTAACCGGTTAAACCTGGAGTTACCATGGTTACCAGTATAATTTGATACTGGGTTATCGGTAACCGGTTAACCCCGGGGTTAGATACGGTAAGATAAGAAAAAATATCGTTTATTTGCGTGAATTATGGTAGCTAACAGATGTTTCATAGTCACGACATAATTCAGCCGAAAATGACGGCATGCAAATAGTACATAAAAAAAAAATTACAGCCTTAAACACTAATTATCAAGCTTGCAAATTATACCATTAAGCCATCTATCAATAATTGCGCACATTTGGAGTTGGATTTGCATTTGGAATGCCAACATAAAAGAATAACAATGATAAATAATAATAGAAACAATGTCAAGGTTAAAAAAAAAAAATAACAATAACAATTGTCAGTTATTGTGCATACAAAACAAAATGAAAATAAATTTATTAAACATGCATTCAGGTAAGTAAATTATTTACATTTATGTACAACACATCATTCTTATCTAAGTTAGTGGGCTGGTGCAAGTGTTAAAGCCTCACTTGCACTATTATAGATTACTAGCGACCCGCCCCGGCTTCGCACGGGTTAGCAAATTATACAGCTAACCCTTCCTCAAGAATCACTCTATTGATAGGTGAAAACCTCATGAAAATCCGTTCAGTAGTTTTCGAGTTTATCGCTAACATACATACACAGAAACAGACAGACGCGGCGGGGGACTTTGTTTTAGAAGGCGTAGTCATTCTCTCAAAGAAAAAATATGTGCCTATGATTTTCTATTTTGGTTAAGGAAATTAAATTAAAAGACGTATTTTAAAGTTTTCATTCCCTATTTGCGTTAGGTGCTTTAAAATCTCTACTTATACTCACTATCATTCTATTATTTTTAAAACGCGTTTGGTTTAAAACAGTCCTTTATCCCGCTACGGCGTTGACACTTAAAAAAAGAATCTGCCAGTCAATCTGCCTATTAAGTCGCCACTTTCAGTCTCGAAATAGTCATGTCAATTTGTGTCATTCTGTATAATAAAAAGGAAAAAAATGCTTGAATCTTAAAAGGAAGCTAAGATTAGTTTCAGCTAACGATAATAAGTATTGGATTTTTTAAGGACCGTGAAAAGGTGATTTTTTAAAATTGAATTAAAAAATAAAATGAATTCTAAGCCCTCCTACAGACGTTCCTCTCTCTCCAAGTTATACAGGGTGTCCCATAAGTGACACGTCACTGTGATACTGGAGGTAGACCAGGCCAAGAGGACCCAAACCAACTTAACATGACCCCAGTAAAAGTGGCACGGTTTTCGAGTTATTGCCAAATTAAGGTTTTTCATGAATTTTGACCGTTTTTAACATTGTTAGTGCCAGTGTGCACTCGGAAAGGTGTCGAAGTAATTTTTTTGATGTGTACGGCATCATGAATAGTTAATTACGATAACAGAATAGGTATTTAAAAGTACTGGTTTAATCTTGAATTAAATTCACAGCGAAACATTAATTTCGACTTTGACCATCTGTCGTGAAAAAAAATCACTAGAAAAGTAATGAGCAAATAACGTCAAGTTATTGATCATGTTATGCAGATTCAAAAATGGTATGACACATGTACCTTCCTGCAATAAAATAGGAATGATTATCATCTTTCGAAAGCCTCATAAAAAATAAGTTAAAACTAGGAAATCAGCAATCCGTTGCTACTTAGTAAAAATAACGATTTATGTTAAGATATCTCATTCTGGACTGGATACAGAAAAAAAACGCCTATTCAGTATTTGCCGAATGCCTAAAAGAAAGAGATGGAAAATGGTTATCTCCCTTTTTAAGGATATCATTGAGTTGATAAAGGTTCAAAGAAAATAAAATAACTTGAAGTTTTACAAGACGCTGCCAAGCGTGCATACGAGCCGGGGTAAAACAATTCGAGCCCCTATTGTAAAATAAAATTATTTTAATAAATTGATTCAACTTCAACCTGCAGTATTTTATTTTCTTAAGTCGAAATTAATGTTTCGCTGTGAATTTAATTCAAGATTGAACCAGTACTTTTTTGCATTTTATATTGTTTATCGATAAAATACCTATTCTGTTATCGTAATTAACTATTCATGATGCCGTACACATAAAAAAAAATTACTTCGATACCTTTCCGAGTGCACACTGGCACTAACAACTAACAATGTTAAAAAAGGTCAAAATTCATGAAAAACCTTAATTTGGCAATAACTCGAAAACCGTGCCACTTTTACTGGGGTCATGTTAGGTTGGTTTGGGTCCTCTTGGCCTGGTCTACCTCCAGTGTCACTGTGACGTGACACTTATGGGACACCCTGTATATCCCACACGGTGATAGGGTCAGCTTTCCCTATCTTTCTCTTTCACTTCGCCCTATCCTCGACGTCGTTTTCGGATACTTTGCACTCAATCATATGTTTGTGATTTAACGTGACCTTATTTGATTGTTTATGTTTTGTTTTAATGTTTTAATCTCTAGACTGTGTTTGAATCTGATTGTATGGCATCCTTAGCTGTAAGTTTATGCATGTGACTTAAAATAAAGAAATAAAATAAATAAAGAAATATCTTTTAGCACTACGTCCTTCCAGCTTGTTACTTGCAGAAGTTTACATACTGATAATTCTCTATACCACATTCGCATGGTATGCAATTATTTCCCGGCCAAGGCCTCAAAGGGACTGCAAATCTGTTGCTCCGGATTGGCCGAAATTGCGGCACGTGTAGAGGTAACTTAAGCTTTGTACAGCTGCATTGGATACACAGTGAGGCTTGTGTGGTGGTCGAATATTAAATGAATGTTAATTAGAATGTCTGTAGGTTTCTTTTATAGGTATTCCGAAATTCTACTATTTATTAAAAAAAAGAAAAAGTAAAAAGATAAAGTTAGACCAAGATAAATCTGCAACGACTTTGACAGCACAGACTTTGCCAGTGTTATTTATCTGCCATCATTTCGTATAAGTTTGGACGTTTAAAATCCAAATCGCTGCAGACTCATCGTGGTCTAACGCTACATACACAATCTCAGCTCTTTCGTGATGTAATATTATTTAATGTATACGATATTGTTAGTTACCACTTTTAGCGCCAAAGCTTCCCAATACTTGAATAAGAACTGAGGTTTTTGGCAACAAGAATGTTATTATGGTATTATACGATAAATTCTTTTCAAAAAACGATGACTTGAAGCTCTTTACCTCTTTACTGTATTTTTTTTTCGTGAGCCGCTACTCCTTGGTCTTAAAGAATTATTATGACAAGTGAAAAATATTTCGTACGCTAACCCTGTTAGTCATAAAACTTTACAAGCTTCTGTTTTTTTTTTAACAAACACAAATGTCAAAATAACAAGGGACAAGCAATGGGATTGGCCGGTCGAAGTATTTAGCATATGGCGCCAGCATAACTTGCCCTGTCAATCCCTAGAATTGTGTCAAATTTTTGTTTTTTAATGGAATTTTATGCCCTGGATGCCAGCCCTTTAAGTCATAGAAAAAGGGGCAAGCTATGATGGCGCCATCTATGCAAACCTTTGATAGTTGCCAACCCCGTTATAAATGGTTTGTTACATTTTACAAATTTTTAAAAATAACGCCCTGCCTTATGCCTTTACTGGCAGAAATCCGTCGGTTTATTCGGACCCACGGTGTAGAGGTCCAAATAGTGCCCCCAACATTTCATGCGTCCAATCTTCATTCCCGCCCACACATTGTTTAAGCTAGCAGTTTACAAGACTAGCCATATATGGCATATATAGCTATAGTTTATATGTATATGTGACGTTCCACGGGAAAAGGTACCTTATAGCGGCTGGCTCTTACGTCTAGTAGCACCGCAATAATATTGGAGCAGCGTTATAATAGCGTAAGCGCCAACTGCCATATGGTACCTTTACCCGTGGGACGTCACATACAGGGGTTATAATGCTAACACATACGTTGTATAGGTATAGGCACGTTGCTAATATGTAGTCAAAGTAAGTTTATGTAGAGTAGTCCATCTTTGAAAATAGAACGAATGAATGCGCAAGCGTAAAGGTCTGTTTACACATTTATTGGGGTTTAGTGCGAGTACTGCGAGTTCTCACATTTCTCACTAAATTCAAGTAGCAAATGTATGGACTACACTAAGCACTATTAATTGTGTCAACCAGCTAATCTGGATTAGTCAAAATAATATTTGCAATTTTTGTGTAGGTAATTTTGGTTACTCAATCAATCAATCAATATATATTTATTTCAGACCAAAATTACAGTCCATATTTGTTAGTTATGTACAATACTATTTACTTATATCTATGTTAGTTTATCCTAGTCCTATCCTAATAAAAACTTAAAAATGGTACTGCTAATGGTTACTGCTTGAATATTTAGTTAAACCGTTAAAAGTAAAACCAACGGAATGTATACAGAATATCAGGAGTGCTAAAATTACACTCTGTTAAGTATAATACCTACATACCTGTATGAAAAAAAAGATCATCTCTAAGACATCGGTTACACGCTAATTCTGGCGTCAGTTCAGTCCATCAGTCTGGTTAGACTGACGGGAGAATTATCGTGTAACACGCGGACTGATGGACTGATGGTCTGGACTGATGAAAATTTAAATTTTTAGATAATATTCGTCAGTCAATTTTGAATGACAAAAAACACCTGTTTGTGTCATTCTCGCGTCAGTCACCATATTATTAGACAAGACTAAATGACTGTGTTGCGTTCTGTGTCCAAACGGCGACTGTGTCGTAATTTTATCAGTCTGTTGTCAGTCTGGACTGATCGTGTAACCGTGTCCATTTTCCATCATTCTGGCATCAGTCAAAACTCGAATGGACTGATGGACTGAACTGACGCCAGAATTAGCGTGTAACCGATGACTAAATGTCGTAAATCTGACTGATATCGTTTTTCTCTTGGCTTTTTCAAGTTATTCTTAGGGCCACTTGCAGCATTCACTAACCCGGGGTTAATCGGTTAAACCTCGAGTTACCTCCTCCTCCTCCCTCCTCCTCGCGTCGGTTTCCTCAATGCTGAGGGTCGTGACCATCTCGTCGACATAGTTTTGTGTGGACCACTCGGCGCCACACACTTCTATCTGCTGCCTCGTGAAGAGCGTCGTGTACGGTGGTGTCGAGGGTGGTGCGAACCTGGTCAGTCCAACGTATCGGGCTTCTGCCCCTAGGTCTGTTTCCTTCCACTTTGCCAGTGACCACTAATTTTTCGAGATTATCGCTGCTTTTCCTGGCTATGTGTCCGAAGTACTCCAGAATCCTTCGCAGGCAGGTGGTAGAAAGCCTCGTCTGGATCTTGAGCTCCTGAAGAATCGATACGTTGGTGCGATGTGCTGTCCTGGGAATCCCCAGCATCCTGCGCCAGCACCACATCTCAAAAGCATCAATGCGGTCACGGTCGGCTTTCTTTAAGGTCCACGTCTCTGCGCCATATAAGAATATGGAGAACACCAAAGTGCGCACAAGGTTGGTCTTGGTTTTCAGGGTGATGCTCCTGTCCTTCCATATCTTTTGTAGCTGCGCCATAGCTCCTTTTGCCATCCCGATTCGACGTTGCACCTCAGCTTCGCAAGAGCCATTATTACTAATGCTTGAGCCCAGGTATGTGAAGTTGTCAACTACCTCCAAGTCAAGTGGTCCGGTGTAGCAGGGGATCTAAGGTCCCGTTTTCTAAGGGGACCTTGCATTTTGGAGACAAAGCAAACCGCTTGGAACAGGTGTTCCTGGGGGTGACCTGAGCTGATTACGGAGTGACGTCACGGACGGTAACACACACTGTCACACTCGCGGTACTTCCTTAGCTTATAAATAGTATTCGTGAGATATATCTGCTTCCGCAGTTATCGGTGTGTGCATCTCTGCTCCCTTAAGTTGTGTTAGTGTGCGCGGCCAGCGCGCGCCTGTGATAGTGGAATTAATAGCGATTGTTTACTATGTGATTTTTTATGTGTGGTGGGTAGGTGCCAATTAAGACAATATATTCGGCTGATCGCTAAACTTTTATATTTTATTTCCTTACGTATATACAATTGGTACTGTGGCATTCATTTGTAACTTTTAATAACACCACCTTAGTTCGGACTATTTACTTATATTTTTGATATAAATTAGACACTTGTTTTAATATTAGCGCCATCTAGCGGCTCCCGTGGGAACTTTTTAAACGTCTTGCGATCGCAATCACAACAGTGAGAGAAATGGTTGTCTGCGCTGCGGCTTGTGGTAAACCCCTTGGAGCGACAGGTGTCGCTAAATGCGGCTGCGGGATGACCTACCACAAGGCTTGTGTGGGCATGGGTCAGAATGCGCGCGTCGCGAGTACATGGGCGTGCCCAGCGTGCAAAGCGACGACCCCTCGGCGTGACAACTCCGACAATACGCCGGTGAAGCCGAGTGGGGCCGGCGAGGATGATACGGCGCTGGAGCAACAGCATGACGTTGCTGAGCAGCTGCGCTTGCTACGCGCGGACTTCGGATCTGTGCGCGACGAAGTTGTGGGCCTGCGCCAAGAGGTGGCGCGCTTCAACGATCTCCTCGGTGGTCTCACTGGCCGACTAGATGTCCTGGAGGAGAAGGTTAGGCGCTTGGAGGAGCGGCCTGTGGACTCCGCCAGCGGCGAGCTGGATGGCAGATTGCAGCCAGGAGCAGCGGAAGAGCTGCAGCAGACGGTGGCACGCCTTCAGCTAGAGTTGAATGACCGCGACCAGGACGCGTTGCTCTCTGACCTTGACATTGGCCACGTTCCTGAGGCGAAGGGAGAAAACGTTGTCCACACGGTCACCGTCCTCGCGGCCAGGTTGGGTGTCGCCTTGGAGCAGCGCGACGTGGTGTTCGCCGAGCGAGTCGGGGCGGTGGGCCGGACCGGGGAAGGGGCCGACAGTGAGGCCGGAGGCCGGCCGCGTCGCGTCGTCGTTAGGCTGGCGCGGCGGCAGCTGCGGGACGAACTGCTGCAGGCCGCCCGCGTTCGGCGAAATTTCACCTTCTCTGTAGACAACCTGCCAGGCCCCCCGCGTCGCGTTTTCGTCAACGAGCGCCTCACACGCACGAACCGCCTCTTGTTCCACAAAGTTCGAGAGCTGTGCAGGGAACATCAGTGGAGGTTCTCGTGGACAAGGCGAGGCCGAATCTATGCCCGACAAGGCGAGGGAAAGCCAGCTTTCTCCATTCGCTCTGACGCAGACCTGCATCGTGTTTTTGGAGTCAGCACCGTCTGAGGTCTGGGCGGGCGTATGTAGCATATATTGTTTTGTCATTGCACTATGGGACGGCAATGTCTGTTTGTTTATTTCACTAATTTTTAGCATTTATATAATTATAAAGTTGTTTATAATCTGCAGGCTCTGGTATCTATGCGACACTGGTTCTGTTACTGTTATACATTTTGTTAAAGTTACGTCATCTGTCTGGTGGTCTGTCTGGTCTGAGGTATATCTATATAACTATAATAGTAAATAAAACACTTAAAATAGGTTTGTACAATGCAGGTTCTCTTGGCACAAATCATGACAATTTCATAGCGGCTGCTACTCGGCAGGATGTTGATGTGTTGGCGATCAACGAATCATGGTTAAGGGCGGGTGAAGAAGGGCGGGCGCCGACACTTTCTGGATATAGTTTCCGGCATATTCCTAGACCGCAGGGCGACCGGTCGCGCGGTGGAGGCGTAGGCTTTTATATTAAGCGTAATCTCAAAGCTCGGACCTGGCCTCATCCCGTTGACCCGTTGCATAAGCTGGTGGAGCAGATGTGGATCACATTTACTCTCAACGGAAAGAAGCTGGTAATCGGAACGGCATACCGACTACCTTGGATGGATCTGCAATTATTTTTTGATGCCTTAACTGACTCAGTTAGTGCAATCCGTGGCTACGATAATCTAATTATACTTGGTGACTTCAATGTTAACTTATTGAATGGCACCGACACAAAAACTACTCAGTTCAATAACTTCATAACAAGTACTGGATTAACTCAATTGGTGTCACAGCCTACGCATTTCACTGACACCAGCCAGACGCTGATCGACGTTGTCTGCTCTGACTTGCGGGCTGCTAGCACTCACATGGATCATGTGGGTTCACTGTATGGTCATTGTCTTGTTGTCTGTAATTTTAATATTAAGCGCGAGAAACTAAAACCTTACCACATTACCTACAGGCCTTTTAAAAATATCTGCGACAAAGATTTAGATGTGGACTTGCGGTGCGTGAGATGGGACTTAATATCAAATCTTGAAAATGTAAATGACATGATTAATGTTTTTAATCAACAAGTACTTAGTCTATTTAATGTACATGCCCCTGTAAAGACGTCCCTAGTTACAACACAATCCTACCCCTGGATTACTGACACCATCAAACATATGATGAGGCTGCGTGACAGTGCTGCGGCAGACTTCCACAAAAACCAGAGTGATGTTAAAAAGAAATACTACAAAGATCGTAAATCTGTTGTAAATAAAGCTTTATATTTTGAAAAAGTTGCATATTTCAAACAAAATATAAATAATAAAATAAAAGAACCTAAAACTTTATGGAAAAACTTAAAATCAGCAGTCTTGCCTAAAAAGGATAAAGAATTACCTACTTTTTTCAATAACCCCGATATCTTAAATATACATTTTCTAGAGCTGCCGGGAACTACAGGTGTCACTATATCACAGCTAACTTATTTTGAGTTCCATAAGCACAGTGACTCTGTTTTCCACTTAGACACTATTAATTCTAGCCAGATTATCAAAATAATTAAATGTCTAAAATCTAACGCCGAGGGTTTTGATGGGATAAATTTGAATATGCTTATCTTAACTTTCCCATACACAATTGACATCATTACAAGCCTAATTAATACCTCTATTGTTACATCCACCTTTCCAGATATCTGGAAGTTAGCATTAGTAAACCCCTTGCCTAAAGTATCAAACCCAACCATGCCTAAAGACCTTAGGCCCATAAGCATACTACCCTGCCTATCTAAAATATTGGAAAAAGTTGTCTGCTCACAGTTAACCACCTACCTAGAAAAAAACAATATATTGCCAGATGTCCAGTCGGGTTTCCGCAAGGGACGTAGTACAATGACTGCTCTATTGGATGTCACTGATAACATTTTGGATGCTCAAGACAAGGGAATGTGCACACTTTTAGTACTCCTCGACTTTTCGAGGGCATTCGATTGTTTGAATATTAACCTGCTATTATCGAAGTTGAGCTACTATGGTTTTGACCATAAAACTGTAATGTGGTTTGCAAGCTATCTGTCTAACCGATCGCAAATTGTAAAAGTGCATCTCAGTGATGGTTCTTCACTTTTTTCTGAGAAAGCCGAGCTAACTAGAGGAGTTCCGCAAGGATCCGTGATTGGCCCGCTCCTGTTTATATTATATTCTGCAGATATTACATCTCACATCACGCATTGCAAATACCACATCTACGCAGATGACATACAAGTATATATATCATGTAAGCCCGCCGATATCAACAGTACCATAGGGAAACTAAATGAAGATCTCACCAGAATTGCTGGATGGGCTACACAAAACTGCCTACTACTTAACCCTAGCAAAACAAAATACCTTGTGTTTGGCAGCAAGCAGCAACTGGCCGGTGCCAGCATTTCAGTGGATGTTCTGCTAATGAACAAACCAGTTGAGAGGGTGTATGAGGCGCGTAACTTAGGTCTCATAATGGACTGCGGACTACGATATGAGAAACATACCGCTGAGGCCATTAGGAGTTGTTTTTATAAACTTAAGGTACTATATAAAATTCGGCCATATTTAAGTGAAAACCTGCGCATTCAATTAATTGAATCACTCGTCCTATCAAAGCTGAACTACGTGGATGTTGTGTTTGGGCCAAGACTTCTTGCAAAAACTAAACGACTCATACAGCGTGTTCAAAATGCCTGTGCTCGCTTCTGTTTCGATATTCCGTTGAGAGCTCACGTGACCCCATATCTGAATAGCCATAGCATCCTCAAAATGCAACACCGCCGTAAACTACACTTGGCTTGTTTGCTCTTTGGCGTACTGAACTATAAAACTCCTTCATATCTCTTCAACAAGCTATCTTGCATCAAGCTCCGCGAACGCCGTGATTGTGGGATTCATCTGTTGACGCCGCGTCATGCCTCAGCCGCTTTCCGAGGAAGCTTTAAATATTCTGCGTCCCGCTGTTGGAACAACATTCCGCCCCCAGTGAGAAACCTGCAAAGTATATATAGTTTTAAAACAAAGCTCAAACAGTATATGCTCAATCACCAGCTTAACCAGGAAACCTGCAGATTAGAAACCAGCTGCCTGTAGTCAAGACTCTTGCTATTGCTATTGTTGTATTGTATTGTAAATTTTGTTACTTACCACAATGTTCTTGTTCCTTCCGCATAGGAGTCGACACCATTCCCGACACGCCATCCTTTTTATCTGTGTCATTTCATTATGTTTCTATTTGTTTAACTTTGGTGTTGTTTTTGTTTATGTATTTTAGCCAACTTTGTAACATTGTTTTCATGACTAAAAAGTTAAAACTGATTGAGATTTTACATAATATTATATTAGATTCACTCACTTTATTGTTTGTCAAATCTGTCATCGAATTTAATTTCGTGTAGCTACCGCTGGCGCTAGTTATGCGCGCCTAATGCCGCGCCACGATGTGACCCGACCGGATGGTACAAGTTCGATCGGTTAATCCGTGTACTTAATTCATCTCCTTTTTGTATTAGCTGTGTAAAATGTGTGTAATCAATTTTTCGGTTTATTTTATGTTTCTTTACTTATTTTTTTTGTCTGTTACCTTCCGTGATTATTTCTCACTTGATGGTCTAATCGGAAGATCAGCGCTGGAAGTCGCCAGCAACATGCTGAGATGGGACCATTTCGTGACACTTTATTTTTCACTATGTTTTTTCAATGTATGTCTGTTGTCTGTGTGTTTACGAATAAAAAACTATTCTATTCTATTCTATTCTATTCTATTCTATTAAGCCCGGTTGCCAAGAGGTTCCCCCCAGCAGGTGGGCAAGGGAGGGGGGGGAAAAGTGCCTCCCGCGCGCCTCACTCTAAGCTTTATATCTGTATACATCTCGCAACTATATCAAGTTTGGTGTCATTTTCGTATAATTCGAGGATGAAGAATTCATTTCTATGACTATATTTTCACTCACCCATACAAAAAATTCGAAAAATTCAAAATTCAAAAAAAAATCTTTTAATTTTTTTTTCGAAAATCTTGTACAAAATTTATACTATGAGGATTTGCTCTAGAAAAAAAATATCTGTGAATAGCCCAGTTATCCTACTATACAGAATAGTAAACTTGTCAAACATTTTTTTTTCATAACTCTGTTAAAAAAAATGTTTTGTGTCGCGCGGCGTACCTGCATTGTAAGAGCGGTATGCAACGTTTAGGATTTTTAAGTATATTTAGATGATTTCTGATAAGTTGTTATTCTTCTGGTGGTAGATTACATTAATAAATTACTTCTGGACGTGATATATTTACAAATATAAATTAAATATATAAATAAAGATGTTGGGAAAACTTTCGCTAATAGAGTTAAGTATTATAAATGTGATAAAATTAACATAGGAGATGTTTGACAAAAAATGCGGGTTAAAATAAGATATATATATTGTTCGTAATTGCCATTACATGCCCATGTGACTGTGCATTTTAGGTTTTTTTAACGCAGTTGCACCTTCCTGCGCATTTTGTTTTGCAGCGGCAACGAATAAGCTCTAAACAAGCAGCAGCCGCCGCAGGTAGGCTTGTCCATATGGGCTCCCAATAACCATGTTGTTTGGACCAGCCCCAGTCTTGTACAAAATTTATACTATGAGGATTTGCTCTAGAAAAAAAATATCTGTGAATAGCCCAGTTATCCTACTATACAGAATAGTAAACTTGTCAAACATTTTTTTTTCATAACTCTGTTAAAAAAAATGTTTTGTGTCGCGCGGCGTACCTGCATTGTAAGAGCGGTATGCAACGTTTAGGATTTTTAAGTATATTTAGATGATTTCTGATAAGTTGTTATTCTTCTGGTGGTAGATTACATTAATAAATTACTTCTGGACGTGATATATTTACAAATATAAATTAAATATATAAATAAAGATGTTGGGAAAACTTTCGCTAATAGAGTTAAGTATTATAAATGTGATAAAATTAACATAGGAGATGTTTGACAAAAAATGCGGGTTAAAATAAGATATATATATTGTTCGTAATTGCCATTACATGCCCATGTGACTGTGCATTTTAGGTTTTTTTTAACGCAGTTGCACCTTCCTGCGCATTTTGTTTTGCAGCGGCAACGAATAAGCTCTAAACAAGCAGCAGCCGCCGCAGGTAGGCTTGTCCATATGGGCTCCCAATAACCATGTTGTTTGGACCAGCCCCAGTCAGCAGGGCATGGTGGCTGTTGCTGAGGGGCTATAATCTGTCCCCAAACATAGACCAAATCCTACACATGCGACACAACTGAAAACCGCCGTGTTGCCGAAATAATTTCTGCACTTTGTCAACCAGGTGCAGAAAACCCTAGAGGAAAAGCAAACCGCTCTATGTGCGTTCCTTGATATTGAAGGTGCTTTCGACAATACGCCCACAGAGACCATACTCAATGGTATGAAATCAAAGGGAGTAGACGAAACCACCAGATGGGTACATAGCATGTTCTCGAACAGAGTAGCCACTCTGACCATCAATACTATTTATAGAGCATGAATTTTATACCATCCCCACTATTATGGACCCTAGCAGTGGACCAACTTCTTGCAATCATGTCAGGCCAAGACTTTGATACACAAGGATATGCCGACGACCTTGTAGTCGTCGTCAAAGGCCCTTGCCTCAACACAATATCCAACCTAATGCAAGGAGCTCTAAACACAATATCTATTCAAATGGTGTAGAGAAAATGACTTGTCCATTAACCCGAGCATGACTGTAATAGCGATTTAACTATTCACAAGGAAACGGAAGCTCGATAAACTCACAAAACCAAGACTTCATGGACAAATAATACTGTTCTCGGCAGAGGTCACGTATCTAGGGGTCACCTTCGACCAAAAGTTAACTTGGAACCCTCACCTGAGAAACATTATACAAAAAGCGAAAATGGCCATGTTGTCATGCTGTCGAATGGCAGGAGCAAGATGGGGCTTAAGACCCAAATTGCTATGTGGTTATACACAGCGACAGTGAGGCCAATTGTCACCTACGCCTCCGCAGTCTGGTGTAACAAAACCAGCCAAAAGACAGCAATAGACACTCTAAACAGCCTGCAACGCACGGCTTGTTTAACAGTAACAGGCGCCTACTCCTCGACACCGGGAGCGGCCCTAGATGCACTGCTGGACATCATACCACTCCACTTGCAGGTGCAAAAGGAGGCCAAGCAGTGCGTCTACAGAATATGCACGCTAAACAGGCCAAAATGGCGCTCTCAGGCATTAACCAATCTAAAGGCCTGGGTTTTTGCGAATGGAACCCTTAGCATGCCCACTGATGACACACAAACCGAATGTCATCTCACCAAACTGTACACAGTAGAAATACCTTCTAGAGACAAATGGATCAACAACCAAATGTACGTCGAAGAGGGAAGCCACATCTGGTATACAGATGGTTCCAAGAAAGGCAATGATGTAGGATGTGGGATCTATGGTGACTATGGTGAGAGATCTAAGCTCAGAGCTAGCGTCAGCATGGGCACACTGGCCTCAATCTTCCAGGCAGAAGTCTTCGCCATCAACAAATGTGCGGAGATCAACCTGGATAGAAACCTAAGACACCAGCATATCTACATCAACTCAGACAGCCAGGCTGCTCCGCTGGCACTAGAATCCCTTGAGTCAAACTCAAAACTAGTCCAGAACTATAAAACAAACCTAAATGCACTGGCTTACTCCAACAAAGTTACACTTAGATGGGTAGCAGGGCACTCCGACATTAACGGAAACGAAGAGGCGGACGAACTTGCTAGAAAGGGCGCAGACACACCCCTGGTCGGCCCAGAACCGTTCTGTGGAATCACAAAACGGGATGCATATTCTCTGCTCAGCAACTTAGAAAAAACGAGAGCAATCGCTTGGTGGAAGTTCGTTAAAGGACAAGAACACTCGAAAGCTCTGATCAAAGGGTTCAACACCAAAACTGCTAAGTCGCTTTTAGGACTCAAAAGGCACAAAACTTGCGCGGTGACCAGAATACTGACTGGACACTGCAAGTTGAACAAACATATGTTTCAAATTGGCAAGAAACAAGATGCGACATGCAGGTTCTGTCAGGAGTCAGAGGAGACTGCAATGCACATTCTCTGTTCTTGTGGACCACTAATGTCAAAAAGAAGTACCTACCTAGGGCGACACGTAGTGCAACCCTATGAGGTACAAAACATTACGGCCCAAAGAATCTGGAACTTTCTGGATGCAACGGGCATTAGTAATGAACTTAAAAGGCCGTTACAATAGATCAATGCTGGTCAGTGCGCCACTCAAAGGCCCACAACACCACAATAATAATAATAATGTCCCGCGGGGGCCGCTTGTGGCGAGCTGACGGTGAGTGGCGACACCGCGGACCCCTATTCCAGAGGGCCCTGTCATTTGGCCCTCGCCTCTGTGCTTGCCTTGATTGGCCGGCCAGAATGGAGTCGCAAGAGCGGGACCTATGCTCCAGGTTGGAAGTGTAAAATGTCATAACGCCGGCGGCCTGCTGAACGGATTACGCAGACTCACCTCTCGACAACCTCACAGCCACTCCAAAGTGTTGCCCTGTTGTCGCACTGTGCGTGCGGCCATTGCGGGGCCCACTCAATGAGTTGGCGAGTCACCACCTGTCATTTACAATTTTGAGACTGATTGTCACGGCAGGTGTCCGCTAGTCTCTCCCACAGCCCATTATCCAGTCCATCCAACTTTCAAATCTATAGCCCATGACCTTAGTTCCCATCGCAGCACAAAAGTGCTGCACTGCTATTGCAGCATTGCTTTTCCCCGCCATGTGCAAAGACAATAGTCTTTGCACATGGCGGGGACCATCTCCGGATGTATCACATTGTGCGTTCGGGGATAGTATACACCACATGTATCCCTTGCTTTTAGATTAAAGTGCCTTAAAGGGCCTCTGCGCTGTTGGCTTCGGCCCCACGTACGCCTCCCAAAGGTCCGGGACCCCATGGTCCCGAGATATGGAAAAGACATACAAATAATAATGTTAATTTTATCACATTTATAATACTTAACTCTGTTGGCGATGGTTTTCCCAACATACTTATTTATATATTTAATTTATATTTGTATATATATCACGTCCAGAAGTAATTTATTAATGTAATCTACAACCAGAAGAATAACAACGTATCAGAAATCATCTAAACATACTTAAAAATCCTAAACGCTGCATACCGCTCTTACAATGCAGGTACGCCGCGCGACACAAAACATTTTTTTTTAACAGAGTTATGAAAAAAAATGTTGGACAAGTTTACTATTCTGTATAGTAGGATAACTGGGCTATTCACAGGTATTTTTTTTCTAGAGCAAATCCTCGTAGTTTAATTTTTTTAAAGGATTTACGAAAGAAAAAACTAAAAGATTTTTTTTGAATTTTGAATTTCTCGAATTTTTTGTATAGGTGAGTGAAAATTTAGTCACAGAAATGAATTCTTCATCCTCGAATTACACGAAAAAGACACCAAACTTGATATAGTTGCGAGATGTATGCAGATATAAAGCTTAGAGTGAGGCGCGCCGGAGGCACTTTTTCCCCCCCTCCCCTGCCCACCTGCTGGGGGGGACCTCTTGGCAACCGGGCTTAATTAGGTCAGATCAACCCCAGGAATACCTGTTCCAAGCGGTTTGCTTTGTCTCCAAAATGCAAGGTGGTGGACCTTAGATCTCCTGCTAGTGAGCTCAAGCTTGCCTGTGCGATTTACGACCATTATCTTCGTCTTGGATCTATTTATAGAGAGCCCTAGTTCTCCGCTTATGCGTTCCATCCTATCCAATAAGGTGGCCATCTCAATCTCATCTGACGCTAGTAAGGTGGTGTCGTCTGCATAACGCAAATTGTGAATTTTGCGTCCACCAACGGCAATTCCTCCTCCCCAGCCATCGCATGTACGCCTCACTATGTACTCACCGTATATATTGAATAGGATGGGCGATAGGATACAGCCTTGACGAACTCCTTTTTCAAAACTGAATGGTTTGGATATTGTACCGTCGATCCTCACCATTCCTTGGCTATTGTGGTATAGTGACTGCAGAAGCGCGGTTAAATGATGAGGTACACTCAGTTCTGATAAGACTCTCCATAGACAGTCCCAATTGACACAGTCGAAAGCTTTGCTATAGTCGACGAAACACATTATGACCGGCGTGTCAAACTCATAGCAACTCATAGCAGCCTCGAGTTACCATTGGGTAACAATACAATTTGACACTGGTTAGCGCCACTTGCACCATCCCTCTATCCCGGGGTTAACCGGTAAAACCGGTAACCCA
The DNA here is from genome assembly GCF_910591565.1 of Cydia splendana. Taxonomy (NCBI): domain Eukaryota; kingdom Metazoa; phylum Arthropoda; class Insecta; order Lepidoptera; family Tortricidae; genus Cydia; species Cydia splendana. The sequence continues at coordinate 10,023,930 of NC_085981.1, forward strand.
GTGTCAAATTGTACTCTTAACCATGGAAACTCCAGGTTTAACCGGTTAACCCCGGGTTAGTGATAAGTACAAGTGGCCCTTAACGGTTAACCGGTTAACCCCGGGTTAGTGGGTTGGTGCAAGTGGCGCTTATTAGTATGTATAAATGTAGTGAGGCTACTGTTTTCCCTGTAGTCTGTCGTAAACTTACGACTCTTACGAGGCAGGTGACAAAATTGCTTGCATCGACATCGTTGTGGTCAGAGCGCCGCATATTAAATTTCTTGGTAAGACATTGCATGTACGTACATTGTACGTATAAGTATATATGTATAGGCGGCGTTTAGACGAGTATAATAAATAGTTTTGGTGTTAATAGTATATTATGTATGTTATGTGTACAGGATGGCCATAAAATAATCACATTCCCGTTGCCAGGGAGGTTTTGGGATTATACTGAGCAACTTTTACTATAGGTCTAACCCCGAAATCGCGAAAAAAAATTTGGCTGTTCATAAATTTTAGCTGCTAATTTTTATCGCGATTTCAGGGTTAGTCCCATAGTATAAGTTGCTCAGTATAATCCCAAAACCTCCCTGGCAACGGGAATGCACTTATTTTATGGCCACCGTGTACATATATGTTGTACATATGTGTTATTTTGTAATTCGGTAGTTTAGTTGGTTATGACTGTTATGAGCGATTGGGCAGGTGTTCCAAAAGGTCCCAGATTCGAGACTTGCACGAAGGACTGACATTTTCCTTTAATTTAAAATCCAATATTATTTACACTTGTTGGGTCTCGAAATGATAATAAACGAACTTTAAGATATGTCAATTAATAGATCTAGAAACGATATGGATTAGATGTGTCAGTGTCAAAAGTTATGTTTTTGTTTGAAGAACCGTCACATTTGACGCTATATCTAATCCATATCGTTTCTAGATCTATTAATTGACGTATCTTAAATCGAATCGGGCCGTTATTCTTCGCGGCAAGCGAATGGAATAGTCCCATAGATCGTAGCTAGTTCGCTTACCATACAATAGCGTGCGCGAGCGCTTACGAAATATTGTTCGACGAAATGTTTTCTGAATCGTGTCAACATTCACATGTTACACTGCATACTATGAAATTATTACATATTTATAAATATAAATGCACCATAGAGAGTACAGATAAATAAAATAAAAAGATATTTATATACCAACACAAAAAACAATAAATTGCATGAACACTATTGAACAGTCAAAAATCAGGTAGAATTTAGAAATATTTGTGTAGTCAAATGGATGGGACTCAGCGAGACCGCTGAAGCTAATTCTTAACTAAGTTATTTAATAGCTAACCTAACTTACTAACTAACCAGACGAATAGTAGTTATTGCCAAGTAGGGTTTGCAATCCGGATCCGAAATGTATGAAATTATCCGGATCTGGATCCGGATCCGCGGATCTTTCCATATATTTCGGATCCGTCGTGCAAACCCTATTGCCAAGGCGATGTTGTTGGACAGGTTATCCAGCATACTTAATTTTTTGCCATCGTATTTTCTCGGAAACTTTCGTACCTATTAGTTAACCGCAGTACTTATTGTACTGAGAGTGACTGAAACAGCATAACACGTTCGTGACACGATTGCAAACAATTATGCACTACGATTATGCTTGTTTGATGCAAATAAACATTCATTCATTCATTCATACATACATCTGTAGCAGTGGTGGCCGAGTGGATCCGTCCGGCTTTCAATCCGGAGGTCAAAATACTGTCTTGCAAATCCAAAGCCAGCAAATGGTAGTCTTGGGGGCTCAGATGGCAGAGCGCTGGTGCATCGATCCAGAGGCCGTGAGTTTCTCACCCAAGACAGTAATTTTTCCACTTTTAAATTTATTACTTACTTCTAAAAAGCTAACACGATCATGCTGCAGTGTACGCCAACCAAGATCCACCGCCCACTGACAAGCCATTGTTGAAGCGCTATTCAATCTCTAGCCTTCGACTGAACCAAACAATAAATCTACTGATTAATGGCTTTATAGAGTTTAGAGATTGGCTTCACACGAATAGGTGAGTAAAAGACACGTTAATAGTTGCACCTAGTAATTATAATTATTCACTTTTTAATTTAGGGAACAAAGCAAATTATTTTATTAATATTTTGATTTGTGTTTTTAATCAGTCACACTACTATACACGGGGCCTAAAAAGTAACTGGATTCCCGTTGCCAGGTTTTGGGATTATACTGAGCAACTTTTACTATGTGACCAACCCCAAAATCGCGAAAAAAAAATTACTGTCCCATAGCAAATGGACCAGCCAAAATGTATGAAAAAGCCAAATTAATTAATTAAAAGTAGCCCAAAACCTCCCTGGAAACGGGAATGCAGTATTTTTTTAGCCACACTTGTATATAAATTATAATCTGAAATAGATGTCTTATAAGTTAAGAAAAAGTGACCAGCCGAGGAGTGACGTAACGGAGGCTGGATACCATATTTTAGGCCTCCGCCACTAGAGAGCTTGAATCCTTGCTTTAAGTCCTACCTTACCTTTATACGGCTTAGTAGAATCAATCTATACATATAAAATGGACTGTTATTGTAATAAATATATATGTGATAAATAAATCAATATGATAAATAAATATTATAGGACTTATTAGTCTTATTACACAATTTGACTAAGTTGCACAGTGAGTTCAATAATTTATTAATTAGAGTGAGTTTAATAATTAGTCTTAGTACCTATTAATAATTTTAGTTTTTAATTTTAAGTTTTTTAATTTTAGTTTCTATTTGTTATTTTAAGTACCTACTAACAATACTATGGACCTTGTTGTCTGAAAATAAACACATTTTATTTTTTATTTTTTATTATTTTTTATTTATTTATTTAATAATGCTTGTATTCGTAAAAACATACTTAGAGAACGCCCATGGCTCAGGAACAAATATCCGGGCTCATCACACGAATGCCCTCACCAGGATTTGAACCCGGGACCATCGACTCCTAAAGGTCGTAACGTAATATATACGTGCAGCAAAAATGTTGCATGTGCTTCAAAATTCCCAGACACGATGTCAAATAAAACTTACATGTGTTTTAAATCGCGGTAGATTTAAAGAACACTCAAATTCTGAGACTTATCAGGCAATCTCGAATGCTGTAAAACGTAGAGTTATGACTTATAGTGAAACAGACGTGTGCATATCTTAATGGTTGCCAGTTCTCGAGTAAAATTTTGAGTAGACTTATACTAAAATAAAATCTGTATTGTACGATTTAAAAAATCAAATGCATATCTTCTTATTAATAACGGTTTTCCTTTACTAACTTAATATATACATATTGGGCTAGGTCACCCATGCTATATTTATTTATTTTTTAGGTATTCGTTTTAGTTTTGTAGGTAGTTTTAATTTTAGGTTACGTTTTATTGTAAGTTTGATATTAATTATCTTTATGGTTTAAAATAAAAACACTTTAAAAAACAGTATTAAGGAATATTAGGGTAACTTCGAAAACGGGGTAATATTGAAAATGTACCCGAATAACTTAGGGTTTTTTTTAGTGAAGATAAAGACGATATTAGTCATTACAACGAAGAAACACTAATTTATAATGCGAAACATTTAGGCCATTGTTGTTCGCTATGCATCAGGTTGCATTGTCTTGTAGATGGTATCTATACCAAAAGGTCGAGCTTAATTATAAAAACACTTACTGTGTGAACTTGAGAATTATTTGAGGAATTGAAATTGTCTTAGCATTCTCGTAGAACGACAATTAATTGAATGTGGATTATGTTTTAAACTTTCACGATTTTTATGGAAAATTTATTTAAAACATTTTCTTTGAAAGTGATATTGTGCCTGTGGTTCCAGAGAAAGTCTTATATTAGCATAGTAAGTTCTTGGTAGTACCAGAGAGGGCTTACATTTCTTTTTCGTACTTTCTGACTTATGAAATAGAAAAGGCGACCAAATTGACTGCAATTTACTATTGCTTTCTTTTTTGCAAAGCTTGAAATGAAAAACTGATTTGACTAGATGTACAGTCTGCACTAATGTTACTATTCAAAGGCCGCAAAAATATGTGACACGCTCTTATGGCTCTACAAATAAGATCGTGTCAGATATTTTTGCGGCCTTCGTTGTGTAAAATGTTATTGCAGGTGACTGTACCTACTGAAATCATAAAACTACTAAAGATTTTATTACATAAAGGTATTAAAACCGTGGAAACGTTAATGTAAATTATATCTTACTAGCTTTTGCCCGCAACTTCGTCTGCGTGGAATTAGTGACAGCAGCTAAAGTAGGTATAACGCCTGGATAATGCTAATAGCAATCATTCAATTCGCACATTGCTTACTTCTTACTCTTACAGTGGTACTACTAAACGAAATTAATAACTAGCTTAAATCTAAACTAGGCCCCAGAGGCATTGTACCAAGGATGCGGCAATTAATTTACTCTTTCAATTCCACCCCCCTTTGCACTCTCTTCAGGGAGGATTTTTGACCAAATTTCAACTAAATCGGTTCAGCGGCTTAAGCGTGAAGAGGTAACAGACAGGCAGACAGACAGACACATTTATAATATTAGTATGGATATTGAATTAATTAAAAACACATACAATAAAACACATTTTCTTTGTATCATAATTTCTAAACGAAACCCTAAAAAAAGCCCAAGTTCACAGTGTACCCTCAAAAAGCTTTTAAAAAAAGAACAATAGCTGTCTCGGCAAGTGAAACGCAAGGTCGTTGCTCATTGACTCGCAAATATGCACCATAGATATTCAATAGACAATGTAGATTAATCATTAGTCATCCATCGACAAGCGCTGACTTGTGTTAAAATACAAGTACAACGCAAGTTGACACGATGGCCGTGATATAATAGGTCAATGACGGGTCCGGAACTTAACTTTGATACCTTTATTATCATAAACCCCGGATTTTAGGTCCGGGAATGTTTTAGACTAGCCAAAAACATGTAAAAACTGGAAAACCAGAAACTATTTGAACTATTTTTAAGCATATTTGGAGCTTACTTCCTATTTTGTTTATTTAAATGTGCAGCTAAATAAAGAACTTGTTTTGAAAAGCGTTTAACCATTCCCTGGCAAATGCACCATAGATATTCAGACATAGATAATGTAGATTAGTCATCCATAGACAAGCGCTGACACTATGCTTACTTGTGACAGCGTGAGGAAGATGATGATGATGATAATACAGCTGGCAACTAACTAATAAGGATATAAAAAACTGGCCTTCCAATGAATTGTCACCAAAAAAAATCAATAAATGAGACATCAACCTTTTTTATTGGCACCTGGCAATAAAAGCTCCATACAAAGTGGCGGAGGCTGGCCACACCATAAACTTTTTACCGGCCGCTTAAAAACGGAAAAACGAATAAAAATGGCTCATTAAATGCATTATTACTTTTTCTCAAGCCCGATGCTTAAGGGCAAACGAGTTGTTTGACCAAAAAAATCGCTAGCGGGATTTTTCGTACATGGATCTTAATTTTTTTTATTTTCTAAGTTTTGAAACGGCGTTTTTATATTTATAAAATAATCTAAGCATGGTTTCTTTCTTGTTTCAGGTATGTAAATTTAGCAGAACACTTTGAGACTTTGGCACGACTAAAATCTTTGTAAGTATAAAATTAGATTAGATAGAAGTATAGAATTAAATGGGCTTGGCAGTTCAAGTATAAATACTAGTGAAGAGGTAACAGACAGACATACATACATACTTACTTGAGCGTTTCTTTTATTTTTTGCCATTTTTATATATTGTGACCATTTTGGCCACTTTTGTGTTATTTCTACTCAGAATCACGAGCTCTTTCGATCCTAATGGGATAAAAAAATGTCCCAGAGTTTTTTTCCTATTGTGTTACCATTTCGGAAATGGCATTCCCCATATATTTTTTATGGCGGTTACAAAAAGGAAAGTTTGAAAAATGTATGGAAATTTTAGGACACTTTTTTCTCCTATAAGGATGAAAAGGGCTCGCTCGCGATCCTGACTAGAAATAACACGAAAGTGGCAAAAAAAGGTCACAATGTATAAAAAAGGCAAAAAATAAAAGAAACGCTCACTTACTACTTACCTACTTGTTACTTTCGCATTTATAATATTATTAAAACCAGAATATCCTACCTTCTCCTAATTTTGTTCTTATATACGTTGTTCCACTTTTTTGCTGTCATTAACTCGATTACTTTCCCACTTAACTAGCTAACTCCCCCTTAACATTTTAAACCAAATTACCACATACGCACGCCCAGCCCATAAATCATGGCAGTCAAGAATGGCGGAGTTCAAATTTCAAATTTGGAAAAAAGAACGCCCCGGGTGCGTTCGGAATACCGCCACCGATTCGGATTTGAGGATCGGGACGTGTCTAGAATACGCTCCATTGATCGCTATGTCACACTAGATGGAGCAGGAGACCTAATTGAACTATAAAAATCTATAATTAATAATCGAAATTATAAAAATCTATTGTTGATTGAAATTTAAGGCTCGGAAATTACATCATTGCTAATTTTAAAAACATATAACCATAATTTGGAACCCATCTATGGGTCGAAAATGTTCGCCCGCTCATATTTAATTGACATTTAGTTGACATTGGTATAAAGAAGTCTCTGTTGTTAGGAACAGGGTTATGTTTTCAAAATGATAGGCGTTTTTCCGAGGCCTGTTGATATTTTTCCAAGTTGCTCGTACCAATATATACAAATACAATATATATAGTTGTGTCATTCAGTACGAACCAGGAAAACTATACTTACTCATCATTTTCTTTTGGGTGCTAGTGTAGGACAAAGATAGTATTTTTTCACATCACCTGTTCGGAAAAGGGCGTTTTCTTCCCCGCTAGGAGGGATCAAAGTGGCACTTTTCCTCCCTGCTAGGGGGGATCAAAGTGGCACTTTTCTGTTCTAGGACACTGTTTTTGTTATTTTTTGCATTCTTTTTTTTAGCTTGAATAATATTTTGAAACATAATAATTTGTGTCAACACTAAGATTTTTTTATTTTCCTCATAGTTGATGTGAAAAGCAGTATGTGTCACACGGTATCAAAATTATTTCGTCTTGGGCGTTAACACTTGAATCCCTCATTACGCTCAGGATTCAATGTTACGCCCTTGACGGAAATATATCACTTTAATCCCTTGTAACACAAACTACTATTCTCTCTGGGTATGATTGAAATGAGACAGTCCTTTGACAAACTATAATTGCGCGCTTGCAATAAAGTAAATATAAAATTTGGAATGCTACATGACTTCTCTATCTCATATTCTTTCTTAATGCTTCGGTCTGTACTTTACGAAATCTAGTGTAAGGGAATCTACGGCTACCACAGATAGCAATAAAAATCTGGCTGCGAGTTCGCCGCGACTGGATTTGCGCTGACGTTCCGATTTAACGGTCGCGAGATTTGAAATTCGAACGCTTACCGGTTTCACGCTTATTTTGGATTCATGTTAGTAATGATATCGGATTTTGAAGGAAGTTTAGCTGTAAATAGGTATATCTAAGATTAGTCGGTAGTTATACTAGTTATCTTAGGTTTATTGAGTTTCTAGATAGAATAAGTAGTTCTACTCTACACAGCTTCCAAGGTTGACCCAAACTAACGTAGGTACATACTAACAGGGTAAATGAAGTAAAATTCTCATACTCAATAAATTCATAATGTTCCTAAAATATTAGGTAAGTACTCGTACAGTCGAAAGTTTTAATTTATGACCCATTTTGTACCTTGTAGTGTAGTGGCAATAGTATGACGTCTCTAGCGACTTTCATATTAATTGTCACTCTGACAAGGTACGAAATGGGTCATCATAAATTCATAATTTCGACCGTACATGTGAATATCAGAAAATAAATTATTATCATCACATAATTGAGAACCGGCCGCCCAGTCGGCGATGGCGGGATAACTTGGACTCCTTGAGAGTTTGGCCAGATATAGCACTAGACAGAGACGAGTGGAAGAAGACGGGAGGCCTTTGCCCAGAAGTGGGTCACAGTTGGCTCTGAATAATAATAATTGAGAATAATAAAAAATGTATGTCTAGAATTATGTTCTTAAGTTAAAATTACAATTGAAATAATAGGTAGGTATTTCTAGGTATAATAAAATAGCATGTCAGTTATTAAGCAATATAGGAATATAGGTTCTATAAGATCAAAGGTTCCGCCCGCCTTACACAGATTCCAATCTTATTTGACATAAACTAATCTATTCCCATCTTAACTTAAATCCATTCATCTCGATAACCTTTTACAAATGCTTATACACCGTGGGCTCGAGTAACCCGACAGATTTTAACCACGTGCTAGCATGAGTTGCTTTCTGGCACGCTACTCCATACATCTAGCACGACTTCAAGTATGGACTCGCGCGCGAGAACGCAACTCATACTAGACGGTCAGAGGTCATAAGGAGCAAAAAATGTTAATACATAGGTATATGACTTTTTGACAAATACGGCAATTTTATTTTATGTGTTGTTTTCTGCACACGACACGTTATTTCTTTTTACATCTTGAAAAAATAAAACGTTACAACGAATATGTACAGTTTTTTTTATTTATGCAGATACATTTTGCGATTTTAAAACTTTAATGTCTGTCAGTAGGCAAGTCTAAATAAAGTTTCATAATGGCAGCGTCGCGTTGTTGACTGAGTTATTACTAAAACTAATTTTCACAAGTAAGTATTGTCATTATCTCTAAAACAAGACCGTTTTTCAGAAATTTTTGTAAGTATGATATTTTAGACTCTAAATGCGGTCAAGATTTTTTTTTTACTAGCCTATATGGTGTCCCACTGCTGGGCAACGGCCTCCTCCCCTCGATCTCCACGTCTCGGTTTTGAGCAATCTCCGGCCAACCGTTGAGATATGCGTCCAGATCATCCCGCCATCTCCGCCTGGGCCTGCCAGACCCTCGCCCACCTTGTGGTACCCACACCGTGGCTGTTTTTGCCCACCTCTGTGGGTGCATGCAGCAGACATGGCCGGCCCAGTCCCATTTCAGCTTGGCGGTTTTAGCTCCAACATCAGAAATGCGCGTTCTTGAGCCAAGAATGCAAAAAAAGAAGAAGTTTGATGCGGTCAAGAATACAGCTTTAAAATCTGTCGGGTTATTCGAGCTCACGATGTATTAAGTATCCATATAGAATCGTTTGATCAGATCTACTAGATATATAAACAGGCATCAGACCATTTGGATCTATGTTTGGATATCTGATCGACATGCGATTCACAAGGGCTATTTTTATAAATAAGTACTATAAACAAAGGTACTGCCCGTCTAATGGTAAGCGATCACCGCACTCTTTTCACGGGCAACTAATACTGATTGAGACAATTCTGAAAACCCCAAACACAATTAGGTTGCGTTGTTTATCACGGAGTTCCTATGGCCACCTCCTGTCTCCAAAATCAGACCAGCTCCATGTCATCATAATATTGCATTGTCATCCAATTTACATATGTATGCAAAATTTCAGCTCAATCGGAAATCGGGAAGTGGGTTAAATTTAGCTTCCAAGATTTGATCCTTATCAAGTTAAATGAGGTGCACAATATAAACAAGTTCAAATCCTAGCCTAATAAGTAGAGATGCCACGAATATTCGGCAACTATTCGGTATTCGGCCTATTCGGCCACTTTGCCGAATATTCGGTATTCGGCCGAATGTTGCCTACTATTCGGCCGAATACCGAATATCTGTTGTAGGTACCTACCTAAAAAGAAAAATTACTCAAAAAATAACCAAAAACTAGGTATATTTAATATTTAAAATGTATTCTTGGAAAGTAGTTAGAGACGAAGGTACGTTTTTGAGCATTTGTTGATTACAAAATATTTAATTTTTATCATGGGTCTGATTTGATTGACTCTAACTACATTAATTAATTCTGTTCAACATAAAAATATATCTTAGCAAACGTTGTGCTTTGTTGGCGAACAGTTTTCATAATAATTGTGACTCAAAATGTTTGCATGTCATGTCGAATAATCGGTCGCCGAATATTCGGTAATCGGCCGAGAGAGGGGCCGAATATTCGGTATTCGGCCAAATTCACTTTTCGGGGCATCTCTACTAATAAGGACATGTATTTACATTCGACTTAGCTGCGCTTAGCGATAGGAATACATCTTGCGCATACGCTTGACAAATCGTTTTCGCAATCGTTAGAGCGAGACAGCAGAGGTTAAGGGTCATGCCATCGTGTTCTTATTGGGTAATTGTAAGTATATTATTTCGAGAGTGAGAATTATTATTTTGCAACTTTCTCGAGTCATGATCATGTCTGACCCGATGTGCGTGATGTTTAAAGACAACAGATTGAGCAGGAGGTCCCGGGTTCGAATCCCGGTAAGGGCATTTAAGAGCAATATTACGAAAATAGTACATTACGATGCAAGTGCGAAAAATAGGATATTCGCAACTAGTTGCGAATTGCCTATTCGCACATGTATCGTACAACGTTTTACAGAACATATGGCCCTTTAAAATTTCGACATAGTTACGTAATGTGCTAATTATGCAACATATTGTATTATGTACTGTAAATATTATTACGAAATCTCTCTCTCTCTCTCTCCTCAGCATTATTATTCCCATCTGATTGTGGGGTCTGCTTTTCTGGTCTTTTCTCTCCACTTCGCGCGATCGCACGTGTCGTCTACTGAAAATATTATTACGAAATCGCGTAACTGAAATGATTTCATTATAATACCCCGCCAAAAAAAATTCATTGTTACTTTTGCGGAAATTTTCTATAAGGTACAGTCGCCATCAGATATATCGGAGCGGCCAAGGTGTTCACAATATCTGAACGCGCACTCTAACGCCCTGACAATAGAGGCGTGTTCAGATATTTGTGAGCGCCTTGACCGCTGCAATATTTAGTTATTTTATTTATTGATAATAACGGTAAAGCTATCATAACAGTTGCCCAATGCGATAGTGTAGCAAAAATAATCTAATATAGGTATATTGATTTATAGATATAGCCTAGAAATGACGACTATGACGGGCAAAGTTGAGGGCCAGAGGACTCGCGGCAGGCCACCCGCTAGATCAGTGGTGGGCAAAGTACGGTAATGGATGGTCCTATGAAATAATTAGTATATGGGCTATATGGCATTGGCTCACGATTATCAGTATTATCACAAATAAAAAAAAAATTGGCTACAATTCTGGCCCTCCACTTAAATATCCTAAACTTTCTGCCCCCCCCCCCCCCCCCCATTAAGAAAGTTTGCCCACCTCTGCGCTAGATGGAGCGCACATGTTACTACACCGCGTTGCATCTACATCTGCAGGAAGCCGTGCATATGGCGTGACGTGACAGAAGCCTATGGAAGAGACTGGTCAGCAACATTAGGGCATGATGTCACGATCCTCATTGAGGGAACGGCTGATGATGATGATGATGATGATGATTATAGATATATGTACTCGTATCTAATGGCGACGACTGTATTATCTAATAATATTTGTCTGAGATTTCATATTCCTTTGTATTATTTCAAAGCGAGCTTAATTTCTCCTAACATTTCATATTCAAAGACACAATACAGTAGGGAGAGGAGACCGGGGCAAATCAGGACAATAATTATTAATACGCGATCACCGACCGTTAAGCCCTGCCTCCCCTAATTACCGGGGACAGAGGAGCCAATGACTCGAAAAATTACTATTGTACCGTCTGGAGACTGTCAGCCGTATTCGAACAATGAGATACGTCAAATACTAGATATTGAAACGATATGGATTGGATATGTCAGTGTCAAACAAGTGTCAAAATTGACGTTTCTTCTAACAAAACCGTCACTTTTGACACTGACATATCGTTACTTGTTTCGTCGACATCGTTTCAATATCTAGTATATGACGTATCTCATTGTTCGAACACGGCCGTGTGGCGAGATGACGAAGATATACACTGTGGGTCCCAAGGCTCAGAACCGGTTTTTTCTTCATACAAAAATACCGGTATTATTACGTTCTTTTTTTGGTTTATTCATTTTTGATGGGTTAATCTAATAATACGAAGTCGTTACCTAAATGCATGATTCAGTCCTACGGAAAGAGCATACAATTATTAAAAATATTGGGCTATTTTGGGATATAAAAAAAACCGGTTCCGAACCTTGGTGGGTCCGAGTAAACTGACAAATGTTTTAAACTGAAATAGATGTCAAATAGATCCTTAATGAACTATATTATCTTTAAAAAGTTAGTCTTTAGGTACTGTATGTGAATTAATTATCAATTCTAATGTATACTAATCGTAATCAGTCATAATAAACCCCTATCCCTGAGGGGTGATCCTAGAAAAATAATTTAACAAACACCATCGAAAACATAAACAATTTTCAACTAATAAACCTGTAAAATTGTTAAAACATCCGTCAATATTCCCAAGAAAACGGAATTACTCTCCCTAAAAGCTTAAATCTTAATTTACATCATTTCACTCTGAACTAAATTAAACTGTATTCCAACAGTTCCACAGTTCAAATTTGCGTAACATTGTAACGGTCATTATATCGTGCGAACATTCGAAAATCAACCTTAAAGGTAAGTGTTAAGGTTGGAACTTGTTAAAATTGAAAAGGGTCATATAACAGAGAATTTACAACTATCACATAAGAGAAGTTTCAGTGGATGAGATATGGGGTCAATCTTAATTCTTATGAATAGACCCTGGACCTATTTATCTGAATCCCCCATAATATTTGTCGGATATAAATTTATTGGTGGTTTTATCAGCTTTATTGGTACCGTTTGCGGTTTTGGTGCCAGTTCTTATTATGAAAATTGTGGAAAGTCAAAAGTATACAGGCTGGAACGGAATATTGGTCTTTAACAAATCAAATTTGATGATCGATCTAGCAATAAACAAACGCAAACATCATAATGAATGTTAAAATTGATTCCTGACAATTCGCAGAGCAGAAGCTGAATCTTTTTTTGTTTAATTTAATATAATGACAAAAAAGGCGAATTCCTTTGTCTGATATAATTATTGACAGTCATAATGTAATGATTGTCAGCTTATCATTATTAGTCATAATTCTGAAACCGTTAACTTTTCAGGGTTTTCGCAAGGTTATCCTATAGATAGGTTAGGTTAGGTTAGGTTTGTTTTATGACAATCCTGAAAAGTTACGAGTTTCTGAGAAAAACCAAATTATGACTAACGAAAATGTAAACAAACAACATATTATGATTTAAAACTTCATGGAAAACAATAGGGTCGTCAATTTATTATTTTGAAACTATGAAGCCATTTTATTTGTTTTTTTCACTGACGATTACATGCTATCTTGCTCTTAATATTATTACTTTAATAGTTATTAAAATAAGAAGTATCTGGCCTAGCTTGGCACAATATTTTTTTTTATACGTTCCGATTAAAATCCAGTTAAAACTGCTTTTCATTTAGGTATCATTGACTGGGGTGACTTTCAAATGCAGGGGCGACTTTAAAATTCTAGTTTTTAAGCCATAATATATATTTATGAGTGATTTTTTTACAGTAGGTGAATATGAATATATAGTAATCTAACTAGTTACAGGAACATTTTCAGTAAATAATGAATAATGGTAATTCTATGGCCGATTTAAATCTATCAAAGTAACCCCACATTTTACAAAGTCACCCCGGTCTACGGTACTTGAGTTATTTGTCTTTATTTCAGGCCATTTTAAAATCCCGAATACTTTCCTAATACCAACGCGAATTTTGACCGTGACATAATTGTTACTAACAAAATAACAATAAACCTAAACGTCTAATTGTAATATGTTTCCAATACGTAAGCATATCGGTTACACAAATGTTACATCACTAGTGAAAGGCGGGTCAGGGTTTGAACCCGCGACCCGTGATCACTCAGCGAGAGATTAGGGTTCCGTGTATGCTAATATGTTAACAGGTAATAAACAATTTATTCTTGGACGTCAGTTGTTAGTTGCAATAATGCTATGTATGCTATGTTTATAACATGTCTAGTCTCTGTCAGGCGTGGTGGCTCACTCCGCGATTTCGTCGCTTTGCTACAGGTAGCTAAAAGTACATCCGTTCCACACTAATTTTGGTGGCTAGCCATAAGCCGCGCGTGGCGCTGTCGCCACCTAGCGGCCATATCTGCCCTGATCGTAACAGACGCGTTTTGTTAGAGAGTGAGTCTTCTGTCTACGTGATCGAATCAGAAATGAGGAGATCCGTAGACGAACTAAAGTCACCGACATAGCCCACCGGATTAGCAAGCTGAAGTGGCAATGGGCAGGCCACATTGCACGCAGAGAAGATGGCCGATGGGGTCGAAAAGTGCTCGAGTGGAGACCACGGACTAGCAAGCGCAGGGTAGGACGTCCACCCACAAGATGGACAGACGATCTTGTTAAGGTCGCCGGAAGACGCTGGATGCGGGTCGCTTCCAACCGGCACGTATGGAGGTCCAAGGGGGAGGCCTATGTTCAGCAGTGGACGTCTTATGGCTGAGATGATGATGATGATGAGTCTTCTGTACCTAATACTATTATTTATTCTGTGTCTCTGTATGAACTACGTACTTTGGTCTCTGTTGCGTATTCTGATTGTAATGAAATATCATTTGATATTTACCTACGCCAATTCTCGGGATTAGTTGCCAAGCGGATCCCAGGCTCCCATGAGCCGTGGCAAAAAGCCGGGATAACGCGAGGAAGATGATTTACCGTTCGGTTTTTGATGAAGGAACACATCGCGAGGAAACTAAAGTGGACTAGTCTAGATTCCCCTAGTTACTTTCTTAAAAAGTTAAAAACATGTGCTATACCAATTCCTGGGATTAGGTTGCCGAGCGACCCGCCAGGCTCATCATTATTATTATGATGATGTAGTTTCCGTTTGTTTTTAAAGTTAATATACAACGTAAATGTGTAAATGTATCATTGTGTCGAAGTCTAGTCAAAGGTCCCACTTTGTCATTTACCATAAGGACGAGATTTGCTTGTATCTTTATACGAATAAACCTGTCAAAGCGTCCTTATGGCAAGCGAAAAAGTGGGACTTTTTGCTTAGAAACGACACAATTGTTTTAGCAAAACTAAAAAATATCTAATTTCCCTGCCACAACGACCTGAATTTGATTTGAGTTCACTTTGCATAATATAATTACAAAAAAAAAACAATCCAACCGCAACCTCCTTTCACGGAAGTTAGTTAAGAAGATCATTTTATTCTCACACTAACTAATCAATCATATACGGAACCGCCCCACAAAAACCCAAAAACCATCTTCATACAACACTCAACTTACTATGGACCTTATGCTACTGCATTTAGGTTCAAAATGGTACAAAAAAACTAAAACCACACTCGTGCAAGCAACGTTTAACTTATCATAATAAGTTTAGACCTTATGCGTTTGTAATAAAGTTTAAAATGGTACAAAAAAATATCCATGTCGAGAAAACGAAGAACAATCACTTAATTACTGCAAAATCGCACTTGACAGCGAATTCTCGACGCCTGTCAGGTTGCATATGTTAATCTGTCAATCTGTCATGTGGAGAGGTTTTGTAATATTAAATGTAGTATTTACTTAATATTTTAAGTATCACCATTTACAAGCATGCGACTTAAACAGAATGTCGAAGGTTCGAATCCTGACTCAGACTCAAACTGTTCATCTAAGCTTTAATTAAAAAAAAAGTTTAATTTCTGGATTACACCTAAAGTAATTTCAAAATTAGTAATTAAACTTTTTTTGCGTTGCTCTGAATTTGTCCATGAATGTAAATGGACAGGAAATACAGATTTAATAAATAAGGGTAGGAATAACACGGTAATTAATTAGAGGCGAGGCTCGGCGGGCCGTAAATTAATAAGTAACAAGAACTGACACCCGGGAATATTATCTGCAAGTTGTTTACCGCCTTGGCCGGGAAATAAGCCGTTTCTGTATTGTTTTGTTAGGCGCTGTCCTAACTTGGAGGCCGGCAAACTTTGCAAGGGGAGCAAGTAGTCGCCATCAGATATATCGGAGCAGCCGAGGTGCTTAAAAATATCTGAACTATTCTGAACGCACCCTAGCGCCTTGACAATAGAGGCGTGTTCAGATATTTGTGAGCACCTTGGCCGCTCCGATATATCTGATGGCGACTGTACAACCGTTTATAGAAAACTCTCGAAATTTAAATGTGGTGTTAGTTATCACCGGTACAGTCACCTGCAATAATATGCTGAGCGTTTCTTTTATTTTTTGCCAGTTTTAAATATTGTGAATTTTTTTGCCACATTTGTGTTATTTTTACTCAGAATCAAGAGCTCTTTTCAACCTAATGGGATAAAAAAAATGTCCCAGAGTTTTTTTCCTATTGTGTTACCATTTCCCCATATACTTTGTACGGCGGTAACAAAAAGGAAAGTATGAAAAATGTATGGAAATTTTAGGACACTTTTTTTCTCCTATAAGGATGAAAAGGGCTCGCGATCCTGACTAGAAATAACACAAAAGTGGCAAAAAAGGTCACAATATATAAAATGGCAAAAAATAAAAGAAACGCTCTGTTACTCTTCGAAGGCCGCAAAAATATGTGACACGCTCTTATGACTCTACAAGTAAGATCGTGTCAGATATTTTTGCTGCCTTCGTTGTGTAGCATATTATTGCAGGTGGCTGTAATGTTGATAACCCATTGTCATCTTGGCGACGGTCCCAGGAATAACTGTAGTAAAATCACAATTCATTAGACATTTCTAAGGCACTCAAGATCAATGCAAATGGATCACTTTGTATATCTAGTGCTGTAGATGAAGGTACTCTGCTGTGTGCATTTGATCATTATTTGTTTTTTTAAACGCCTTTTATTCATAAAACTTTACGGGCCTGATTTAGTTAAATTATATTTATCCCTTTTTGACAAATACATAAATCAAAATGACAGATAAAGACAAGCGATTCGTAGCTAATTCAGGCCAGTAACGCGTTTATGAATAGCGCCATAATTAATTGTTTAGATCCGTTTTTGACATACAACCTGTATATTTCTATTACATACCCGGATTTTGGTCTTCTCTATATCCACCAAATATCATTAAATCTTATAAATTCTAATATTCTAATTTAATACGTAGGATGTGGAGAGATTTGGTCCTTGACCCTTAAATATAGACCCGTGTTTTTCACTAGAAAAAAAAACCGGGCAAGTGCGAGTCGGACTCGCGCACGAAGGGTTCCGTACCATAATGCAAAATAAGGCAAAAAAAAAAACGGTCACCCATCCAAGTACTGACCCCGCCCGACGTTGCTTAACTTCGGTCAAAAATCACGTTTGTTGTATGGGAGCCCCACTTAAATCTTTATTTATTCTGTTTTTAGTATTAGTTGTTATAGCGGCAACATAAATACATCATCTGTGACAATTTCAACTGTCTAGCTATCACGGTTCGTGAGATACAGCCTGGTGACAGACGGACGGACGGAAGGACGGACAGCGGAGTCTTAGTAATAGGGTCCCGTTTTACCCTTTGGGTACGGAACCCTCAAAATCGTTGGTGTGTTTTTAATTGGATCGAACATTCCTTTAGTCCAAATGACTTCAGGTATCATATTAAATTTAAACGTATTTACCATACATTACACGTAACAAAGCGATTTCATGGCCACCGCGTTAAACAAGGAAATATCTAATTACCAAAACCTCATTAGGATAAGTTTGCAATCCAATTATAATAAACAAGGAGCGTAATTATAAACCCTTGGGGGCTGCTGTATGGTGTTGCGTAACATAGCTAGGTGATCCATGATATTGAATTAAAAATATAAGTATGTAGAAGTGTGCCTTCTCTGAGCGCTTTTTAGCATTTAATAGAAACTTACGTTACGTTAGGTTACGCTAAAGTTAGGTACATTACAATCTGAAGGTGAAGGTACTACTATTTTCGTACCTATATTAGACCGACAAGAAATTGTAGAAATTAAAAAGTGGCAACATCATAGTGTCGTCCCGTTTTCTTACATTGATTTGAAAGGGACGACACTACGATGTTGCCACATATTAATTTCTACAATTTCTACGTATTATCTACTTATTTTGTGGCAAGGTCCATTGTTATATTAAACAAATTAAATACTTCTTTAACCCCTATTTTGACAACTTCTAAAATACTGGTCACCTTTGACCACCATATTGCACTGTTTTTCCCAATGTGAAACTTTACAACTATTACCTAAGCGCTAAGAAAGCTTGGACACAAGACCTTCCCTGTTTTGTGTCGAATTATGGACTAAAAACCCGGACAGGTGCGAGTCGGACTCGCGTTCCAAGGGTTCCGTAGATTATAATAATAAGACAGGTGAGTGGATCAAGGGTCAGATGCAGAAGGCGGTGATCTTGGACACGGCGCGGATAGTCCGCCGGTTCCTCTCTCTGCGGCCCTGACCACCGGTAGCTTGGGCCCTGCCCCGCTGCTGGCGGCACCCTAGGTTAGGTTTTTTATAATGTGTTTATATTATTTTTTATTGTTTTGTAAGTGCTTTTATATTTTACTTTTATATTCATATTATAAATAACCTAACTTAAGATGAGAAATGAATAAAGAGATAATAATAACCACCGGCAGCTTGGGCCAAGCCCCGCTGCCGGCGGCAACCTAGGTTAGGTTTTTTATAATGTGTTTATATGTATTTTTTATTGTTTTGTAAGTGTTTTTATATTTTACTTTTATATTCATATTATAAATAACCTAACTTAAGATGAGAAATGAATAAAGAGATAATAATAACCACCGGCAGCTTGGGCCAAGCCCCGCTGCCGGCGGCAACCTAGGTTAGGTTTTTTATAATGTGTTTATATGTATTTTTTATTGTTTTGTAAGTGTTTTTATATTTTACTTTTATATTCATATTATAAATAACCTAACTTAAGAGGAGAAATAAATAAGGATAATAATAATAAAATTCTTTATTGTGCACTACTAAAGTAAAGTACATAATAGAAAAAAAAGACAGGACTTAAATGAGTAGGTAACAACAGGCGGACTTATCGCTATAGAGCGATCTCTTCCAGACAATCCAATCCAATTCCAGATTATCCAATTTTTAACAATGTATTTATTTATATGGAACGTGAATGAAATGACTGCACATTTCTAACAGGTTCGTGGCATCTATAGGTAAACTATTTGGAGTATTTTTTTCAAAATGTTAGACATATTAGTTTCGGAAATATAGGGGGGCCAGGCGGAATGGTCGGACAGACAGACGCACTACTTCCGTTTTTTCCTTTTGAGGTACGGAACCCTAAAAATATACAAATACCACTGAGTGCTAATGATAAAGATAATGTAGGTAGATTAAATATTATTGAAAAATCAGCAGCAAGACAATATTTTCGGCACTTGGATCGTCAACATTTTATTTTTCTCTACGAATGAACGGAACGTTAACACAAGTATTGGTTTTGACGACCGGTCTGGCCTAGTCAGTGTTGGCCGAAAGTTAATCCAAATTGAAAATGCTGGCCATTAACCATTATAAATTGAACCGTAATCTGTAATCGTCCGTTACGGTTTAAGGTTCAATTTATAATGGTTAATGGCCAACATTTTCAATTCGCATTAACTTTCGGCCAACACTGGGCCTAGTGAATACTTGGATAGTGACCCTGTCTGCTAAACCGATGGTCCTAATAGGTTCGAATCCCAGTAAGGGCATTTATTTGTGTGATGAACACTAATATTTGTTCCTGAGTCATGGTTGTTTTCTATGTATATAAAGCCGACCACTGACTAACAGGCCGCCGGACGATATCGGCCTGTCAGTTAGAACAAGAATTTGACAGTTCCGAACAACTGACCGGCCGATATCGTCCGGCGGACTGTTAGTCAGTGGTCGGCTTAAGTATGTATTTATCTATACAAGTATGTATATCGTCGCCTAGTACCCATAGTACAAGCTTTGCTTAGTTTGGGGCTAGGTTTGATCTGTGTAAGATGTCCCCTAATATTTATTTATTTATTTATTTATTAAGTAAGTATAAGGCATTCCAATGTTGACGGAGGCTCTGTGGTGTTTACTCGCCTGTTTGTTCTGCGCAGGGTCGCAAACACTGAGATTTGGAGGGATATTTGTATAGATCTAAATGGATTCTCGTATGTTTTAGAATGTGCAATATTTAAAACTTTCGCGTTTTGAACACACATTCGGCATTCGGCAGCGAAACGTCGGTAAATAAAGGTAATAAAATAAATTCGCGATAGACTCGTCTATAAATGTCAGTTAAATATGTATATTATGTATTAGAATTTATTATTGGAGACAAAAAAATGATTATTCTACTTGTGGAATCTAATTAGATCTAGCTAAGGCCTATTAAAGCCGACCACTGACTAACAGGCCGCCGGACGATATCGGCCTGTCAGTTAGAACAAAAATTTGACAGTTCCGAACAACTGACCGGCCGATATCGTCCGGCGGACTGTTAGTCAGTGGTCGGCTTAAAGTAGACCTAGATTCCATTAGAATGTTTACGTTTAAAGGCAATTTGATGTGAAATCTTTAAATGAAGTCTTAATATCTAATATCATGATTTCCAAGAATAAACCGAGTTATCTTTTAACTTTTTTGTTGAATGACCTTACAATGGAATTGCGATATTTTGTCAAGAAAACAGAAGCGACAAAAGAAACAAGAAAAATTCACGTGCGTGAAGATATTGTAGGTTTTTGGGGCACAGGTCCGCTGGGAATATCGGGAAAGGTGGATTGGAAGATAAGGCTGCGGCGGACTTAAGGCGGAGAGGTTCACTTAAAGAGAAACGACAAAAAAAAGGAAAAAATCACATGCTTGAAGAAATGTTATATTTTGGGTCAAAGTGTCCGTGGGGAAAAGGGATTGGAAGATAGGGCTGGGGCGGACTTAAGGCGGAGAGCTTTCACTTTTACTAAAGTATGTTAACAGCAAAAAAATTTTATAGGAGATAAACCAAAACTGTGGTATCCTCATGTTCAGCGTGTTGATTGATAGGTAGTTGTGTTTAAAGCTTAAAGCAACTTAGCATTACCTATACCTACATTTTTAATGATATATGAATCATTTATATGGAACGTCGAAATAGTCGATTTTTGACTGGCCGATCGATTAGTGTGGGAATCGGATGAAAACATGTTGAGCTTTATTGAATGTAATACTCTAAAAAAATATAGGCTGATCTGATGAAAAAACATTTGGAAATCGAGTTAGACCAGTTCTCATTCAGATTATTTACATTTTAACACACGTAATTTTTGATAGTAATTTATCATTAAAAATCTAAAGCCGCGACTTGTACGGCCCCAGCCTTACTTCGCACAAGTTGCGGGTTTTGTTTCAACCTACGGAATCCAATGAATAACAAAACATATCCACTCTACACACTTATTGGATGCGTAACAACATTAACACCATTTCTAGATACACATAAAATACCATGGCGGACCTTTGTGGAGTCTGCCACTGACATACACGCTATCGAGAACGTCACTTACTTTCTATGCATATCGCTCGTACCACAGAATAAATAATAGTACTAGGTATGAAGATTCAGTCTCTAACAAAACGCGTCTGTTACGATTAGGACAGATATGATCGCTAGGTGGCGCTTGCGCCACGCGCGTCCTATGGGCGATTGTGCACTACAATGAATTTTACTGTCCGGCAGTCCGAGTTTTTACGATCCGATATGGCACGCCATTAAATGTATATAGTAGCTTGTGCACTAGACGTAAATTTACCGTCCAACATTTTACTTTTTCCCATTCATGACAGTTTTTTCCGGTCCGAGATGACAGCTATGAAAAACGTGTTTATGCTTGTGCACTGCGTCTGGAATTTGTAGTATTCATGACTTGGCCGGGCGGGGGCGGGCTAGGGGTTACCTCTCTTTTAGTAAAAAGACGGACAAGTGCACAAGCCAATCATCCGTTTTTTTCATGCCATATCGGACCATGAAAACTCGGACTGCCGGACAGTAAAATTCATTGTAGTGCACAATCGCCCTATGGCTAGCCACCAAAATTGGTGTGGGACGGATGTACTTGTAGCTACTTGTTGCGACGCGACGAAATCGCGGAGTGAACCACGCCTGCTCGTACTCGCATATTAGTGCGAACGAGATGTACCTATAGAAAGTAAATTAAGTAGACGTTTGACACTGTCAGTGACCCATGGTACGGGCTCTTACACCGGTTTTTTCTTTTCCGGATCCGCGTTCGCATAATATTGAAATAGAAATAGAAATAGAAATAGAAATACATTTATTTATGACAAACAAACACAGATGACAAAAACATGTTGACAAATATACAATGTATAACATTTAGTGAAAAATGCCATAAAAGGGTCACAACTCAGCATATTGCATAGTATGTAGACACACGTGTTAAGTAGGTACTTCTAGATCACTAGATCAGCAATAAAACAATTTTAAAATTTAATTTAAGTGTAAGTTTAGTAAGTAAGTTCTAAGTTCTAAGATTTTTTTTTAATGAATGCATCGTTTTTGTTTCAGGTACTTACAAATGCTAATCATACACTATCTTCGCTTAACCTGCTAAGTATATACCTACCTACAGTAATTTTTAAAATGGAAAGCTATTACCGTCGCCCTTGGTCTACAACACTTTAAGATGGGAGTTCGCTCATTTCTTTAACCCTTCTTTGCATGATTTTTTCTTTTCGCCTGAAATGAAGGCTCAGTCCAAAGGCGCGCTGTACGAATCGTCGATGATCCCAAACTCACAAGCGGTATTGAACCTTTAAGTCTAAGGAGAGACTTTGCCTCCTTGTGTGTGTTCTACCGCTTGTACAATGGGCTGTGCTCTGAGGAATTATTTGACATGATGCCAACGGCCGCTTTCTATCACCGCACCGCTCGCCGTCGGCAGGGTGTTCATCCTCACACCCTAGAACCTAAATGGTCGCGTACTGTACGATTTAAGAGGAATTTCCTCCCGCGGACGCTCCGGCTGTGGAATGAGCTCCCTTCCGAGGTTTTCCCGAGGGTCTACAGTATGGGGTTCTTCAAAAAAGGAGTGTACAGGTTTTTAAAAGGTCGGCAACGCGCTTGTAACACCTCTGGAGTTGCAGGCGTCCATAGGCTACGGTGACTGCTTACCATCAGGCGCGCCGTATGCTTCTTTGCCACCGATGTGGTAAAAAAAAAAGAATATATGTGTCACGTAATTGTTTGCATCAGCAAACAATATATATATATATATATATGTTTCCGAGAATCATCTCGGAAAAATAGTAAAAAAAATATAACATCGATTTTTACTGAGAAAACAGTGTTAAACTTCGCATAATAGGCTAAATCATATTTATGTAAATATATAATAGTCAGTAAGAGATATATGAAAAATCTTAGTACCATCAGAATGGTACACTATTTGTGATATACCTATGATAAAGTTTATAAATATAAAACAATTACAAATTCCGAAAATAACGCCCAAAATAACATACCTACAAAAAATCATCAACTTCTGGATATTTCCAAATTTTCCGATATTTAGTCTTAAAACAAATGTAATTTTTATAAATTAAATTATTGCGTAAATTTAAGTAAAAAATCGGAGAATGGATTAGTGTAGAAAGTTGACAGTCTTAAAAATAAATTTCAATCACCTCCAAAAGTATCTTTAATTCATAGGACAATGTTATGATGGAAATTTCCATCACCATGCAAAGAAGGGTTAAAGTTTGAAGGTCGTCGAAGGTCGAACGGAGGCGTCCTTATACATACGAGTATGTGTGTTTACTAGTCGTCAACATAGATGTAAAAACTTCATAAATTTCAAATCCATCCATCCGGTGCAAACATCAAACATCAACATTTATTAAGCAAATAGGCCACAAGGGCACTTTTAAACGTCATCATTGAATTTACATAATTACAAGCAAAAATAATAACATCAACAATTTTATAAAATAAAACTAACAATTCAATCTAACGTATTACAATTACTAAGAGATGTATATGGTCTCTTAATGTCGAATTACATAAAAAATACAGATACAAAACACAAAAAAAAAAATCTATAATACCTATTTAGAGGTGTAACGTGCCACGTGCCACGATCGTGCTGAAATTCTTCAGCCGACTGTTCTTGTAATGCCATTTCATGAACAAAATTATCCGCAAGACGATTCAGTTAATAGCTACCTTACCCAAAGCAGGGACTAGTAAATAGTCAAGACGAACAACTGTCATACTATTACTTCTGACTATTTTTCCATTTTAACTTGATACGTATAGAATCTGTCTCCTTTGCTCTTATGACTACTAAACGTAAAATGCATGCGATGGGTAATTATCGGTAACATATCACAGTCATATGGACAAAAGTAGGTACGATTAAAGGATACATAATAAAAGCATTTTAGAAATATTGAATTTAAACGTGCCCATCTAGTTTAAAGATTTTAAAGTATTTTCTATGGACTCCATCATCATCATCATCATATCAGCCAGAGGACGTCCACTGCTGGACATAGGCCTCCCCCAAAGAGTGCCACAGTGACCGGTCTTGCGCCACCCGCATCCAGCGGACTCCCGCGACCTTTACCAGGGTCGTCAGGGTCGTACATCGGTTACTTTGGTTCTGATGCGATCACGCAGAGAGGCACACAGTAAGCGGCCACGTTTCAGTTCCATATGTCATCACTGGCAACACACACTGGTCGAAGACTTTCGTCTTGAGAAACTGCGGAATATTGGACAAAAAGATGTGCCGTAGCTTCCCAAACGCTGCCCAACCGAGTCGGATTCGTCGAACAACCTCTTTCTCGAAGTTTTCTATGGGCTGAAATTGCTTAATTTTTTAAATCTGCTTTTTTGACTATAACTGCCTCAATTCAAGTACAATTTACAATTTTACGTTTTGTAATTATAAATACCAGGAATCTGGCAATTTTCTCACGCAAATAACTAAACTAAAATTTAAAAATAATATTTACTGTCAGTGTCAGTTACACTGCCGATTCTCACTGCGTTGCTGGAGGCTGTCAGTCTTCTTTACTTACAAAACTCTGCCCAAAGGGTGAAGAAATTACGATTTAACCCCCAAGAAACAACCCTTGTAAGTATTTGAACAATATGAAGTTACAATTAGGCCGTTTGCTCTGTCGGTCGGATTCAATTAAGGGGTTAATCGGAAATTTCTATTAATTATCTTTGAAGTTATTTTGGGAAAAGGCCGTATTTCGAAATACTTTGATTAAGTGTAGGAACGTTGGTAATGCCTGACCAGTATATATGATCATTGTCAAGAGAGCGCTGTTATTCTCATGTATTCGGTGACAGTTCTGTATAGTATGAAAAAAATTGTTCCAGTGAAATTCCGCAACATGGCGCGTCATTATATATTACTGGTCAGGATTTAGGTATATACATAATAGACTTTTTTCTTATCAAAATAGTCCATGTCATCAATGAAATAAACTATTTTCATTTCATTTTTATCATAGAGAGATAGCTTAATAAATGTAGATAAAGCAATGTATATAAGTGTACCTACTTAATTAGGCATTAAAACACTCATGTGATGTTTTAATGATACTCGCCTTTAGCTCGTTTCATAAACTCATTCGTATTTTAATGCCTTTCATTATGCAACAGTGACATAAATTACTATAATCCACCTATAGATACATACACAATATATATTCTCTATTCCTTAACACATTCACTGCCCCCGACGCACATGTGCGTCCACAGTCATACAAGTTTGTTCCTAGGCCACGCCCCCTGGCAGTGAATGCGTTAAACCTACTCCTATCTGATCCCTATGAAAAATAACAACAATTTACCAAAACACGCTCAACGGATCTAAAGGGGAAACTCGCCCAATATGGCACGGCGTTCACTCAGGCAATAAATCAATAACACGATATTAAATAAAATTCCCTTCATATATTATACGGGGGCGTACGCATTGTGTAGAAAAACGACCGGTATCACTTGACCCGCCCTCCTTTTAGCACACTATATTGGGTCGGAACTACTAGGAAGAAAGGAATAGTATTTGATAGTTCAAGTTATGTTGGTTTCGTCATATGTCATAGGCGACTAATGTTTTTTTAATATGAGAAGTTATTGCTTATTATGCTTATTAGTATACAATTGTAAACGGTAGGAAATGATAATTTATTGCGATTATGCCGACGTTATTTCATTTGAAGATATATTAAATGGTGAAATTAAATTCCTTGGCGTTTTGATATAAGGAAATTGCAAATAATGATAGAGTTATAAATAGACGTATGTATACTATGTATTATCATTTAGGTTATTGACTTTTGTTGGGATTCCGTATTTTTTTTATTGGGTTGTAAAAATAGGTATTCTACTTGAGACGTGAACAAATAATACGTGAAATATATTCGAGAACAAAGAAAATAATTAATTAATTTTGTATTACATTCGCGTATTTCATTTTCATATTCATATTAATTAGGTTAGAACCTTTATTAGACTAATAGGTAACAAGTGGATAGGAGATCAATATATTTAACATTACTTTTAATGAAAATGTATTACATTTTGAAAACGGCCTAAGGCAAAGCAAACCTTAGCAGATCGAAAGAAACATGTTATGGCGTCGAGAAACTCGGGACAGACGGTGCTTGTTATCCAGCCCGCATATTATAAATGATTTTATTCACGTGATAAAATAACTGTCACTTTTTAACACCGCGGGATACACGCTGTATAATAGTCACGTAGACAAGAACGACCACCATATCCGTACTGTACTATTTCTAAAAGTCCGTGTCGGCTCTGTTCCCAACTTTACACTCTAAAACTTTAAACTTTATATTCTAGGTACATGAAAGTTAACATATCGTACGTAGGTAGAAATCGCGTCTGCCCATGATATCATAGCTCACTTGGTGGCAAGTGTCGGTTCTATAATAAATATAGTCTATGTCAGAGTTAACATATCGTACGTAGGTAGAAATCAACGTGGCGTGTCGCGTCTGCTCATCACCTAGCTGATGATGGCGTTATACGTCACGGACTTCCTTAGGGTGTGACACACCGACGTACAGACTGACAAACTTGTTAAATATGTGAGAATCGTGTATTTAGTGCCACACAGAAATTTTCTTTGATTTTTTTTTTATTAAATACGTAAACGTACGTACGTATTTATATATATTTTATGGTATTTTTATTATACACGGCTTTCAAGTTAGCTACGACAACTCGATAATCCATAATATTTGATTACATAGTATTGTATGGTTTGATCTAACATAAGGAAGTTTTTTTAAGACCCAACAAAACTGCAAGGCAAAAATCACACAAAACCGGTATGGGCATCGTTGGTTACATACATTGTACAATTGTACATAATACATAGGTACCTATACAAGAAGCGCTGCAGGTGGCCTAGCGGTAAGAGCGTGCGACTTGCAATCCGGAGGTCGCGGGTTCAAACCCCGGCTCGTACCAATGAGTTTTTCGGAACTTATATACGAAATATCATTTGATATTTACCAGTCGCTTTTCGGTGAAGGAAAACATCGTGAGGAAACCGGACTAATCCCAATAAGGCCTAGTTTCCCCTCTGGGTTGGAAGGTCAGATGGCAGTCAATTCTTGTGATTAGTTGTCAAGCGGACCCCAGGCTCCCAAGAGCCGTGGCAAAATGCCGGGATAACGCGAGGAAGAAGAAGAAGAAGAGACATAGGTACCTATACAATATGTTGTACGTCATATCACTTTGTAGTGTAACTAAATAATTATATTTCAGAATTTAGTATTGTTACTAAACTTTGAAATAGTATTTAATCCAGGGATCGGTGAAATAGTATTCAATCCAGGGATCGGAACCGGGTTTTTGCAAAAACTTCGAAATAACCATATATTTGGAATTATTTTTTACTCGAAATGTAGGACTTAGTTTTGTTTGTAGGTAACGACTATAGAAATGAAATAATTAATTATTTCACTTCTAATTGGGCAATCTAAGAACGATAAATTACCGTTTTCGTTCCCATACAAAAAATACCGGTATCCGATCCCTGATTTAATCATATTATTTAGACAGACCAAACAATATTGGTTGCCGTTTGAAACTTGCGATTTTGCCCCGAAATTTAGTTCTCTACATACCTTGACAAATTTCTCCAAACCACTCACCCGTGTGCCCCCTAAACCGAGGACACGGGGGCCAAACGGAACACTTGATAAATAGCAAGGCGTTATAACAATATCGGGTTACAACATCGAAGGTTTTTCAATGGAGACAAATTCGCCCGATCTACCCTCTCGGCCTGAAATAGTCAAGTGTCGAGACTCGAAACAAATTGGGATTATATGAAAAATGTGTAGCTAGGCTAGGTCGATTCCCACGATAAAATGTAGCGTAATAGAAAAACGGTCGGCCATTTTGTTTTGGTTCTTTGTTGTAACCAACCTTTAGATTATAGCTGTTCGTTTACAATGTTTTAATACTTAGTTATTTGTTTTACAAAGCGTCTAGTTGTTTACTCCTTATGCTAATATTGATAACTGAGCAAAAGAAAGATTCCAAAATTGGAAGTATATTGAGCGTTGCACGTTGAGGGTTAAACAAACGTTGGTATCGAGTGAAACCACACCAACGCGAACCAACAGGAAAATATACTAAATGTAAATAAAACATT
The DNA here is from genome assembly GCF_910591565.1 of Cydia splendana. Classification (NCBI taxonomy): domain Eukaryota; kingdom Metazoa; phylum Arthropoda; class Insecta; order Lepidoptera; family Tortricidae; genus Cydia; species Cydia splendana. The sequence goes on from NC_085981.1 coordinate 10,052,663, forward strand.
ACAAATCAAATCTGAATTCACTTTATGGGGTTAGCAATTTATTTCAGACAATTTATAAGGTAGATACAAACATTAAAAATAAAATAAACTAACTTATCTATAAAATAAAACTAAATTAAACCTAAAAACTAATACTAAATAAAATAAAATTAAAATACGTCTAAGAAATTGGGCCCCTTTGGCATGGTGCCGATTCACTTTATTAAATTCATTATTCAGAATAATGACTTAAAACTAAATTTCACCATCCAACATGAGAAACCAATTCAAAATGTGCATCGAGTTACTTTTGCACTCTTTTGAATAAAATGAAACTTTCTCACCAGTTTTTGAATAATATAGAGCCTTTACGAGCTGGTGCGGTGAAAATGTTTTTACAACATGAACTAGTACTACAATGTGACGTCCCACGGGTAAAGGTACCTTATGGCGGTTGGCGCTTACGCTATTATTAACGCCGCTCCAATTACGGCGCTATGCGATGTAAGCGCCAGCCGCCATAAGGTACCTCTTGCCGTGGAACGTCACCAATACTTGCCTGAGTAGATCGTTGTGTATTATAATTGTAAGATTGTAGTTATTTTCAATACATTTATTGTATTGTTTGTACTTATTAAATACCTCTGTGGGTACTGAAGCAAATCCATATAAACATCAAAGCAGCGACATTCCCTTTGTTCCCTAATTTAAGTATACTGATGTAATTCCTGGAAGAATACAATATTCTAGATTTATGTATACTTGAGGAAATGTATTATTACTTAAGGAAATTTCTGCTTATTTTAGCTCACAGGGTAACGGAGCGTGAAGTAGACAGCTTGTTATTTTATAAATTGCCATCTTTATCTTCCATTTTACGAGTTACAATGACAAAATATTAATAGTATAACTGAAGAGGCCGGGAAATTAGGGATTGACAGCCAAGTAGTTTTTAAAGACAGGTAAATAGTTATAATAGTAATATTAAAAAATAAAAAAAATAAAATAGGAACACTATGGTACCCAAGAGAGGGCAAGAGAAAGAGAGGAAAACCTTTCAGAAGATGGGAGGATGACCTGGTAAAAACAGCTGGCAAAACCTGGAACAGACTGGCACAGAAGAGAGAAGATTGGAAAGTGTTGGGGGAGGCCTTTGCCAAAGGGCACACGGAATAATTAGCAATGGAAAATAATCAAACCAACGATACGTCACATAATCTGATATAAGGCTATAAAATAAAAAAATAAAATAAAAATAAATAGTTATAGAGTAAGGGTCTCCCCTGATATATCGACGCGCATTCGGCAAAAGCCGATAGGAAAAAGCTTTATGTCCACGCAATAAGAGCGAAAAAGTCGTCGTTCGGCTCGGCTCGCATCGGCCGGCGCCTGCCGACGCGTCGACGGCTTTTTCGCTCTTATTGCGTGGACATAAAGCTTTTTCCTATCGGCTTTTGCCGAATGCGCGTCGATATATCAGGGGAGACCCTAAGGTTGGAGTAAGGGATACGAGGCTAGCAATCAGTGTTGGCCGAACGTTAATTGCAATTGACCAATAGAACCGTAAACGGTAACGGACGGTTACAGGTGACGGTTCAACTTGTTGTTAATGGTCAAGAATTTTCAATCGCATTAACGTTTCGGCCAACACTAGCAATCCGATTTCAAGCCGACAATTTCTTAATAAATGTGTAGAATGGAAATATGGCCTTAAAACCAATATTTTATAATTACTCGTAAGAGTTCAATGTAAATTGTACTACGGTTCTGTCTGACTTAATGTGCAGCAATGCTTTAGAGGTTGGCTAGGCCGGCAATGTTGTATAAAAATTAATTGCTAGCGCGTCTCAATAAATCACCTGCAATACGAGTATGATTCTTGTAGCACATTATCTTGAATAAGTATATCTACGTAATGACAATATTTCCACACATGTTTGAGGAAACACAGTAATACGGAGATTGACTGTACCTCTAAGATTTATTAGAATTTCTGCGGGGGTGAAAAGAAATCAGGATTCCTATTGTGTATGTGTACGTTGGAATTTAATTTAGCACCCCACTCCGAGTTGCACACTGGCGTTGAAAAAGATTTTTTATTCAACTACGGCAAAGTCACAATAAGAGTTAATTAAAGTTGTATCTGTACCTAATGTGTTTTTTAAGCATCAATGATTCGTATTTTATACTTCGCATGAACATAAGGTAAACGTGTAAAGGATGACTCGCGTTAGAGCGGGTCGTATCCGGGCCGCAGCTTCTGGCGCTTACTTTTCTATGACATGACAGGCGATCACGTGATGCTTTCCATAGAAAACGATGCGCCGGAAGCTTCGCCCTGGACACCGCCCGGACTAACGTGAGTCATCCTTAACCAGGTAAACGTGTAACCGGCCACAAGTTGTAAAAAAGACGTCAATTTTTAGGGTTCCGTACCCAAAGGGTAAAACGGGACCCTATTACTAAGACTCCGTTGTCCGTCCGTCCGTCCGTCCGTCCGTCCGTCCGTCCGTCCGTCCGTCCGTCCGTCCGTCCGTCCGTCCGTCCGTCCGTCCGTCCGTCCTTCCGTCCGTCCGTCTGTCACCACTGTCACCAGGCTGTATCTCGTGATCTGTGATGGCTAGACAGCTGAAATTTTCACAGATGATGTATTTGTTGCCGCTATAACAACAAATACCTACTAAAAACAGAATAAATAAAGATTTAAGTGGGGCTCCCATACAACAAACGTGATTTTTGACCGAAGTTAAGCAACGTCGAGCGGGGTCAGTACTTGGATGGGTGACCGTTTTTGTATGTAGATAATGGTACGGAACCCTTCGTGTGCGAGTCTGACTCGCACTTGGCCGGTTTTTTTTCTATAAGAACGAAATTACTCTGATATCACAGTGTGTGACCATTTAGATTCCAGGGGTTTGGGGGTTTTGGTTTGTTAAAATTGTTTCGAGGAGTATAATATAGTTTTCTGTTGAAAGAAAAATTACAGTCGGCGATAAAAGCATGTATCAAAAATTACATTTTAGACTCTTCTTCTTCAATTTAAGAGGTATCCTCTTGTCGTATTTTCCATTTCTCCCTCTCGTATGCCATATTCTTGACCTCATGATAAGGTAAACGTACTAGTGCTCGACATGCTAATGCCCAATAGATGACACCTTACTGTCACCTCTTGACAATGACTTAAGTTTCAAGATGACATGTACTGGGACCGCGTCGAGCACCAATACGTTTACCTTACGACACGACACCAGCTTTTTCTTTTATTTGGTCTACAAAACTACGTCTTGGTCTGCCCCTGCCTCTCTTTCCTTTTATCTTGCCTTTTTGATGGTTTTAAAGAAGTTGTCGTGCCGTAACAAATGTCCAATCATTTTTTCCCCGTCTGACATTTTAGACAAAAATCTTATTTTCGGTATGAATGTAGCGCAGCGGTTCCTAACCTGGGGGTAATTACCCCCGTGGGGGTAAAACTGGTATTTTACGGGGGTAATAAGCTAACCTAATATAACAATTCAACAAACATACATGTTGCGAACGCAACCTTTATTTGTATAATACAGTAACTAAACGCAGCCGTCGGGCTCGGCTAGTATTTGGAAGCTTTTTCTAAAGCACCAATAGGAGCGCTCCACATATTATGTATCGCGGCCAATTAGAGGCACCCAAATCTTAACCACTATTTTCGGACATTCAAATTATGCAAATCACTCTTTCATCAGCCTCCATACGATTACCACACCACTTTTACATTTAACCGTTTAGTCAAGGAACCCTTGTAAATCAGTACTTTGGAAATTATAATAGTTTACTTCAAATCGAAGCTTTTTATTTGAGTCGTCGAGATCCTGACCTGCACGGCGGCTACAATACACGTTTTATTTTTTATTACCATTGGGACTATTGGGAGGAGGGGTAAAATCAAGTTCCCTAGTTAGTCATAGGGGTGACCGGACTGAAAAGATTAGGAACCACTGATGTAGCGGGTACGAGCGTCAGTGTACACCACCCTAAACCATCCATTTAGAGTGTATGTGCAGACAGTCCGATATGGGTCGTATTAAAATCATTCGAATCACACGGGTTCACCGCGCTTTTTATTTTAGCGAAATACGAACTGCATTTCATTCAAATTTATTTGGTATATGGATATGGACGGATGTTTTTGAAATGTGTTTTTAGGACTTTGTTAAAATATCTTTAGAATTTTATATTTTTAGAAGTTCCTGATAAACAGAAACCCTTTTAATTGACCTGACCGTCAATAAGTAGTGTGGGCGATAGTATGCAAAAGTTTTTCTTATATAAAAATACCTCTTTATTAATTATTCGTATACTATTACACCGTCGCCCACACTCGTCGTCGTCGTTTAGGGGCCCACTGATTAACAGTCCGCCGGACGGTATCGGCCTGTCAGTTGTTCGGAACTGTCTAAATTTTGTTCTAACTGACAGGCCGATACCGCCCGGCGGACTGTTAATCAGTGGGCCCCTGGTATCCAAATACCAGTAGGTGTATTGATACCTATTTAAATAAATATAACCAGTTAGTTTTTGACCCTAATTTTCAAAATTCATGTATTTAAATAGTAATGAAGTTCCTTTACAACAAAATAGTGCGTGTTTATAAAATTAAAACCTGCAGTCCTGCATCTTTATATCATATTTTTTGAAAAATATTTTTTTTCACACTGCACCCACCTTAACTAATTCCTGTTTGGCCCAGTGGTTGACTGGTAGAGAATGCCTCAAGGCATTAAGTCCGCCTTTTGTACTTTTTACTTGTTCTTGTGCAATAAAGTTTAAAATAAATGAATAAAGGGGTCAATATATAGGGGTAGGGGTCTTATGTACGAAATATCATTTGATATTTACCAGTCGCTATTCTTTCAAGGAAAACATCGTGAGGAAACCGGACTAATCCCAATAAGGCCTAGTTTCCCCTCTGGGTTGGAAGGTCAGATGGCAGTCGCTTTCGTAAAAACTAACAGTGCCTACGTCAATTCTTGGGCTTAGTTGTCAAGCGGACCCCAGGCTCCCATGAGCCGTGGCAAAAATGCCGGGATAACGCGAGGAAGAAGAGAAATAAATAAAGGGATCAATATATTCATGCGATATATTGCCAATAGTCATTAAGACACTTCGCTACTTTTTTCATTAGCATCTTAAAGAACGCTATTTAAAACCCATTAAGCAGCTACAAGGAAAGGCAATCACGATATCTCCAGTTATCGTTTCTTTATCGCATATCTCAGCATCGAGATAGCGATGCTCATGTTAAAGGTTATTCGCAGATAAGTTTTTGAGACAACAGAGCAGTTGCACGCTAATCTGATCGGACGAAACGTGAAAATATCTGAGAAAATATATATCATATATATAATAATTTCAGCCTATTATACGTCCCACTGCTGGGCACAGGCCTCCTCTTATGCGCGAGAGGGCTTGTGGGCTATAGTCCCCACGCTAGGCCAATGCGGATTGGGGACTTTATATCGACGTAATAAAAGAAATGTTACTGAAAGCAGTGGTGTGTGCTAAACCCCCTTTTACTGAGCATTAAATCTATGTATGATTATAAGATGTAGCATAATTATTTTCCATCGTATTTTCACGGAAACGTACGAACGTGTCTTGATATTTCAGTCAGTCTCGGTACAAGAAGTACTGACGTTGACTGAAATAGCATGACAAATACGAACGTTTCCGAGAAAATACGATTTAAAACAATTATGCACTACATCTGTAAAATGTGGAAAATGTTTTTGAACCTGTTCTATCAATATTTTAAGTAAACTGATGCCTTGAGGCTCGTTCCAAAACGAATAAAAAACCTTTCTAATCTGCGTAATTTAGACAAGATATATGGTATCATATAAACGAGATATATATCTTACGATTCTTAAATTAAATAATATATTGCCACACCGCGGGCAAGACCTCCCGCGCTTTAAGTAATTATAAATAAATATAATTGGCCACTGAGATTTGTTTTATGCAAATAACTACCAAATTAGCATAAGAAATCTTTTGGAATCAAAAAGTATTAAGAGGGTTTTAGCGCGTTAAGTGTACTTTATGGCGATTGGTGCTTATTTCATGAATAAATCCGATTATCAATGTTGCATTGAAAATAAGAGTTGGCAAAAATACATACCCTGGGTTCGCCTTTAGTACAGTCAAGTGTCAAAATATACCCATATTTTTACACTAGAGTGCACCCGCACTCTTCATACTTAAAAATATGTCCCATAGCTCTTATGTCAGCGAATTAAGAACTATGGGACATATTTTTGAATAAAGTTGTATGCACTTATATTTTTAAACTTGACTGTACTAAAGACGAATCCAGGGTATTTTTGCCAACTCTACATAACTTCGCCTAAACTAGCATTAGGTAAATTGTAATTCCACTAGAACTTGAACATTTAGGATTTGATATAATTTGTACATTAAAAAATCGGGCAAGTGCGAGTTGGACTCGCGCGCGAAGGGTTCCGTACCATATAAAAAAAAAACAAAAAAAAAAGCAAAAAAAAAAAACGGTCACCCATCCAAGTACTGACCACTCCCGACGTTGCTTTACTTTGGTCAAAAATCACGTTTGTTGTATGGGAGCCCCATTTAAATCTTTATTTTATTCTGTTTTTAGTATTTGTTGTTATAGCGGCAACAGAAATACATCATCTGTGAAAATTTCAACTGTCTAGCTATCACGGTTCGTGAGATACAGCCTGGTGACAGACGGACGGACGGACGGACGGACGGACGGACGGACGGACGGACGGACACGGATGGACGGACGGACGGACGGACGGACGGACGGACAGCGAAGTCTTAGTAATAGGGTCCCGTTTTACCCTTTGGGTACGGAACCCTAAAAAATACTGAAGTTGGAGACGGGTGACAAACTGACAAAGTAACTTAAGTTAGATTTTTTATTTTTTTACTCTAAAACTATTTTTAAACGCAGCTTTATTTATTGTGAATTCAATATTACCCTATTTCTTGGTAAAATCATTATTTTACTCAGGCGAAGTTGGGCACCAACATTCAAACGGCTTTAACGATTTGTCGCATATCACGTTTCTAAATAAGGTGGTAGTGAAGTGATGTGACATGATATATCTATAATCGAATAGATTATGCTTAAATGTCGGTTTGTTTGTCATTATTATGATTTGTTAGTATGATGCAATTTAAAATGGCTTGCGGACGCTGGTTAATTTATGGGTAAGTTCGGCTTATGTATTACGTAATGGATTTTGCAATAAATATAGTTGTTTGGTTATGATATTGAAATTGATATACGATCCATGAAAAGGATATGCAAATAAACTATTAATTTAATTGCTTAATATTCATGTACCTACACGTACATACTCGTTGAATTCACGAAACCATTTATTATTAATTTTCATAAAATGTTAGTACACATCTAATGCGTAATTTTGTTGTTCAACTTACTTTTTAACAAGATAGGTAGGTATATTTAGTTAGTTTTATAGATTACCGCGACTTCGCCTGCGTAAAATTATTTTAAAACTTTCAATTCCATTTTCACCCTCAGAATTGTAGTTAGATTTCAGAAATCCATTCTTAACCTTTTAACCGCCGTAGACTGATGTATAAAACATACAAAATCGGGCTTATTTTGCGGTCTGATAAATAAGACAAAACTTCGTGTAACTTCGTACCGACGGCGACATGAGCACGCTCGATGAAAAATTATATGGCGGTTAAATTAAAGGTTAATGTAGTTTTGCAACGTTTGAAGGAAAGATGTGTTTCAAATAGAGTCAGACCAAGAAAAGTCTGCAGCGATTTTGATAGCCCACGCATTGCAAGTGTTATTTTAAACGTCAAACTTCTATGAAATTATGACGTATAAATAGGTAACACTTGCACTGCGTGGGCTATCAAAATCGCTGCAGAGTTTTCTTGGTCTAACTCTATCAAGTTTCCACTGTCGGTTTGAAGTTGGGCGTTGTCTGTCACGGAACTATTTTATAATGTATGTACATGTACATTGTTCCTATAGAATTACCTGTATACTTTTCTATCTGTTAATACTTATTTTATCTACCTATTTAATGACACTTTAGCAAACATTCTCACTATAAACCTACAAGCGATACACCCTTTACGTTTACGATCCCCAAAAGTTGATAGTGATACTAAAAAATTACGACCCACACACAATATATCATATAATATCTATATCATATAATATTCCTTTCTTTATATATTCAATCTCACAGACATAGATCATACGTGATGGATGATATATTATATTAATAAAGTGAGATAGTTCGGTATATTTGTGTTATTGTTTCTTTTTTATTGGTTTTCTATATTTGTTCGTGTTCAATATTAATAAATGTTAGTGTAGTAAAGTAGCTCTTTAAGTATTCAATTGTGAATATAGGGAATGAATAATATTGTGTGAGTACTTCTTTTATGAAATAAGATCTTGCTTTTAACAATCTACGGATTTTCTGTTCGAAATTAGAGACATAAAGTAAGTAGGTAGACAAAATTAATAGGTAGTATTTTTCTTCGAATACACCTTTATTTTATGATATAAAATTTAGTTTTTCAAAATATATTTCAACAGTTTTCTCTTGTGCAAACCTCAACAGGAAATCGAGGTGGGAAATTCCAATGTACCTAATTATGCCGTGTGCGTAAATCACTAGTTACACCTTATAAAACAAAGTCCCCCGCCGCGTCTGTCTGTTTGTGTTTGTATGTTCGCGATAAACTCAAAAACTACTGAACGGATTTTCATGCGGTTTTCACCTATCAATAGAGTAATTCTTGAGGAAGGTTCAGGTGTATTTGTTAACCCGTGCGAAGCCGGGGCGGGTCGCTAGTGAATTTATAATACCAATCGTTCACCTTGCTAAATGGAGAGAGGAAATTAATGAATAATAAAGAAAGTAGCAAAGTCACGAATGAATCATCGACAATACTTGATAAAACTAACTACTAATAGCTTTTATCTTCACAGAACTACACAAATGGTTTCATGACGTCACACCCGACCAAAAACATGACAATAAGATCATTAGGCCAATTCTGTTTTACATTTCGATATGGTTTTAATCTCATTTTGATACGACCTTGTCATTTAATCGGACATCTCACCAATAAGTGCGAGTGAAATGCCTTAAAAGTCACGCGAACCCGCCGCAAAATGGCCGCTTCCATACAATCGAAATTACGCTCTCATATAAAATTGTACCAAACTTGGTATAAACATTTACATCTATAACATAAATCTATGTCTGGTACTAGTTTTTGTTGATAAAAAATGTTGTACAACGAAAATAGAGCGAGGTAGTTTTGTATGTAAAATTGCTACTTGCAAAAAATTAGTATGAACCAGACAATCCAGACGATTTTTACATTCAAAACGTCTACTTAAGGAACTTAGCTACGTCTAGCAACGAAAACTACTAGTACCAGTCATAGAAATATATATTATTAGAACGTTCATGTCATTTTATAATGAGAACGTAACTTTGTACGGCGATTCTATTAGGCGGCTAGGATTGTGTGAAACTTAAATAATCAAAACCTTATCACATTGTTAAAACCGAATCAGCCTCAATGACGTTCCAATGACAATGATTCAGTTGCTCAATCAGACTTTTTAGTTCACACCGCCAAATAAAAATCACGATTCGTCATCGCAAAAAAATAATGATTAATGATCATTGTCCACGTGATTCATTGCCGGGAAAACTCATTATAAAGGGAAACTTTGTTTTTGCCACTTAACTGAATTAAGAGGTTTTTGCGTTTTGCGGAATAATTTTGTGGGAGAAAAGGAGTTGTTTTGTTTCGAGGTGACATTTTAATTGCTTTTTATTTGTTGTCTTTTAGGGCTCCGTACCTCAAAAGGAAAAAAAACGGAACCGTTAAAGGATGCCTCGTGCGTCTATCTGTCCTGTCTGTCCGACCCCCCCCCCCCCCCCCCTCCTGAGTCGGACTCGCACACGAAGGGTTCCGTACTATAATGCAAAAAACAGCAAAAAAAAACGGTCACCCATCCAAGTACTGACCCCGCCCGACGTTGCTTAACTTCGGTCAAAAATCACGTTTGTTGTATGGGAGCCCCACTTATTTAAATCTTTATTTTATTCTGTTTTTAGTATTTGTTGTTATAGCGGCAACAGAAATACATCATTAGTGAAAATTTCAACTGTCTAGTTATCACGGTTCGTGAGATACAGCCTGGTGACAGACGGACGGACGGACGGACGGACAGCGGAGTCTTAGTAATAAGGTCCCGTTTTACCCTTTGGTTACGGAACCCTAAAAAAAACCGGACAAGTGCGAGTCGGACTCGCCCACCGAGGGTTCCGTACTTTTTAGTATTTGTTGTTATAGCGGCAACAGAATTACATCATCTGTGAAAATTTCAACTGTCTAGCTATCACGGTTCGTGAGATACAGCCTGGTGACAGACGGACGGACGGACGGACAGCGGAGTCTTAGCAATAGGGTCCCGTTTTACCCTTTGGGTACGGAACCCTAAAAAATACACCAACTTAGTTATTTACCTATAGATCACAGGAGTGAGTAGTCAAGCGTGACTCGGGCTTAATTACTTAGTTTTTGATCCGATCCCTACGGGTTTTTTAAAGACATTCATGTTCCACATGAAAAATACATTGTTAAAAATTGGGTAACGTACGGAACCCTTGGAACGCTAGTCCGACTCGCACTTAACCGGTTTTTGTTTATTTAGGGTTCCGTACCTCAAAAGGAAAAAACGGAACCCTTATAGGATCACTTTATTGTTCGTCCGTCCGTCCGTCTGTCTGTCAAGACCCTTTATTTTGAGAACGCGTGGAGGCAACGAGTTGAAATTAAAACTATATACTCAAGTCTACAGTCCCATGAAGCTGTGAAAAAATTAAACTTCAAAGTTAACGTAAAAAAAAGATACGGCCTTTTATGTCGCAAAAAGCGCATATATATATGCGCGACGCACTAACACTAGTTCTCAAGGGAATCAAAATTCATAGGGTTCTTCCCGTTGACCTAGACTGCCCTCCTAAGCTAAAAGGCCGTATTTTCAAAGAAAACTATATGCAAATACCGCTTTTTAGCTTAGGAGGGCAGTAGAACTATGAAATTTGGCAAGTAATATCGTCTTACACTACAAATACAGAAAAAAATCTCAAAACTGTTGTAAAAAAAATAGTGAAATTAGTACGGAACCCTCGGTGTGCGAGTCCGACTCGCACTTGGCCGGTTTTTTAAGGAGCTGTAAAATGGAATGGAGTGGCTTTTTGAGTTCTTGGTGCGAATGCCAATCTTACTTCCTGAATCCCTGGAGTTTATTTATTTAACTTTCCCCTAAGAATATTTAACTAAGATTGAATAAGGTCACTGCGTCATTATAATACTAGCTTCTGCGACTTTTGACTTGACTTCAGTGTGGAACGATGATGATGATGATGATTGATAAAAACTATCCTATGGCCTTTCCCGGACCTCAAGATATCTACATACAAAATTTTATCTTAAGACGAAACAGGAGCTGAGTTTTAAATATTTTAGGTAAATATACCCGTCTCGCTGACGGAAGCGGCACCTAAAAGTAGTGCGATAAGGACAAGGCGAAAAATCCTGCGTAAAAATCTCAAAAATCGAGGTTTCGTACTCCTCTGTTTCCTCCTCCAAAACTTAACCAATCGTAACCAAATTTGGAAATCTAAATGATTATGAAATTGTCTGTGTCGGACCGTTTTGCTTTTTTGGCTAATTGATATCAGTTTTGAATGCCACGCCTCTCATTGCGGCATAGTCAATTAGGCCATTTTGGCCATTTTTGAAGGGCTCTAGCGCCTTAAAAAACAAAAATATCAAAAAAAGTCAAAACGGTCCAACACAGATATTGACAATATTAATCTGTGTTGAAAAAAATCATTGCTCTAGCTTCAAAAACCACGGAGGAAAACGAGGAGTACGTTTGTATGGAGAAATGACCACTCCCGTTGGCTCTTAATCGGTTTAGACTACCCTATGTCCTTCCCCGGGACTCAACTACCAAATCACATCTAAATTGGTTTAGTGGTTAAAGCGTGAAGAAGAAGAAAAAATGCCATAGGTGGTCATAGGAAGTCTGTGATAAAACAACGAAACCTAATTGTGTTTGGGGTTTTTAGAATTGTCTCGATGAGTATTAATTGCCTGTGGAAAGAAAAGTACAGTCAGCGATAAAAGCTTGTGCCAAAAATGAAATTTTTGCCAAAAACTTATTTAAAGTACTAAATTAGTATAGTCCATCTAGTAATCCGTAGTATTATTCTACAAAATATAACAGTGAGTTACGAATTACCGGCTATTTCTGATATTATCCTATTTTCAATAACAAATATTTTAACACCTTAATCCTAAATTATTTATATGCATATCCTATCAAAATTAACAATTTAAATAATGCTTTGTGATTATTTATTTTATCGTGTTGAAACGATATTAATGATTTCAATAATTAAAACAATATAATAATTATTAATTCCTTTCACCTGAGGCTTAAATATATATAACTAGCAACCCGACCCGGCTTCGCACGGGTTACACAAAACTTAACAAATTATACACCGCATGAAAATCCGTTCAGTAGTTTTTGAGTTAATCTCGAACATATTAACACACAAACAGACAGACGCGGCGGGGGACTTTGTTTTATAAGGTGTTAGTGACTGATGGTGATGAGTCATAAATAGTCTAAGGTCATAAGTCTAAATTAGGTACGAACTATATCTATCTATTATATTTGTTTGTTCAACACAAATTTCATATTAAATAAGTACATATTTGTTCCCGAGTTATGGATGTTTACATTGACATTGTATTTATATATATCTATCTATTATATATATCGTCGTCTAGTACCCTCAACACAAGCCTTATTGAGCTTACTGTTGGGCTCTGTCGATTTATGTTAGAGTGTCCCGTAATATTTATTTATTTAGGTGGCAAACTAAGAGGTCTTGTATGTGCCACCGATGTGATCAACGCCGAAAAAATATTGCACAAAAACTGCTTCATCATGCAAGATCCAGTGGAAGGTAATCTACGCTATGTCCATACACGTGTCGCCAAAATTGTGTACGCCTATTAAATTAAATTTGTTTGTGTAATGTGAAACAATGTTCTGCCTCGTGTAAGGATAAGATAAATAAATAAATTTGAATTGTTAAGTAGGAAAATATATTACGTGATTAATCCTAAAACGGTTAGAGATTTAATAAACATTTGAATTCCGATTATTTTTTAACAAGTATTCTAAAAAAAATAGCATACTTCTTTATCTTAAATGCCGACAACCGGACTTGCAACCCTTGTAGTATTGCAGATGTTCATGCGCTACGGTAATTTCTTACCATCAGGCGATGCGTCTGCTCGTTTGCCTAGTATATCATTAAAAAAAAACTTTCGAATAGGTCATTTTATCCGAAGATAGATACAGCCAAACTACACATAGCACAACTATAACTACTTTTAGTAAAAAAATCGATTCCAACTCCAGAAGCAATCAACCTTTTGTCGCGCGTTTGTTACGTTGTAAAACAAGACCGAGGGCTGTCGAGCCCTGTCGATTAGTTGCTGGTCAATTCCAGCCAATCGCGGCGCGCGGTCGCTTGACAGCCGCGGTCAGGGGTACTCAAACTTTTAAACGGCGCGTCTGTTTCTGATTTCAACAAAAAAGTTCGGTGTTCCGTTCGATGTTTTTGAACCATTTTTTTATTATAAATGGGATGTTTTTAACTTTACCTGCGATGTTTTGGCATGTTAATATGTTTAATTAGAAGTTGAATTTATATTCAATTTTAAAAACATACTCAAAGAGGAGCGATAAGCAGAGTTATTAAATAAAATATTTACTGTTAGTGGACGCGTTTAAATTCATACAGCAAAATGTAGGAAAAACATAATCCAGGAAGCCTGTTTTTCCCAAAAACAAACGCATAGCATACACGAATGTAAGTTATCCAACCTGATGACACCGCACTTCTTGCTTTGGATGCATTCGGGAAAACCACTGTTAGATTATTAATAGATTTAAGGTAAACGGAAGAAGTTAAGGTATGAAAAAGAAGGAAAAAAATATGTTGACAACAAAATAAGAAATATAAAACGAGAAAGTTTGAGAACCCTCATAAGGGGCCAATTGACGCAACGATCTCTCAAATGTGCATGTAATGTGCGGGTGACGTGACGATGTTCAGTTGTTCACAGAAGGACATATAAGTGGCTCTCATTATCCTTCGACGTGTTATCGACTTATGTTTTTTTTGGAGTAAACTTTTGACGTTTGAAGATGTAGAAAAGTCGGTATTTGTCTTTTTTTAATTGGCAATTTTGGACCTGGAGTTGACAAAAATGATACCAACTTGGATCTAAACATTTTTGAACGAAAATATTTTTTTATTATTCATATCGGTTCACACATTCATGACGAATTTCTGAGGTACTAATCATAGAAAAAAAAACCTTTTCGTCGTCGAACCCTTTTTTTGAAGTCGGTTAAAAGTAAGTAATGTCCGAAAGTTTGAGGACCCTCATAAGGGACCAATTGACGCCGCGTTATTGGTGACGATGTTCACTTAGGAGGGCATGTAAGTGGCTCCCTTTATTGACACATTATCGAGTAGATATTCAAGATAATTTGGTTTGAACACGGAAGCATTATTTTTACTTTAATACCCTTTTTTAGGGTTTCGTACCCAAAAGGTAAATACGGGACCTTATTACTCCGCTGTCCATCCGTCTGTCTGTCAGTCTGTCTGTCACCAGGCTGTATCTCATGAACCATTATAATAGCTAGACAGTTGAAATTTCCACAGATGATGTATTTCTATTGCCGCTATAACTACAAATACTAAAAAGTAAAAGGAACCCTCGGTGGGCGAGTCCGACTCGCACTTGTCCGGTTTTTTTTATGGACATTTATTTATACAATCTCTGTCGTATACAATACATTCATGTTGTTTACAAAAAATAAAACGTAATAAAGGCGGATTTGTAAAGAAAGCTTTGTACAACATGTCAGTAAAATTATTTCTATCTTGAAATGTAACTCCCATCGTGTCAGGCGTGGCTCACTCCGCGATTTCGTCGCTTTGCTACAGGTAGCTAAAAGTACATCCGTTCCACACCAATTTTGGTGGCTAGCCATAAGCCGCGCGTGGCGCTGTCGCCACCTAGCGGCCATATCTGTCCTGATCGTAACAGACGCGTTTTGTTAGAGAGTGACGTATTATTTATTCTTTGATCGTGTCTAACTTCATTTTAGTTAAACAAATCTTGTAAGCAATTCCATTTGTCTCTAACTTTCTAAAATAAAATTAGGGTTTCAGCAAAATCAGCTTTCTTAAACGCATCCCGGCGTTTTCAGATCCAATCCCGTAACCCTCGTCAAAACAGACTATTGAAGTTAAACCACAGATCATTAGACTCCACAGTATGAAGCACTGGTCTAGAATGAAGCTTACGCTTAAAGATAATTAAAGTGTGCAAAAAGGAAGCCATCACGTATATGGGCATTTTAACTTAAAGGTGAATTTTTTTTTTCGAAAATACATCAACTTTTGTTATTACTCAGAATCCCAAGGACTATCGATTAAAAAAGAAAAAAATGTTCCCAAAAAAATGACAGTTTTGTGACGCATTTTCACATACATTTTGTATGGACCGTCACAAAACTGACACCCAAAATTTGTATGAAAAAGTGGGGCCACTTTTATTCTTTGTCTCATGCAATAGTACTCGAGATTCTGAGTCTAAATAACGCAAAAGTTGATGTTTTTAGAAAAAAAGTAAATGGTACCTACCATTATTTCTTAAAACCCCATATGAACATTTCATGAGTACGAACGAGGCAGACTACCGATAGTACCAATGAAAATTCTGACCACTTTTGAGCTTCATAGAGTCCGCTTGAATGTTCCAAAACGTAAGTCTGGAAAATACGAAAATTTGGATTCAGAAGATACCGTGGGACTATATTCTTGAATATACTGTAACAAAAGCAAATAATGAAGAAGAATTCAATACTTCCAATGACACTTGACATCATTCTGAGTTTGGTCGTTGGTACTTTTGATATTTAACAAGCAATTTGTACATTTTAGATCTGTGTTTTCACAACAACGACTTATTTATGGAAATTAGAGTTTAATAGACATTTGCACGTTTTTCTTCGACTCGGTCGCACTTGCTATTATGGTTTGGCTATAGGTACCTAACCTGTTTTTTTTTTCGATATGTATTTTTAATTTACGTGCACCTGCTAGTTAAATGAAATATTTCTTTATGAATTTGTATTGTTTCACTAAACGGTTTTATTGTCAGACACAACGCTTAAAACTATCATTTGACTGTAAAGGCTCCGTCACACAGGCGCGTTTTGCTGGCGGCGCGTGAGCGGGGCGCGCCGCTTTGACATATAAAAATGTTAATGTTTAATGATGGAGGGTTGTTTCATTCGAAAGCAAGTGATCTGTGACCGAAGTTATACCCGTTTCTGAAAGCTGTAAGATTGCCCTTGACAAGTTTAGAACTCCGTCCGTGAGTTGTCTAACGGTTAACAACCTATACTTAAAGTGGTTTCGACTCTTCTAAGAATTCGTTCAATGCCATTCCAACTTCGAAATAAATTAAAAAAAAAAACATTTTTTTAATACTTCGTATGTGGCAAACAAGCATACGGCCCGCCTGATGGTAAGCAGTCTCCGTAGCCTATGTACGCCTGCAACTACGATATGATTTGACGTTACTCGCATGACCTCTTTTTTGTCAGAAGATATAGGTATTCTGCATTCAAGTAAGAACCAATCTTACCTAAAAAATTACTATCCAAGCCATTTTTCACACCGTAAAAATGGTGCTTTACGAAAAAAAAAAACACATTGCTTTTGTAATATTTGACTAGTTTTAGAGCAAAAAATACTAATTAAATAGCACTCTATTAAAAAAATAAAAAACATTTACTTTGAGCAAAGTATTTTAAATTGTCATGAATATTTTTGACGATAGAATTGTTTTTGAAATAACTACTTTATCTAAATAATACTTTATCTTAATTTAAAAAGGTTTAGAATAGCTGACATATTTTATTGTTTAGGAGTCCTAAACCATTTTTAATTAGATTTTTGTATTAACCTTGCGACTTTCTGTTCATGACCTATACGATTCAGTCTATATTTATATAGAATCCAGTAATATTTGGGAGAATTATTCTCAATTAGAAATATTATTAAGATTTTTTATTTACCATACTTATTGATTGTGGCTTGACATTGCCTTTATTATCAGACTTAAGTATTTTATTATGTCTACTTTTTATACGTTCCAATCATAACGAAGTAGGCAAGCTTAGATAGAGTGCTCACTCCATTCCTTCATGAGGTTTTTCCCTATGGTTCCAATATAATCATCATCTTCCTCGCGTTGTCCCGGCATTTTGCCACGGCTCATGGGAGCCACTTGGCAACTAATCCCAAGAATTGGCGTAGGCACTAGTTTTTACAAAAGCGACTGACCTTCCAACCCAGAGGGTAAACTAGACCTTGTTGGGATTAGTCCAGTTTCCTCACGATGTTCTCCTTCACCGAATAGCAACTGGTAAATATCAAATGATATTTCGTACATAAGTTCCAAAAAACTCATTGGTACGAGCCGGGGTTTAAAGGTTTGAACCCGCAACCTCCGGATTGAAAGTCCCACGCTCTTACCGCTAGGCCACCAGCGTCGGTTCCAATATAAAAACTTCCTAAATTTTCACCGACTAATCCCACATTCTTACAGATATAATGAATGATGCTGACACGGGGCGAACTCCATCAAATTGGGGCTATCCTTTTACAAAGTTTGAGGCAAATTTACGACTTTGCCGACTTTGGCAGATAAATTGGATTATTGTCTCCTCAATGTCTAATGTTCTTGTGAAAATGTGGTGTAAGTTGAAAGAGGGAGCGATTAAAATTAGGTCGAGGAGAGTTTTATGGCGTTATTCATAGAGCGATTTTGATAGCCCAGACGGTGCAAGTGTCACTTAAACGTCATGATCTTATTTGTTGCGTTAAAATCACCAAGGGGTCGGGGCCTGTGGGGGTGGGGGGGGGGGGCAAAAATAGGCCAAATATGATCACATGATTTCTGGACGACCCCTAAGTATTCAGCAATGATTTTGGACCACATGCATAAATCTCTAGATAATATTGTCTTCGAAATCCGCGATATCCTTTTAAAAGAATTAATATATTTTTCAATTTTTCATACATTATGTAATATATATAAACGCTGTAAATGGTTCGATATAATCCGTTAATATACGTATATACATACATAATACCTTTAAAATAATTTTAGATTTCTTGAACTCTGTTTTATACAATCTCTTCTGCTTTAAACCGCCTCCTAAAGGATTTTGATCGAACGACGTTTTGAAGCAATCTTTATGGGATCTCGCTAATTCCCCTTAAGTGTGGCAGTTTTGTTATGAGACGGGTCCAAACTTTAAGGTTCTCATTATTATTGGATTTGAGGCGTTATTGCTTTTAGATGACATCTTGTTGAGATATATCGGTGGGATGCCATAAAATACAGTCTTAAAGTTATATTATAGGTGAAGATAGTTAAGAAATAGAATTAAAGTACTGCCGGCCTAGCCAAGGTGACAATCGCTATCGCTACGACAACGATACGCTTTGTGTCTCTCTATCACTCTTCCATATTAGTGCGACAGGGACCGTTACGTTTCGATCGCTACGCAGCGTAGACGATTGGCATGTTGGCTACGCGGTCTGGGGGCCTAGCTAAGATGACAATCGTTGATAAAAAAATCCAATCTAACCTATACTCTGTATCTTTAGGGATTTAAATAAAAGTAAACAAACAATTTGTACATAAACATTTATTGGTTAACCAACCAAATACAAAACCGCCTGGATCAGTCACTGAACGCCCTGACTTTAACCTACATTATTTGGTCATGTAATGTTTTCATCTACCCTCAACTGGCTTAAGGAGCCATTTGAGGGTACATTTTGCTTACTTTTATTCAAATACCTAACGGTACAGAGTATAAATAATATTATGTATGGAGAGATTGGAGAATCCCGAGACTTCTCGTAGCATCTGTCATGCCGTAATTTTTTTTTGGGTTAATAACCAAAGGGTAAAAACGGGACCCTATTACTATTAAGACTCCACTGTCCGGTCTGTCCATCTGTCCGTCTGTCTGTCACCAGGCTGTTTCTCATGAACCGTGATAGCCAGACAGATGATGGATTTCTGTTGCCGCTATAACAACAAATACTAAAAAAGTACGGGACCCTCGGTGGGCGAGTCCGACTCGCTCTTGTCCGTAGGCCGCCTGTACCCCTAGTCTAAATTTAGTGTCATTTGTATGGAATTTTGAGTTTCCAAAACGTCCCGCTTGGCGCGCTGTTCAAAATCAGCTAGCTGAATGATAGTCTGTGGCAAAACTGTGGTTGTGGATTCAAACCTTTTACACATTTTTATGACTGCACATATTTTTGCCGCGCCGTCACTGAGAGTCAAAAAAAATTGTATTATTTTTATTTTTTTCGTACAATCCATTTATTTCAACTAGAACACCGAGAGACAAAGCTAACATAAATGCATCATTATAATCAAGTTAATAAACAAAGAACGAATGACTCGTCACTCCGTACCGTTCATTCATTCACTCGGTTAATTTAATTATTGCTAACGCGAACGGATGGGTCGCGAGTGAGTTGCGTTTCTGCTTTTTTAAGTACGTTTGTTTAGAGTTTTATGTGTCGTTCCGTAAAAAAGGGCTCCTTGGGTCGGAGTTTTTTAGATCATCGTTTAATAGGCCAAAGTGCTACCCGGTTATAGGTACCTTTTATTGTAGAACAACATATAGCGATTAAAAAAACAATTGTAAAGAAGATGCCAACTTTACTCCCCACTGGAGAATTGTGCTCCAACGCCTCCAACAGTTTTTATATATGAAAATTATATCACAACCTAATTTAAGTGATACAACATGATATGTATTAAACCTAGTGATGGTACCTAAATATTTATTTTAAATATTTTAATACCATTTATTATAATTATTTTAAAATTGAAATTAAAGTTTTATGGAGCAAAGTAGACACATTTTACAGTATGTTGGTAATGTAGGTGTAAATTAAAATCATACTTGTAACAAAATAACGGATAGGTAATCTTTATTGAATGTGGTGCTGTGTGGTGAATGTATGGAATACATTTTTGTACTACATACTTTGAACAGCATTATTTATTACTTAAGCCGACCTGTATCGGCCTGTCAGTTAGAACAAAATTTTGACAGTTCCGAACAACTGTCAGGCCGATACCGTCCGGCGGACTGTTGATCAGTGGGCCCGTCAGTTCCGAACAACTGACCGGCCGATATCGTCCGGCGGACTGTTAGTCAGTGGTCGGCTTTACAATTTAAAAGTTACACACCGAAATCGGCCTTACCTTTGCAAATAAATTACAGCCTAAATCTACTTACTCATTTAGCTGGAACGCTGTCATTACCCAAATGACATTGTCACCTTGTCATATTTACACGAACGACTACCTGTCATTATCATAACTCATGACATAAGGTTAGTCGGAATTAAATTAAATTTTGTTTGACTTTGATCTCTCTGTATTTATCCATAAAGTCGATTTTAGAATGCCTTGGGTTTATATTAAAGGAATGATTGCGTTGTTTTTTGTCCTTAGGGAATATGTTGACTTTGGGGAGTCTATTGTAAGGTGAGTCTGTTAATTAATATGAATGAGAAGGGATGTTCGTTACATAATTAGGGATTTTTTCAATCAATAAGAAATTAGAGGTGCATTGTTCTCTAATTATGTTGTTTTGTTAGGTACTACATGACATGTATGTTTTACTTTACATATTTATACCGGACATTGATTTTTTTTTACAGTTCCGTAGCCTGAAGTAACGCCTATAGGAAATAGTTTTTTCAAAAATGTGTTGTACTGCTGATCCATAATAACATATTCAAATATGACTAACGGGTCAAAAATGACCCTGCATAATGCCCATTTGTTTCTTGTAAAAAAAATATTTGGCTTTGTACTTCCTCCGTGGTTTTTGAAGCTAGAGCAATGATATTTACAACACAGATTAATATAGTCAATATCTGTGTCAGACCGTTTTGCTTTTGTTGATATTTTTGTTTTTTAAGGCGCTAGAGCCCTTCTAAAATGGCCAAAATGGCCTAATTGACTATGCCGCAATGAGAGGCGTGGCGTGGTTGAAAAAAAAATCCATCGTATGAAATATAAACATTATACCACACCAAGGCGAGAAAAATAGTAATTGTAAAACATAACCAATCAAACCTAAACCACAAAATAAATAATAGTACTATACTAGGCCCAAATGCAAATAAATATTTATCATTCAAAATCATCACAAGTCAAATATCTGGGAGACCGAGCTTTGCTCGGAAAACATAATATAAAAACTCAAAAATGCGCGTTTTCCCAGAGATAAGTTAACCTAGCTAGATCGATTTTTCGCCCCCGAAAACCCTCATATAGTAAATTTCATCGAAATCGTTAGGGCCTAGAGACCAGAGCCTAGCCTAGAGAGAGAATATATATGTATTAATATACATATAAATAAATAACGAGAATTGCTCGTTTAAAAGGTATTAGATTCTATCAGCCAACATGAGGAAATGACTCAAAATTTGCATTTAATTACTGTGTCCTTCTTACGGATAAAATGCAACTTTATCATCATTTTTTGGAAAATAAGGCGAGCGTTTAGATACTCGTACTTAAACTATTTCACGTTTGATTTTACACACGCCCTTAGCCTAGTCTTGCTATTTCGCATGAATTGTGTTGAATATACAACACGAATAAACACAGCCTTATCTAACGAAAGGGTTATCATTTCCAAAAGCACTCATCTTTACTTCCAAGATTATTTGAAAGCCGACTTACTGTGACAGACTTAAAGTCGAATTTACAAGTAGAATAATTGAGGAGATACGCCTTTAAGGGAATGTTACATAGAACCATATCACACGCACTCAGTAGGCTTGGTTCCCAAGAATCTCATACGAGTGATGAATTTAAGGTGCCTTGGGGTAAGTTCGATAGCGAGTTAATGTTATCTTAAAATTTCTTATCACCAGACATCGTAAATTTTATAACATTTTTGGTGCAGCGGAGTGGTGTTAACTGAAATGGTAAATTAAGGTTAATATTAACGCTAATTAATCATTAGCGTTGAAATTGTTGATACCAATTCCGTTAAAACCACTCTGCTGCACCGAAAATGCTATAAAATTTACGATATCTGTTTATCACTTACTAAATCCGAAGCACTGTTTATTGTAGCAACAGTAAGAGTCGTAACGCACTGTTGTCGACTACCTAGTCGGCGGCGACTTGGTCTCTCGGCGACCAAAACATAGGCAACTAGGGCCGTCTCCTGGCGTCACTAAAACATGTTGTATTCTTCATAACTCTGTTCGAGAGAGAGATGGATACAAAGTCGTCTAGACACTTGCTCGTAGTGTGAACGCTTCCATTTGAACCCGAGTTCTTAGTGGTCGCTGGCAACCAGCAGTCGCTTATGCGACCAGCAAGTTGCCGCTTTCGAACTTACCCCAACGCACCTAACGTCCCCCATTTCTTACGTAGCACTAATATGTCAGATAAGGATCCTAAACGCGGCATACGTTATGTTGACATGTGTAGGGTTTGCAAATTATAAACGCGAGTGGAAATGTTTTGTTATGGAGATATGAGATGATTGAGCCCGCTTGTAATATGACGGCCGCCTAGCCTAGTTGGTAGACCCTGCCTACGGTAAGGGCATTTATTGGTGTTTGCCATATATATATATATATATCATCGTCTAGTACCCACAACACGCCTTATTGAGCTTAGGTACTGTGGGACTAGGTCGATCCGTGCAAAATGGTTCTATAATATACCGGATGCGACCTGTAATATGAGCAAAAAATTAAACTGTAGGCTGTACTCCTCATACTGACCAACATTTGTTCAGCGACTTTTAAAAATAACTTGTGGTTTGATTTTTAGTACACTTTAAAGTTTATTCTAAGACGCGAATTTTGTTATGTTTAAGGCGTGACAAGGAACGTCAATCACAATGATATGGCGTGGCGATGGCGTCCATTGAAGATATTATTTATTTTGTATGAAAAATAAGGAGTCTAAATACTTCATAATTTTTAAAACTTGTTGAACAAAAGTTTCATCGTTTGAGGAGTACAATCTATGTTTTAATTATTTGCTCGTGTTACAGACCACACCCGGTATATTTAATTGCGGTTCGACTGCGAACTGTAAAATTTGTTTTTTGGTAATAAGTATTTGGTTATAAAGCCTGACCAGTAATATATGATCATTGTCAATAGGGCGCTGTTATTCTCATGTAATAGGATGACAGTTCAGTTTAGTATGAAAATATTAGTTCCAGTGAAATACCGCAACATGGCGCGTGATCATATATTACTGGTCAGGCTTTACATAGAAAGATGAAGCCGATTGCATATAATAGCCGATGATATATATTTTAAATCGATAGTTGTCACATTTTACATAGCAACGATACAAATTATAAATATATTTTAGGCAATATTTTTCGAATTCAGTACCAAGGGGTCTGCCCAAGATGACAAGACACAGTCTTCTTCTTCTTCCTCGCGTTATCCCGGCATTGTGCCATGGCTCATGGGAGCCTGGGGTCCGCTTGACAACTAATCCCATAATTTGAAATGACAGATACTACGAAAATTCACGTGACTATTAGGTACCATACATTATTTATATTTCGATTGGCGTTTTCTACCAACGATGGACATCTTGGCAAATTAAATAATATCTATAGGTAAATAGGATTTTAATATGAATCATTACACAAGTAAAAAAACGCCCCTTAATGCATTTAAAATGGCCGGCGCTTTCAATTCTATAACTATTTAAATAACTGTACTTCAACTTAAATGAATACTAATTTTAATGCCCGCTGAAAACGTCAGTCGCTTTACATTAAATAAACGTTGAATTCCAAATGGTATTTTTACTGACAACAGAGTCAGCCCGAAAAAGGTTGAATATCCCTTGAACGTATAATTTTGCACTGAATTATAATTAAATTAGATATTTCTATGCTAAACTGGTATAGTAAAAATATTTTAAAGCAAGCTGCTGATGGGTCATTTTGTCAAAGTGATAGGTCAATTAGGTCATAAGAGGTCAAAGGAAAATTGTTTTTTTTTATGATATAGGAAACAAATGTAGTCGCCTATAGCTGCGTATCCACTAGAGGCAAGCTCAGGTCGAGCAGCCTCAACTTGAAGCAAACAGCCTCAGTTTGAGGCTGCTCGCTCTGAGGCAAATGCTCGAGGCACGTGTGCGTTTAAAGCCAAAACGCGTCGATTGTCTCCATCAAATGCACGGCTCGGACTGAGGCTCCTTTGAGCACGGTAAAAAAACCGACAAAATATGGCTCGGCTCGCGGCCACGAATTTGCTTCGTGTCGCGGCGAGCCTCAGGTTGAGCAAGCGTCTCCACTTGCGCGGCCTCGGGGCGAGGCAGACGCTCGACCCCAGGCTGCCTCTAATGGATACGCGGCTCATGGACACCTGCATCCAGGGCTCGGAACCGGTTTTTTTTAAATCCCAAAATAGCCCAATTATTTAAATTATTTTATGCTCTTTCCGTAGGACTGAATCGTGTATTTAGGTAAGGACTTCGTATTATTAGATTGACCCATCAAGAAAGAAATAATAAACCAAAAAACGAAAAAGAACGTAATGATACTGGTATTTTTTGTATGGAGAAAAAACCGGTTCCGAACCTTGCCTGCATCAATAGGGGGATTGCCAGTGCGTTGCCGGCATTTAAGATTTACGGCTCTTTTCATGAATGTTTAAAGGTTCCGTCCCACAGGCGCGTTTTCGGGCGGGGCGTGAGCGCGGCGTGAGCGTTTTATATGTAAAAACGGCGCGCCCCGCTCACGCGCCGCCTGCAAAACGCGCCTGTGTGACGGAGCCTTAAGATACGACCATCAAACTTTGAACTTTGATGGTCATATACGTATCGGATGATGCTGCCGTAGAAAGAACGGAACGGAACGGCAGATTTTGATACTACTATTATACATTTTCGTAGAGACGTCACAACGCTTGTGTGGGTGTGATGTGTTTTATGAAGATTCATACATTACAACGCGGCCATGCATCTGCTGCTTTTTACAGCGCTAAGCGAGGTTTGAACCCATGATTTTTACCACCACATACATATAAAAAGTAAGACAACATTTCTAGTATACAGTCGTTATCAGATATATCGGAGCGGCAGAGGTGCTCATAACTATCTAACGCCTTGACAATAGAGTGCATGTTCAGATATATGTGAGCACCTCGGCCGCTCCGATATATCTGATGGCGACTGTACGAGATCCAGTGACCTTAGATTGTTTGGAGTAGGTATTAGCCGAGGGTAAGGAAACGAAGGCTTAATTAAACCGTTATCTGGTGTCCGGGAACTTCGGCCCAACAGGCCTAGCATGACGACTCACGGCTGATTTTGTTAGAGGGGCTTACGAAAAATTTTAGTTTTTTATTGAATTTTTACACGTTAGGGGCTGTCCATAAATTACGTCATCGTTTTTTCATGCAAAAATCATGCTTCAATCAAGGGAAAATAACATGAAAAAATGTACGCGGAAACTAGACTCTTATAGGTATGTATTAAATCACATTTACAACCGGGTCTATCCCGAATTTATAAATATAAATGTGGGTTTTAAATTTGATTTAATATGTGTTCAAAATGCGAAAGTTTTAAATGTTATATTAATGTATTTGCAAAGGCAGATTCCAACCAAAAACTTAAAAGGTTAAAGTTGGCTGGATTGGTAATAAAAACTCACAAAAACATGTCAAATTTATTTTCAGTTGAATATCGTTAGCCTGCCGAGAGTACTAACTAGCCGAGAGACTTGACGAGCAAAATTTTAAACAGAAGCAGAAGTATTTTAAAAACCACCTTGGAAGTTTATTAATTCCCGTTAGCCCATATAATATAAACACACGGATTAAATTAGGTACCTGCCTTCCCTGTCGCCATCACGTTGAAATTATCATAAATTTGACAAGCCTCATGCTAGCGTTGAAAGGGTTAACGGCCGGATGGTCGAAATAACCGGGCGATTTAACACTGTCTCTGACACGCGCAATCTTAAGCGGGCAAATTTACCCTGCAGCGGGCAAATTTACCTTATCTATGGAAAAATTGAGGCAATTTAAAAGTGACGGTTGGGATGAGTGGTTATTAAGCATATTAAGCAGCTTAGGAGATTGGGTGATTTGAAGTTCGTTTTTGTCGTTGTCATAATTATGGAGAAAATTTGTGGAAATTGTAATTATTTTAGTGCATTATACAAAAAGTTACAAGTGTCTTTATTTACAGAAAAGGGAGACTTTTCAAAGTTTGTAAACAAAACTCTGAAATTATTTTCTCATGTCAGTTTATTCATTATTTAAAAGCTATAAGTAAGAATTGTATGTAGGTACCTATACCTATATAAAATATATACAAATATATTTAAACATATTTGCCTGGCGACCAATTTGTCAGTAGATAACTTCATAGAATTATTAAATGAAAATATTATTGAAAAATTTATAGTATACATATTTAATTACACAAACGGGTCTACCGCGATATACTTTCATTATAAATGTAATAATGGGTTCATACCTAAATAAATAACATTTTTATTTTATTTATTATTTATTTTATACGAGTACCTCAGCTGCAACGTCGGAATGAATTTAAGGTACTCGTATAAAATTCATTCATTCATTCAGTCGTTCATTCCGACGTTACAGCTGAATTTGTTATAATTTAAAATAAGTACCTACAATGTAATGAAATGAATGAATTGATTTTGATAAAACATGTCTATGAACTAGAAAACTTGCTTTCTAATAAAAAAAAAACACATCCATATCGCTTTACCCATTGAAGAGCTATGGTGTTACCGGCACACACATAGCGGTCACACTTATAACAACCCATCTTTTTGCGTCGCGGATATAAAAAAATGTTGTGAATATCCAAGTAGTTAGCTCCCGCAGTAATTTTGAATTAAGCATCTTTTTCTACTGCCAAACTATCTAAAGATATGATGTTAAACAGGATTTCTGAAGTCAATCACGTCATGCCATTTGGAAAGTATCCCAAGAATCCCGAGCAAACCAGTCTAAAATTGCATTCGTGAGCGTATGTTATTGAAAACTTCACTACTCATCACATTCGTGGCGATTTGCCAAGAAAATCCTGGGCACTTTAGATTCTGGACGAATTCAAATCGCCCCTTTCATAAAATCTGAGGTTGTTGGAGTATTATTTGTTTACAAATAATACTGTTTATTTTACCAAAATATCATTTGTTTGATATTTACCAGTCGCTTTTCGATGAAGGAAAACATCGTGAGGAAACCGGACTAATCCCAATAAGGCCTAGTTTCCCCTCTGGGTTGGAAGGTCAGATGGCAGTCGCTTTCGTAAAAACTAGTGCCTACGTCAAATCATGGGATTAGTTGTCAAGCGGACCCCAGGCTCCCATGAGCCGTGGCGAAATGCCGGGATTACGCGAGGAAGAAGAAGACTGTTTATTTTACCAAAAACCGATACGATATAAATAATTGGAACAATTGAATAATTGGAATGATTGGATTGGTTTGGAATTGGATTGGAAGTTGCGCAGGATCGGGACAGGTGGCACGCTCTCGTTTCGGACGCCAAGATTCTCTTTGGATCGCTGAGCCAAAATAGTTAGTTAGATATATATGTTATAAGTTAAATGCTATCTATTTACGCGTAATAATACGTAAACTTTTTTATTTATTTACGACATTTAAATTCATAATATTTAACAACTTGTACACGGATGAATCCTGTAAGCTAGCTTGACATTTAAACATAAGTACACAAAAAATACATCAAATAAAAATCAGATATTTTTAGATACGAATAACTCGACAGGATAAATGGCATTGCCCTCATCTAATGATAATAACTTAGCATTGAAAAGGAAACCAGTGAGTTTTATTTACTTCCAAGCAACTAGCGGAAGGTGCCGGGGGTGGGATACGGCGTTGCGTGAACAAGAGATTTCCTTTGGCAGGATTGGTCCTTAGGACCCAAGGATGGATTTAAGAAGTGGAGCCACCGAGATTTTTGATGTAAATTTTTAGGGGGGGGGGGGGGGCTCTCAACTTGATCTTGATATCTATGTCATTTAAGCAACTAGGCCAAGTTTGGTATCGTTTTCGTATAAGTCGGGGATGCAGAATTCATTTATGATATCATAATGACACCATTCCAAAGTAAAAACACATAAAATATGAAAAAAATACTTTTTTTTTAATTATTCTTCACGCCTAAACCGCTAAACCAATTTAGTTAAAATTTGGTACAGAGATAGTTTCAGTCCCAGGGAATAACATAGCATACTTTTAATCTCAAAAATCATCCCTTAAGGGTGTGAAAAGGGAGGCCGAAATTTGTATGGGGATCCAATAACCGCTGAACCGATTTAGATAAAATTTGGTATAGAGATATTTTGAGTCCCGGGGAAGAACATAGGATACTTTTAATTAAAAAAAAATCTCTCTAAAGTGAAAAGGAAGGTGTAAGATTGTATGGGAAATCAATAACGGCTGAACCGATTTAGATGAAATCTATGTCTACATCTTTGATTTACTTGAAAATGATACTAAACTTGACATAGAACCTATACTTAAAAAAATATTAACCTCAGACGTCACCGACCCTTAAAACTCCGCATCAAAAATCTGGGTGGCTCCACTTCTTAAATACATTTTAGGAACACAAAGATTGATTCTACCAAAGGAAATCTCTTATTCAGTGAACGCCGTAGTTGACCTTTTTATGGCTTGAGCACACTCCACTAAACGCCCACTCCGCCACTCAATTCTTTTACAGAGATAGGTAATGGAATATATAACACGCTTATATTTACTTAACTAAAAATTGATTTGTAATTGAGATTTTTTTCAATAGGGTAAAATACTAGTCAAATCAGTTTCTTTTTTCGAACTGTCAAAACGATTTGCTACTATGGAATTGATATGAAACACTGGCATGTGACGTCACGATCAAATTACCTACTTTAAAATAGAAATTGTGACTAAAAGTAACTGCTGTCTACTTTTCTCTATTAATCTTCTGGTGCTTTATTTCTTGCATAGTGTAAAATAATTTATTTTAAATACAGTCAAATACCCTATTATTTTAAGCTTATATAAGTATAAATTTATTATTTAACCTCCTGAGATTTTGCACTGTATATATAGGGTCTAAACTAAACCCTATGTAATATAATATAAGACACGGGGCGGAGGGAGGTTAAACTTATTGCATAAATGAAAAACTTGATGTACAAAGGCGAACGTAATGCCATGAGGGGTATTATACTCAGCAACAATCAACCAGAGCAAAGCAGAAAATATCGTAGAGGGTTTCTCAGATTTTTTTGTTATTTCAATTCAGAATCACGAGCACTATTAATATACAATCATATACAGGTTGTCCCCATAGTCTAATAAAACATGATCTTCTCTTCCCAGAGTGACACAAGCTACGTCACAATAACATTGCCACTTTATATAGCGCTGTCGCATGATGACGTACGCTTGTGTCAGTCACGTGACCACGAAAAGACGGGAAGAGAGTACCAGGCGGAGTATATTATGATACCATGGGGTGTCCCAGAACTACCACGTCACAGTGAAACCGGAGGTAGCTCAACTCAAGAGGAACCTAGCCAGCCTAACATGACCCCAGTAAAAGTTGCACGGTTTTCGAGTTAACACCGAAAAAAAAATTTTGGCTTTTCTCCTTTTACTAAAAATGTTAAAACAAAGGGGAAAACAGCCTGTAGTATAGGGTGCCTTATAATAAGAGATAGACACAATATTCATGAATAAAAGTGAAGTACTTATGTATGTTAAACAGTTTACAGCGTTCTTGAACATAAAAAAGCATTATGCATTCATACAGGTTGTTTTTATTGACACTTTTATGCAAGCACCCGCATAAAATACCTAAATTAAAAAAATAGCATTTTCTCGGGAATTCTCATTTTTTATTCAAATTAGCACGGAAAACATGGCGGTCCCGGAATTATTCATTCGGCGTTAATGTACCAATTTTCCCCTTATTCCAATCTTTTTACGAAAAAATGGCGTATACGACATAACTTAACTACTAACATAAGCTCTTCCAAGCAAATATGAATAAAGATAACCGAAATTTAAACAAAAATCTCGCCTAAGTACGTAATCAGATTTGGGGTTCCCTGTTTTGTGGGGCCCAATTTGTTTTATACATGTTGTGGCGTGTTGGAGGGGCAAAAATTGCCTGTGTAGCGTTGCATAATCTTATTAATTTTGTATTATTAAGTGGAGTTCGTCTTATGGTTATACATCAGTGGTTATTTGATTTATTCAAACTAATACGAAATGCTTTTAAATTTTGATCATACATTTTTTTTATTTTTGCTTGAAGAGACAAAAGCAATAAGGGTTTATGACATGAGATGTTATCCAAAAACGTGGTTAACAGGAATTTAACAGGAGTGTTGAAAACGCGCAAGAGAAAGGTCCATTGGTTACAGTGATCTCTTACCAAAAAGCGCTTTTTTTTTTACCAGCGCTATGATTGTAAAGCCAGATTTTAGAACCTAAGAGTTTTCAGAACCCTAAATACATTTTTTTTAGTATAGAAGCCGCTATAAAGTTTTTAAAATCGTTTCGGGTACGCCATCTACTGTAACAGGCAGGTCGTAAAACTTTATGTCGCTTACATCATAAAAATATTGTACAAGCGAATTGTTTCGTTAAGAAAGCTTCTCTTGACTACCTTCTGCACGCGACTTCGTCCGCGAAATCATCAGGTTATAACTGACTTTTAAAAATGGCTGCTATTTAACTGATCACCAGATTTAGTAAAATTTAATACCAAAAAAATCTATTTTACCACCCTAAAATCATGAATGATCACCAAAATTATAACACCATTTTAATGTGAAATGATTACCAATTTTATTACATTTTACTATCCTTTTAAAGGAAATGACACCAAACTAATCATTATTAACCCAAAAATAGTCAATGATTACCATATTTCAAACCCCATTTTAATGTGAAATGATAACCAAATTTTTACATCTTGCTATCTTATTAAAGAAAATGACACCAAAATAATTCATAATTCATAATTCATAATATTTTTATTCAAAATAGATTCTTACAGAACACTTTTTGAAAGTCAAAAATTGTTGAGAATAAATAAAATTATTTACATATAATAAACAAGCCTATTAAAATTAAACTTATATGCCACTCTTGACTGTAGATAAGGTATCCAACCATACGTGTTTATCAGTTAAATAATCGTCTACTCTATAATAGCCTTTCTTTATTAACCTTTCTTTTATTACAGCTTTGAACTTGTTTTCTGACATATTCACAATATGGTCGGGTATCTTATTGTAGCAACGTGTACAGAGCCCCAAAAATGATTTTCGTACTTTGCTAAGCCTAGTCCTTATATCTAATAAATTATTCCTATTCCTAGTATTAAAATTGTGAACATCACTTTTTTTTTTATACTGTGTAAGATTTTTTCTCACGTACATTATATTATCATATATAAATTGACTAGGCAATGTCATAATATTTATGGTTTTAAACAATTCTCTTAGAGACTGACGGCTTTTTAGGCCATAAATCGAACGTATTGCTCGTTTTTGTAAGATAAAAATAGTCTCAATAATCATTGTAAACCCAAAAATAGTAAATGACCACCAAAATTAGAACTCCATTTTAATGTAAAATGATAACCAAATTTTTAAATCTTGCTATCTTATTAAAGCAAATGGCTCCAAAATAATCATTGTAAACGCAAAAATAGTAAATGATCACAAAAATTGTAACCACATTTTAATTAAAAATGTGCAAACATTTAATATATCGTTATCCTATTAAATTAATTAATTCACTTCGTCACCTTGTTCTAGTAGCATTTTATTTCTGTAACAGTCGCAGTTCTAACCTAACCTAACCCACTTTTCTAGTAGCGTTTTGTTTCTGTAAGGGCCGCAGTTCAAACCTAACCTAACCCACTTTTCTAGTAGCATTTCTTTTCTGCAAGGGTCGCAGTTCAAACCTAACCTAACCCACTTTTCTAGTAGCATTTCGTTTCTGTATGGGTCGCAGTTCAAACCTAACCTAACCCACTTTTCTAGTAGCATTTCTTTTCTGTAAGGGTCGCTGTTCAAACCTAACCTAACCCACTTTTCTAGTAGCGTTTCGTATCTGTATGGGTAGCAGTTGAAACTTAACCTAACCTACTTTTCTAGTACCATTTCGTTTCTGTAAGGGTCGCAGTGCTAACCTAACCTAACCCACTTAACTGATAGCAGTTTAACTTACTTTTCTAGTAGCATAACGAAATGCTACTAGAAAAGTAGATTAGGTTAGGTAGGTATGCGGTGCGGGCTACGGGGGGTTGAGCGGGAGGGGCTAGTAATTTTGGCATCAGTTTACTTTATTTGGTAATATGTATACATTTTTTGGTAATCATAGTGGTTTATTTAGGTGAAAATATCGCATTAATTTGGTCTTCAAGATTTGGTGATCATTAATGATTTTTGGTGATCATTCAATATATTTGGTATTTGAATACAATTTGAAGTGCAGTCGCAATTAAAGTGGTGGTACTTTTGTATTTTTAGGCCTTATTTTTTTGGTGTTCAGTAATTTTTTTTGG
This sequence comes from Cydia splendana, assembly GCF_910591565.1. NCBI lineage: Eukaryota > Metazoa > Arthropoda > Insecta > Lepidoptera > Tortricidae > Cydia > Cydia splendana. Next base: position 10,085,564 of record NC_085981.1, read on the forward strand.
TAAGCATGATTTTTTTATTTAGGGTACCAAAGTATTTTTTGGTGGTCATTATATTTGTAGCCTTTAAAAATACCGTCTTTTTCACACAATTTACCGTAGTTTGTGTAGACCCTTTTTCGGGTTACGTACCCAAAGGGTAAAAACGGGTCACTATTACTGAGACTCCACTGTCCGTCTGTCTGTCCGTCCGTCTGTCTGTCGCCAGGCTGTATCTCATGAACCGTGATAGCTAGGCAGTTGAAATTTTCACAGATTATGTATTTCTGTTGCCGCTATAACAGCAAATACTAAAAAGTACGGAACCCTCAGTGGGCGACTCAGACTCGCACTTGTCCATTTCTATGTTGCTGTAAAAAATAGCTCCTAGTGCAACCACATCATCCAAAACCGCTCGGACCTCGGACCCGAGATTTAGGTTAGCAATTCCTTGGGTTCGATTACGGTCCCACGATTGATACTGATGTCTGCTTATTTATAAGATTGAAACGTTTCTACCCCCACTCCAGTTTAGATAAGGTTTTAGATAATTGGGGTATGTAGGAGATGTGCATTTTAAACTTTAGTGACCGAATTTCCGAAATGAAGGTAAGGGACAAAATGCGAGGATAAACATATGTCTAAGTATAGGATAGATTGAAGTAAACTCTTAAATGTTTGATTAATTCCTAGATTTATTTACATACAGGATATACAGGATACAGTGTACTACTAAACTAAATTAATAACTAGCTTAGATCTAAAATAGGGCCTTGAGGCATTGTACCAAGGATTCCTAGATATTTATGTAAATTCTTAATATTGAACTAACAATGAAAAAGTAAAAGTTGTTTATTTTTCGAAGTTTATTTTTTGTAGTAGTAGAACCCATAGTGTTCGTGATTTACATACAATTTAAATTGTAAGAAAACATGAACTTACTTCCTGTGGCGTTACGACCCATTGTGGTTCTTGGCGTCCTCTACAGTGATTTTCCACTTGCTGCGGTCCTTTGCCTCCATCCTCCAATTTGTGTCCTTTCCCATTTTTAAAAGATTATCTTCCACACAGTCTACCCACCCCACCGTGAAAAACATGAACTTACTACAATAAAAAAAAAACTCCCATTTCTATAATCTCACAAAGGAAGTTGTATTATTACAAATCTGACAACTGCAACAGTCCATTCATTGGTCTCCCTTCCCTTTACAAATCTACTACGTATTCAATGCACTATAAACTAGATATAAAATCGGACAACGACACTTGTTTTGCCCAGACCTGGCGTAAACAGGAAAAAAAATAAAAAAACGTCAGAACTTCCCCCGAATTAGGAGACTTAACGGAACTCCTGACAATTCAATCTACGCATGCTATTTAATTTATTTTCCCGTAGGGTTGCCAGGGTAGGGTTTTTCCTAGAGTCTGTGCGGAAAGAGAAGAGTCGTGGAATGTATTGGGCCCTATACATTCCACGACTCTTCTCTTTCCGAACAGACTCTAGCAATGATAAGAGCCCATCAACGTGCACACTAGCGCCACTGCTAAATAATCGTGATTATTTAAATTTAACGACAGATATTTAAGAAAAGGGGGCCGCTACGTACTGTATTGTGTATTTAAGTACCTTTTGAATACATCAAACTAGTTTTTATGTTGTTGGATTCGTCGATCTAGGAACTCAAAACAAAAACGGCCGTTTTATCTTTGGACGCATAAATTTTTGACGTAAAATTTTTAAACATGGCAACACTATGGATATTTGTTTTAAATAGTTCCATTTTATTCAATTTCTACTATTTTATGTCGCACTATACCATATTAACAAGATCTAAATTCAACATTCTTTAAAATTTTTACCAGTATTCTACGAAAAGAACTGGCAACCCTGGCAACATTTTTCAGGAAAGCCGGGGGAATTGGAGAGGGTATGGATTTAATGAAGTTTGTCGCATTGTCATGTTGATTTTTATTTTGTTGCCTAATTGCAGATTATGTACGAGCAGATTGCAGAGCTTAAGCTGATTCGTAGCAAACGAAATATACTCGTATAATACGTTAGGCCATGTTAAACAAAATAGGAACAAATTATTATTAAATACATAATTAGGTAATGTTAAACAAACAGTCCAAGAACAGTTCCATATTAATCGTCTCGATCTTTTTATTAGGGTTCCGTAGCCAAATGGCAAAAAACGGAACCCTTATGGATTCGTCATGTCTGTCTATCTGTCTGTCACAAAGCTGTGACAAAGCAGAGAGCTATAGACCAATCGCTCTCTTAAGCGTTGTATACAAATTACTGGAAAGACTAGTCCACAATCGCATTCATGACGCCGTAAACGCAATCATCCCCCAGGAACAGGCCGGCTTTAGACCTAACCGTAGCTGCTGTGATCAGGTGCTCGCTCTCACAACACATGTCGAAAACGGGTTTAATAAGAACCTTAAATCATCTGCGGTTTTTATCGACTTGACTGCTGCATACGATACAGTTTGGCGCCAGGGATTGTTATATAAACTGTTGAAAATAATCCCGTGCATGAAAATCTACAGGCTTATTGAAAACACCCTTACTAATAGGCCGATACAGGTTTTCCTGGGTGACGAAACCAGCAGCGTCAGAACACTAAACAATGGGCTCCCGCAGGGTTCTGTCCTAGCCCCTCTCCTGTTCAATATCTACGTGCATGACCTTCCCGATACTGTGTCACGTAAATTCGGATACGCCGACGACCTGGCTATGATTACCCAACACCACAAAATGGATTCCACTGAACCAATCCTACAAAGAGACCTGGAAGCCCTCGACGACTTTTTCACCCGGTGGCGCCTCTGTCCTAACCCAAGTAAGACGGAAGTCTGCTGCTTCCACCTTAACAATAAGCTTGCAGAAAGAACACTGACAGTCAAGTTTAAAGGCACAATACTTAAACATAACCCGCACCCCAAGTACCTTGGAGTTACCCTGGACAGAAGTCTTACTTACAAGTGTCACCTACAAAAAGTATCGGCTAAACTGCAGACCAGGAATAGTCTAGTGCAAAAATTAACAGGAACAACTTGGGGAGCCTCTGCCTCCTGTCTCCGAACCACAGCGCTGGCCCTGGTGTACTCGACGGCTGAGTACTGTGCCCCAGTCTGGATAAATAGTGTTCATACCTCAGCCATCGACACGCAGCTAAACCAGACTCTCCGTCTAATAACGGGATGCCTTAAGCCAACACCCACCCACTGGCTTCCAGCTCTTAGCCACATAGCCCCTGCGCACCTGCGAAGAGAAAAATGCCTCCAACGCGAATTATCAAAAGCGCACTGCAGTCCTAGCCTACCAATCCACCAAGACCTCGAGGGCTTCGGAAGTAAACGCCTTAAATCCCGAAACCCCCCTGCATTACTGATGGGAAATACCCTGACCACCCGGACCCTGGAGGAGGCATGGACCACAGAATGGGAAGCCCTCAGAGACCAAGCCAACCCCTTCTCTACTTTACCCCTGCGTGTACCCCCAGTAGGCTTCAAGGAACCCCGCCGGGTGTGGTCCGCCCTTAACCGCCTAAGAACAGGAGTTGGCAACTGCGGCCACCACTGGTATAAATGGGGCTGGAGCTCCTCTCCTGCCTGTAACTGCGGGCACCCAGATCAGACCATCAACCACATCATTCTGGAATGCCCCCTTACTAGATACACAGGCCAAGTAGACGATTTTAAGACCCTGTCAGATGAAGCAGTTGCGTACCTGGGAAGGGCGAAATTTTAACAAAACCTTTGACATTGTAATCCAGTGACATGTACATATGCCATACGATAAATAAAATATCTGTCTGTCTATCCGTGTATGTCACAGCCACTTTTTTCCGAAACTATAAGAACTATACTGTTGAAACATGGTAAGTAGATGTATTCTGTGAATCGCATTAAGGCGTGCTTTTCCCGTACGAGCTAAGCGAACCAGTTTTTTGAATCCATCGGAAATATAAGAAACAATGTTTTAAAATTGTGAAAAAAATATATCTTATACTTAAGGATCTGGCAGATATGTTTTGGATCTCAAAAACATGATTAGATAAACTTTGCTCGATAGAAAAAAATTCCAAAGTTACGCCTTTTTTTAACAATAAATCAATCTCAGAGCTACAATACAAACTTTTTTGACTTGTTTTTTACATAAATGTATAGGTAATAAGATAATCTAGATGATTTGGATCACTTTGTCTCGGTAACATCATTAAAATAATTTCTATGTTTCAATACCTACTAAATCCGCAACCGCCATCACTCGCGAACGCACTTACGCCCTCTTCAGTCGCGCGGCAGCGCTTGTAGAGGACGGACCTGCGTCAGTATGTTCCGCGCGGTCACGTGATTTTACCATTTACAAACAATGGGAAACAAAGCATATGAAACGTAAGAAAAAGTCACTAAGTGCTATAAAAACACACTTTCTGATAACAGAAGCATCTAATACTTTACGAGGTGCTTGAAAGCGTCTAGCTTTCCTACATCAACAGTTAAAATATTTCAGTATTTTCACTAGGTCAGCAACCAATTTCAATGTAGGTAAATAATATTATATTCCTAGATAATATAATTGTGAGTATGTAAGTATGATATATTTACAGTATTTCACCTTTACTGATATACCTACGTCCGATCTGCAAAATGATTATATTCCTTCATGCTCTTTGACTCCTTTGAAAATCAGAAATTATTTATTTGGATTGATACAGTATGGGGATGTTACAATATATGTATAGTGTTACGCTTTTAGTATGAGGGTGCCGAAGGCGCCCGGCTTTGGATCGCATGCAACGCGCCACGCCCGTCAAGCGTGCAAATTCATCATCATAATCATAAATTTAAATAAATATAAAATGTCAAATTGAAATAATTGAAAAAATTACCCTAATAGGCATATCGCAATACAATTATTTAAGAACTAAATACATATCACTAATTTTAATATTTGACCACGGTCGACATGAATTAAATATAATTGAGAGTTCAAGGTGCCTACAGGCATTTCATCTTGCGCTTGGTTGTATTAGTCTTGTTCGAGAAACTGAACACGGTGAAAAATAGAGATAATACTCCTAAAAATACGTGTGATACCTCATTAGATTCGTCATAATGCCTAGAAAAATGCATTCGAAGCGTGTAGTAGCACACACAAAATATCAAAAGTTATAAGCAAAAAAAGGGGGGAAAAGTAGAGATCTTTAATTTCCCCAATATCTCAAAAAGTATTCATATTACGGTGCGAGATGGGTGGGGGGTGCTCGACCAAATGTCATAGAGGGCCCCAAGACAAAACAAACTGCATTTAAAATTTTTCAAAATGGCCGACTTTATTTTTTATTTTTTTCAAGTTGGTCCGAGCGCGCTGAGATTTGGCATGGCGAAAGATAGAGACCTCTAGATTCCTATGAAAATAAAATTTTTTGGAAAAAATCTAAGATGGCGGAAATAATGGTCATTTTAATTTTGTATGGCAACTTTTAAACGGTGCGAGATGGGTGGGGGGTGCTCGACCACATGGGTGGGGGGTGCTCGACCAAATGTCATAGAGGGCCCCAAGACAAAACAAACTGCATTTAAAAAATTTCAAACAGGCCGACTTTTTTTTTAATTTTTTTCAAGTTGGTCCGAGCGCGCTGAGATTTGACATGCGGCGAGCTTGAGGGCCCAAAATTACTATGTGAAAAAAAATTTTTGGAAAAATCCAAAATGGCGGCGGACACGGGCCAAATTCAAATTTCCAAGTAGGTTAGGCGAACCCGAAGGGCGAGCTTCAGGCTGGGAGGCCGAAGGCCGACCCCGCGGAGGGCCGTCAGGCCCGGAGCTTTATCTCGAATGTCCACGCATCCTCCCCCCCCCAGTAATTTTGGGCAAGGCCGAAGGCCGAGCTGCGGGAATGACGAACAAAGCAAAATCCTATACAAAAAGTGTGTTAAGCGAGCCCGAAGGGCGAGCTTCAGGCAGGGAGGCCAAAGGCCGACCCCAGTGGATGGCCGAAGGCCCGGAGCCTCCACCCCGACTCCCAAAACGCGAGGCCGAAGGCCGAGCTGCGTGAATGCAGTTCCTCCAAACGTCCTACAAAGTCAACTTTCTTGATAAGCGGAGCCGGCGGGCCGAAGGCCCGACGGCGAAGCGTCAAGGCTCGCGAAGGCCGAAGGCCGAGCTCCGCGTTGGGCCGAAGGCCCGAAGCGTCACACGTGAGGAGGAAGTTGGAGCTGAAACACGACCCAATAGGAAAAGTTACGATTTCCCAAGCACGCGAGGCCGAAGGCCGAGCTGCGGGAATGAAGTTCTCGCATGCGGATCTTTTCTTTCTATCAAAAGTACAACTTTATTTATTTCTCCCTTTGGAAAACAAACTACTACACAACAATAACAACAGCAGGAATGGACTGCTACCAACAATGTGGGTTAGGTTAGGTTAGAACTGCGACCCTCACAGGAAGAGACTGCTACCAGAAAAGTGGGTTAGGTTAGGTTAGGTTAGAAATGCGACCCTCACAGAAACGGACTGCTACCAGAAAAGTGGGTTAGGTTAGGTTAGAACTGCGACCCTCACAGGAACGGACTGCTACCAGAAAAGTGGGTTAGGTTAGGTTAGAAATGCGACCCTCACAGAAACGGACTGCTACCAGAAAAGTGGGTTAGGTTAGGTTAGAACTGCGACCCTCACAGGAACGGACTGCTACCAGAAAAGTGGGTTAGGTTAGGTTAGAACTGAGAACCCGACAGAAACGGACTGCTACCAGAAAAGTGGGTTAGGTTAATAGTTACAACAGCACAAACAACAGCAACAACAACACGTCAACAACAGCACCAACAGCAAATAACACGCGTACCGCGGGGCCCGCGGGCCCCGCTCACAGGGCAAAATCTAGTTAATATTATTAAAGAGGAGGATATTTCCAATACAACATTATATACTTGCAGGACTGTATCTCCATTATTTATACTTTTTATTCAACGCTGAACACAGTCCTCCACGCCTCATTTTCGGCGTGAAAAAGCGATTACGTAACATTCAATATAATTTTAAAGGTGTATAAAAAAAAATATAAAAAAAAACATTTAGTAAACTTTACTAAATCAGATTATTTGTGAAGGGTGCGGAATACGGGGTGTGATTACAGGGAGTTCAAAATAAGGCGGGTATAAGACAATTTTTTTTAATATTTTGTGTTATTCAGTCAGTTACGTGGTCTTTCACTATCGGCCTCATCTGAGAATTCAAAGTCGCTCAACGAGCTATGGAGAGGGCTATGCTCGGAGTTTCTCTGCGTGATCAAATCAGAAATGAGGAGATCCGTAGACGAACTAAAGTCACCGACATATACTGTGTGCATATTTATTTGCGTTATTTGACATCTGTCACTCACAACAGCAATACAACGTAAAATGTCTCGCACATCGAAATCACAAAGGAAAACAATTGCACTACGAACGTTTACGTTCTACGTCTTTTTTTTAATTTTAGGGCTAGCCGGACACCACCTTTATGAATCGGTAGTCGTCTAAGTAAATCGATATGAATTTTTCATTTTTCTTTTAATAAAAATAAGAAAAAGGTGGATAATCAACTGTAAATATGGATATATTTATCGTCACCTAACAGACAACAAATTTGACACAGAAATAACATAAATATACTTTAAAATAGATCCCCAGTTAGTTTAGATTTTGACGATGGGTGCGACCTACTCGGTCGGTGTATTAAATGCCTTGCGCGAAAACCATATAATTCTAGCTTTATTTAAATCGCAAATAAAAATTCATTATACGTCACAATTCGATACCTCAGTCTACGTGCCATCCAATCGTAATCGCTTGCTGTGACTATCGATTTGGGTTAGTTACATCTCTATACAGGATGTCCAGTAATTAATGGACAACCTTCTAACCATCGACAGGGCAGCTTAGGCTGGTCCAGAAAATGCACTTATAGGTCTAGTAAAAGTTTCGTGGTTTTCGAGATAATCGCACTTTTGTCTTTTTTACTAGTTAGCACCATACTTCACTTTAAACACCATCTAGGCCATATCTTTATTTGTAGAAATGTAAATAGCATGTGTGATACCATTTTAGAATCAGTATTAGATAAACTATTTTTAAGAAAGTTGGCCACTCTGTTCTCCATACATTTTTTTTTTTACCACAAGCGACCAGACTTCTTGAAAATGTTATATATATATATATATATATATATATATATATATATATATATATGTATATATATATATATATATATGGGCAGGCCACATTGCGCGCAGAGAAGATGGCCGATGGTGTCGAAAAGTGCTCGAGTGGAGACCACGGACTAGCAAGCGCAGCGTAGGACGTCCACCCACAAGATGGACAGACGACCTTGTTAAGGCCGTCGGAAGACGCTGGATGCGGGTCGCTTCCGACCGGAATGGAGGTCCAAGGGGAAGGCCCTATGTTCAGCAGTGGACGTCTTATGGCTGAGATGATGATGATGAGTCAGTTACAACTTAATTAAAAAAATATATATATAATGTACTTAATAAAATGTAGGTACCATAGGTGCGCGAGTTTGACTCGCACTTAATTGAATTATGTTCTTGAAAACATTGTTTCGTTAAAATTGTGTGATCATTAAAATAGGTATAAAGTCGATAGGTATTGTAAACAATAATTTATTAAGTTAGGCAACAAAAGTATTGGAAATTGTGATAATGAGACCCACCAAAAACATTTTCATGTAAAATGTTGCCAAGAAGAAACCATAAGGCTTGCACTGACAAAAAGTTATCAGAAATTTACTTTGAAACTGTTTTTTTTTTTGTTTTTAGAGCTTATAAATAAGTACTACTGATCAGTAACAACGTTTTATTTTCACGGCAGCGTTATTGAGTTAAAGGAATCTGTAAAGTAAAATTATTGATTAAGGTTAATAACCTTTATAAATAGAACCCTTAATTGACCGTCTCCTTTAAAATTGTTACTTTCCTTTAGGTACTTTAACTCGAACACGCTGCCATGAAATTAAAACGTTCTTTACTGATCAATAATAAGTACACATGTCTATATAAAAATAATAATTCTACATGAAATGATCAGAAATACGTAATGCAAAAAATACATACGTACATATACAATAAAAACTCTAAAACGTGACCATTTCCCGGTCTAGTTAAAATACTGCCATCATAAGATCATTATACTGTGACCCGTCTGCTATGTTTACCGTGCGCGGCGCGCGCTCACGATCTCGGCGAGCGGGTCGCGGGACGCGCGGGCGGGGCTTCACGGTTTGCCGCGCACCTCACCCCCTCAGATTCGATAATGAGTCGAATCATATCGCCTTAAGATTTTCACACAAAAATAGAAAAAAAAAAACAATGAATTCTGGGGGTTCCCCATACTTAGAACTGAAACTCAAAAATTTTTTTTTCATCAAACCCCATATGGGTTTGTGGGGTATCTATGGATAGGTCTTCAAAAATGATATTGAGGTTTCTAATATCATTTTTTTCTAAACTGAATAGTTTGCTCGAGAGACACTTCCAAAGTGGTAAAATGTGTGCCCCTCCCCTGTAACTTCTAAAATAAGAGAATGATAAAACTAAAAAAAAATATATGATGTACAGTCGACGTCAAAGATATGTTTACACTTTTGTACCTTACTCCTTTGTAATAAGGCGAAAAGAGTAAACATATATTTGACGTCGACTGTACATTATCATGCAAACTTCCACCGAAAATTGGTTTGAACGAGATCTAGTACCTAAGTAGTTTTTTTTTAATACGTCATAAATCGTAAACCGCAATTTTATTATGTTACTTGCTGCTACGGAACCCTTCATGGGCGAGTCCGACTCGCACTTGGCCGCTTTTTTTATTCCTAAGCGCCACTTGCACCATCCCACTAACCCAGCCTTAACCGTTTAAACCGTTAACCCAATGTCAAATTGTACATGGTTACTCCAGGTTTAACCGGTTAACCCCGGCTAGTGAATGGTGGAAGTGGCCCTGAGTCGGTAAAAACAAAGGCATCCTAAAGTAAGTTTTCCTGTAAACACGTTTCGGCCGGAAGGATTGTCGGCAGTCTTAAGAGCAGATCGAGTCGAGATAAAATACTAATCAGATGCCCCACTTGCCACGGATATAGTTATCAAGAAAAGGTTATAAAATAAAACTACTGAAACGGATTATATCGCGTATATTGAATACATACTACAATCCGACGTTTCGAACCCTTACAGCGTTCGTGGTCAACGGGTGACTGAGCGATGATGACGATGGGTGATGAGCGGGTGATGGGTGGTGAACGGGTGGGCGGATACGCGACATAATCCGTTTCAATAGTTTTATTTCATGAGTAACTATCGCGGTAACCGAAGACAATATTAAGAAAAGGTTATGTCAAAACTACTTATTATCCTTCAGTGGCGTTTAGTGGAAGAAAAAGATTCGAGCCCTACACTTCAGCAGGGGGTAACAGGACGGAAAGAAGAGAAGGATTCTCCTTCAGTGTATAAACTGTACCTACTCGTATAAGGCTGCGGACTGGATGCACGCGGCGCGCGCGCTTAAGGAATAAAATCGGGAGAAAGTCAGTAACCACAGAATAAATAATAGTACTAGGTACAGAAGACTCACTCTCTAACAAAACGCGTCTGTTACGATCAGGAAAGATATGGCTGCTAGGTGGCGACAGCGCCACGCGCGGCTTATGGCTAACCACCAAAATTGGTGTGGAACGGATGTACTTTTAGCTACCTGTAGGCCCTGTAGCAAAGCGACGAAATCGCGGAGTGAGCCACGCCCGGTGTAACCTTCAATAGTTATTTATGATACAAGTGCGGAAAGTAGGAAATTCGCAACGAGTGGTGGTAAATTAAAACACGCCCGAAGGGAGGGTTTTAAATCGACACGAGTTGCGAATTACCTATTCGCACGTGTATCGTGCAACGTTTTACAGTACATATGGCCCTTTAAATTTTCGACAGGCACGGATATTTCCTCCACGATACAAGTTTTATTTACCTTACTTAATAGATTTGTTTAAAAAATAAGTATGTCGTATGGGAAAACTGATTGTGATTAGACACACCGAAGGCAGAAGATCACGCGGTCGTTCACCAATAAGATGGACCGATCAAGTTAAAGACTCGTCATCCTCTGCTTTCTACACGGTCGTCAGAGACGCGTTGGACAGAAACCGGTGGAGACAGATCATCCGCTACAGATGCAACCCTGATACTGACTACGATCCTCAGACATGAGGGACCGACCAAAATGAGATGTCCTATAAAAAAAATGTCCTATCTAGTATTATTTCGAAACTATATCCACGTCTGGCCAGGGGTCGCGAAATAAAATTCCCCAGACTTCGTCGAATAAATCACCGCGGAGCAAGTTATAATGAAGGAGCGAGACGCAAGATTAATGATGTTTTGTCTCCGTCTACGGAAAGTTTTATAATGAGAATTGTCAAGCGGACTCTTAATGAATAGATGCAGATATCGGAGTTGAGTAGAAATGGATACAATTTTGATGAGGTGAACTTAATGACTTATTTATTGACAGGAATACAAAGAGAAATGGCTGTTTCGAGTTCAAATTGGACTTTTGGAAATTTCAATTTTATAAGTTGAGTTTGAAAAGTTATTTCCCGAGGCTGTGACTATAATTTTATTAGGCTTTTATTAATTCATAATTAGGAGCGAGACTTAAAGGCGCAAAACAATGGCAAAGACAGGCAAATAAGCTCTTGATTACTCTTGAATATAAAATAGTTATTTGTTTTACAAGGTCTAAGGCCTGTGCACACCGGCTGCGTGCGTGACGTGCACGTGCGGCGTTGTAGTATACAGATCCTTATGAGAGACGGCACACCGCTTGCGTGACGTGTGCGTGCGTGGCTCCAATATTTTAGCGCAACGGGCACGTGCACGTCACGCACACGCAAGCCGATGTGCACAGGCCTTTAATTTAACCTTTCGGGCTAATATTGATATCCATCCAAATTAATTACTTTTACAGGCCTATTCGATTTTTAGTTATTCAATCTGTTTCCGATATTATACTGATCTGTCAGTGTCGAAAGTGAGATTTCTCCGACCAAAAACTTTTGACACTGACAGATCAGTATCATATATCGGATAACTAAAACCCTAATTGGCCTATTAGTGTTTGTCGTTTTCGGCGATCGGATGCTCAACACCCTCGATGGTCTGAGAAAGCATTCCACCAATTCCGTACGAAGACGCATCACAATGTACAGAAAATTCTTTTTTAAAATCCGGTACCGACAAAAGAATGCACAAAAACCTTTTAAATTGCAATTTTATCCACATTTTTACTAATTAAGTTAATTTTATTTTCTGTGCTAACGTGCTATGCTTTATTGAACAAGCCGGAGCTTTGCAATCTTATTTACCTTTTAAAATAGCACGTTTCACATGTTTTTAACCCTGCACGGTTCATACTTAGGTCTAAATTCGATGTACCAGGATTTTCAAAAGCACCAAATAAAATGAATGCGTGATAGTTCTTGAACACTTCATTCCAAATTAGGACCCGTAAATGCTTTAATGAACTATGTATTTAACCCCATCACACCCCCAACGTTAACCCCAATGGCCAGTTAACCCGCTTTCGGGTCGTTTAGACCCCACAAACTAGCGTTTTTATACCCACCTGAATTAACACGTTTGGACCCCGCAAGCTGTTTGTATAAAATTACTGTCCGATTTCGTGTGAGTGTTGTACAAATTGGTCCAATTAGGAGTGTCTTTGGTTTAATGTCTTGGAAAACTATAATATACAAGGCAAATTAAACTTCTTGTCCATACAACGTCACCCAATTTTATTGCAACTAAGCGCCACTTGTACCATCCCACTAACCCGGGGTTAATCGGTTAAACCATTAACCCAGTGTCAAATAGTACTGGTAACCACGGCAACTCCAGGTTTAACCGGTTAACCCCGGGTTAGTGGGATTGTGCAAGTGGCCCTAAGCGGTATGCAGTCTTACTGCATCTTAAAACTTTTCGCTGTTTTGACTTTTGACTGTTTTCCTTTTTAGATTTAGAGCTAACTAGCACATGGCCTATTGGTAAGCTGTTACCGTAGTCAATAAGATGTACATATATTGTGTATACTCAATTATTACAAATAAAATACCTATATTAAGTCAATGAGTTTATGAGTTATTGTTTCTACTATACTAACATTTGGTTTTCTTTACAGGTACGATTACATCTTACTACAAATATAATGCGATATGTAAGGTAATGGAAAATATTTATTAGATCCGCACGTACTTAAGCACGAGTTTAGAAAAATCCCTTTTAGGTACATACATTTAATTGCATGTCAAATGATCTTATTTTTAATTTAAAGTAAGGTGTTTTCTTTCTGTACATATTGTTTTTTTTTATTGGGGTGTGCAATAAAGAGTATTTACAGTATATATGGTCCTTTTTTCCCGCACTAGTGCGTAAAATAATGCTTTTCGTGCGATGTCAAAAGTTTAAAGGGCCATATGTACTGTAAAACGTTGTACGATACACGTGCGAATAGGTAATTCGCAACTCGTGTTGATTTAAAACACTCCCTTCGGTCGTGTTTTAATTTATCGCCACTCGTTTCGAATTTCCTCTTATCCGCACTTGTATCGTAAATAACTATTATATTGTAGTTGATGATCAATGTGGAAAAGAGCATCTATCGGGTAAGACCGTCGACAAGCTCTTTAGTCGCTTTTAACTCATGCGTTTGTACCATCAGCTGCAAAAGGGATGGCGACTTTATCAATGAAATCATTCATAATTTCTCCTTGCAATTTCGCAGCTCACTGTACACATACAGTACCGTCTTTACCATAAGGGCACACGGGGCCCGTGCCCTGGGCCTCCATCCTCAGGGGGCCCCGAAGGACAGACAGTAACAGTATATTTGATTACCCATAATAAATAGAAGATCATTAGTAGAAATTTTTTAGTTTAATTAGCTTTCTTTACTTTCCAAAAGGGCCCCAAATTCTTATGTGCCCAAGGGCCCCAGCATAGTTTAAGACGGCACTGTACACATACTCCACTTATAGAAGGTCGGAACAGCTGAAGGAGCGAAGTCTTGTGCAGAAGATTTTAACTCCTTCAAAGTCAAAAGTGCAATATAACGGGAGCGATATGTGAAGTCATTTCCCCAGACTATTGACAGACAAGTCTTATGTGCTTACAATGCTACGAGTTCTTTTCCTCCCCCAAAACCTTATGCAGCAGGCACTTGAGGGGTCCTTCAGTTTCAAATAACGGTCCGATCGCGAGCCATTCCTATTTCTTGCCGAGCACGGGCGATTTACAGGCTCACCTCACAAAACCAGTTCTATCGAAAAGGTGTAAAAGGCGGACTTAATACCTCATGGCATTGTCTACTAGTCAACCATAGTGCCAAACAGAAAATGTCAAGGTGGGTGCAAATAAAAGCGTTTAGAAATGTAGAACTCTTAAGTAATGTGAGCAAACAAGAATTACATAACATTAATAATACTAAAGTATACCTACCTATCAATACTGTTTTAATGTTTTCACTACTCTATTTTAATAAGTTACTGTCTAAAAAATATACTTACACTTTTTTTTACTTCGTCTCATGTCCAGGTCTATGTCTATTGAGTACTCGAGGCCTTTCGAATGAACCTAAACTTATTTGGACTCTATCATCGGATCATATGTTAGTAAGTAAAGTAAGTAACATACATTTTATTGCACCACAAAAGAAAAATTTAAACAATGTAATCTACTAGTATGTATGTGAGGTGTGCAATAAAGAGTATTGTATTGTATTGTAAATCTGTTGTTGTTAGCTTATTATAGTTAGGAATCGAAGCTATTTTGAATTTGAATCTTAGTTTTTTTTAAAGATGTCCCGTGCTTTTCATTCCGGCTTCTATGATGTCGGATTTTCCATTAAAGTCGGATCTCGAGGTCATGTTACACTGGCCCCCCCACTCTCGCTTGCACCGTATTAAGATCAGAAGTATAGGGGTCTGTAGGGCCCTTCAACCGTCTGAGTTGTGACAAATGGAACACATGTAGCTGCTGAAGTAGTTGGGGTATCACACTTGTTTGTTAATAAGGGTTAGTAATAGTTCAAGTGATTTCTTGTGTGTGTAATTGGGGGAGAATTGACGTGAAGGGTTTAAGGAGTCACAGGAACCCGTCGCTGAAAAGCCGCTCTCAGACAATCGAAGTTACATGAAACTTGGCATGAACATTTACGTAACATATTATCTATGTCTAGTACTAGTTATCGTAGCTAAAAGTTGTTGTAGGTGGAAATAAAGGATAGGATACTCGTATCCGAGCCCAGTTATGTATGCAAAACTTCATGTCTTCAAGACTCATAAGTCATATTTGAGAATTGTAATTATTTATTTTACGCGTATGGATGTAAGAAATCGTCTTTGCCGCCTTTGAGGCGTTAAGCCTCGAGAGTCTTAAGGGTTCGAGTCTAAGTCTCTAAATGAGCGTTATTCACAACACTACATTGACCTTCTTTTTTTTCCTGTCAAAATCAACGAGACATTTTGCAAGATGAAACCGTTCGTTTTTTTATTTTATTTACAAAAAATATCTTCCAGTCTCAGCTAAAGATAAGGAAACTCGGTAAAGTGTTGATAAATGAACCTTTTCCCCTACATTTGCATTTAGCTCCTGAACGAATGAATGAGAGACGAGTGAATGGAAGGGCTTTTTTGAAATGTTTAGATTAATGAAGAGATTCTGCCTTTTTGGGAAGTTGTTTTTTTGATCGACGTGATTCTAATTTGATAGATTATAGAAATTCGTTAACTTAGAGCTTTTTCGGTTGCTGAAGGAAAACAGTATCTGCTTGGCTATATAAGTATAAGAATACCAATATCTAAAGTGCCTTTGATTTAAGCACAATGCACACACACACGGCGGGAACGTGCGTGCATTGACCTTAAAAGAAGTTTATCTTTTGATAGGTTTGTGACGAAATTTTGTATGTGTATGACCCAAAACTAACACACACATTTTATATGAAACAGGGTCGACACTTTTTTAATCAAAACTATCAAAAAGTATTAGTATTAGTTTTAAGTTGGTTTCATGACTGAATATTATCAATTTTTCGATTAAAAGGAGGTACGAGTGGGAATAAAGTAGGCACTTGTAAGTACATTACACGTTATTCTAAATTATTATTATTTGGAGCCTGTCGTGACCCACTGCTGGGCAAAGGCCTCTCAATATTTCTCCACAGATCTGTCCAGTGCGATGTCGGCCACCCCTTCAAGAAGCTCCGCCATCACCGGCGCCCTAAAAACGCCCTGAAATCAAATCATTAACATTATGGTTCTAAGGCCCTCAGCACACGAGGCGTGGGCGTGAGCAACGCGTAAGCGTGGCGTGAACGTCGCGTAGAACGAGCACGTAAAAGTTCAAACAAGTCCGCACACGAAGCGTAGTCTTGGCGTAGCGTGAGATCTCTGCTGTCTTGATATGACGACAGGCGTAAGCGTGAAGAATTTGTATGCAAACAGAACGATCACGCGTACGTGACGCATGGTGCCCAGAACTCTACGCATCTCGTAACACGCCACGCTCACGCCTACGCATCGTGTGCTGAGGGCCTAAAAACGCCTCCAGTACAATTTCCAAAGTAGCTATGATTCAAATCGATATAAGAACAATGATCGCCCATTATAAAACAATCAATGCAGTAGCTAAAATCATCAACAATCGGCCATTAGATGCAAAATCGGATTCCTTTACCCGCTCCCATCATTATAATGTTCAGTCTGATGACGCAATCACGATCTTAGTCGGCCATTGATTGCCGCTCTAGACTCCGGTTCAAATTAAAATACTACTTACAGCTTGGCAAAAAAGAGTAGAAATTAAAAAGTGGCAACACTGTAGTGTCGTCCCTTTCAAACCAATTTATATAAGAAAACGGGACGACACTACAGTGTTGCCACTTTTTGATTTCTACTCTTTTTTGCCAAGCTGTATTTGCTTATATAGTCCGACAAGAAATTTAATGAGGGCGCCACTTCCTACGTAACTGTCACATTTTTGACGTAAAACATGACAAAAATTTAATATGATTTTTGAATTTAATACTGTAACTCGGCTCAACTAACATGAAACAATTAGTAATATAGTGTCCACAGGCTGATTTCCTATTAAAAACTTTGACTTAAAAAACTAAGACATTTAAACCAAAACTAATTATTATTATAAAAAGAATAGAAATGCGGAATTTTTGTTTTTTGAAATTCTCATTGTCTAAATGTCGACCTTCGCAGTTCGCTGTGTACTCCTTCAACCTTTTCCGCATGTTCCTAAATTCATGCAAAAGTTATGCCTTGCAATACTTGACTCTGTTTTTACTTTTTACCAGTCCTGCTTTTGTACCAATTTTATACGGAAATGACAGATCTGTAGGACAAATAGTGTCAATGGACCTGTCATTTTCAAGAACAAAACTTACAAATATAAACTAAAAAACCTATGGGTCTCAGACCAAGAACCTACTGACTGACAGGTAGGAATATCAAATATGTGTGTGGTCATATTATATATTTATATTTATTTATGCATATAGTATTTAATATTATATAATTATTACTCTAGGTTAATTACTCCTTAAGTACCTAAAAGTTAACTGGAAAAAATCCCTCGTAGGAATAAGTTTGCCCTTGTACTACATATCTATGTTTTATCTGATGTACCATTATTCCTTTCTTTTCGTACAATAAAGTGTTTTCTTACTTACCAATATGAAATGACTTGTGCGGTGATCTTACATGCACCACCTAGCACCAAAGTGATCTTCGTCACCAAAGCTTAATGCATGCAATGACGAAATCATTGGATGCGGTCGTGGTTTAAATGGCCTCCGTTGGGCTCGTGATTTGCGTTTCCTGAATCATGTGGTCATTGCCGTCATTGGTAACATTTGATTGCACGAGTATCCTCTGGATCTTTTTAATTAAATTGCACAAATTGAGTTGATTATGACTGTATCTTTAGGTATTTAAATAAAAGTCCTAAACAAAATACTCTCAAATGGCTCCTTAAGCCGGTTGAGGGTAGATGAAAACATTACATGATCAAATAATGTAGGTCTACTGTCACTGAACGACCTGACTTTATCAGGTCGTTCAGTGACAGTTCCAGGTGGTTTTGTATTTGGTTGGACAGGGTGCCCCTTAATACGCCTAATATTAATTGTCATAATATGAATTCGCATAACAGGTTTGGCATAACATTGAACAGGCATAATATTAAAAAAGCATACCACTTATTGCGCATAATAATGAATCCGCATAATTTAAATATGCATAACATTATTAACTATAACTTTATTTGGCACAAAATGAATTAGCATAATTTAATAAAGCAAGAGAATTAGATGGATCAAGGCAAAACCAACTCGGTTTGGTCAGGTTCACAAGGCTAAGACAGGATCGAGCGAAACGAAGCAAAGCTGTTGTAACAAATAATAATCTTTTTGCTGTAAAACATTATTAAAACGTAGTAAGTTCGTGTTCTTCTTTTTTTTAATAATTTTTGATTAAATTAAAGCTTAGAAATAATTTCATATTTTGTTTTTTGTTTGTGCAAATTTTTTTAAAGTGCATTTTAGACCTATTTTAGTGATTTTTTTTATCGAGCAAAAGTCAAATACTCAGGATTCGAATCGCTGAAGTCCCTAGAGAAAGGCCGCAAGATTACTAATAAAATGTTTGGCAACCGTATTGTGATATTTGTGATCTAAGAAAGCGCTACATTAACTTACAACTTCGTTCTCTGAACCTACTGAACCTTCATTCGAGCCGCTCTGTCTACATTTTTATTTATTTACCTTTTATATTTATACCATTTAATAATTATGCAAAGTAACTTTATGCTTATTATATTTATCCCAAGTCATCGTTATGACAATTTACGTTATGCGCATTAACATTATGCGTAATGAGTTATGCGGAATAATGTTATGCGATTTAGAAATTATGCGTAACATACGTTATGCCAATTCGAATTAGGAGTATTACGTTATGCGAATTAATATAGACCCGGTTGGACACCAATAAATTTTATAAATACCCGAAAATTTACAAATTATTTGTTTACTTTTATTTAAATACCTGAAGATACAGAGTATAGTATCTTTGTTTTTTTGAGACTGCATATAAACATTATAAACGGATTCTGCAGCAATGTGACAGAATTAGCAAGATTAGTTGAGCGATGGACGTGTTTTATAGAGCCGAATCTCGTAATTTTTTTTATGTTTTGTATTGACCTTAGAAGGTTGTTGTGTTGTTGCTGACGTGACTAACATAAAGTTTTTTGTTAATTCTATTGTAATATTGTATAGGCTGTCAAATCACCTGTCATGAAGATTATTCAGCAACACTTAATGTTACCTCCTCCATCAATTCTCACAGCCCTGGGCCCGATTCGACACGCCTAGTGTTGCAACATAGCTCGAACTTTAAGCTTTAACAACTTGACTACCTGAGAACTAAGGGGCACTTGTTCAAACAAGTTTGAGAGGAAAATAGAAGCTTTTCAGTGTTCAATAGGTATTGTGCAGACGATAGAACTTAAATATAAATTTTATATGCATTTTCAATATAAGTAGCAGAAGGTAACTTGAACTTGTTTTGTTAATTTACTTTGGATATACATATAATATAAACTTGCAGGTATTTATTTTAATTTCTTAATATAAGGATATTTTTTGATATTTACCAGTCGCTTTTCGGTGAAGGAAAGCATCGTGAGGAAACCGGACTAATCCCAATAAGGCCTAGTTTACCCTCTGGGTTGGAAGGTCAGATGGCGGTCGCTTTCGTAAAACCTAGTGCCTACGCCAATTCTCGGGATTAGTTGCCCAGCGGACCCCAGGCTCCCATGAGCCGTGGCAAAATGCCGGGACAACGCGAGGAAGATGATGATGAATATAAGGATATTTTTAATTAATCATTAGTGTATTAATGTTACTTTAATCGTTATTATAGCCGGGTAATGTCAGTGTCAGTATGTTTTGATCCTTTTCGAGCAACGATGGCTGCCCAAATGAGACTGGCGTTTTTCTCAAAAATTTACTCAAATTCTAAAGCCACCTTTTCACTTTAGCATCTTTGCCACTTTGCCAAAGCCATTCGTCAAAGTAACGAAAATAGAATAATTCTGAAAATGGAAGACGTCGTGTTGGTTTTCTAGAGCCTGTTGGTGTGAAGAGGGGCGAAAGAATCGCGTTGGCACGGGAACTTGGCACTGGCACATGAATAAATTAACTAAAATATAGGGTTAGGGTAAGACAAAGAACTATGGTACAACTATATGTTGAGACTTGTATGTTTTCCTAGTTCTGTGTCAAGCTAGTGATGCGTTAAGATTTGGCACTTTAAAATAAATGGGAAGAGTGGGAGTGAAATAAAAATTAAAAATGCTTGTTGTAACATGTAATGTACCGTATTTACCACAGTAAATCATACGATGTAATGTATTTCCAACGGCTCGCCAACACAAACATCACGTGACACGACTGCTCTGCTCGCTTTCTGTCATCGACTGACTCCTAAATGTCTGTGACGTCACTATGACGTAAGCGCTCGAGGCGCCAATACACTACATAACCTTTAAAGCATCTTTAAAGTTTTTAGGTTGAATTTAATTAGCCATAGGTAAACTCAAAATTTCTAACTACGATTAACGGTATTAACCACGATTGATAATCGCTTCAATCCGGGTTAACCTTTTCGCCGCCAAGTCCATTAAGTAATAAGGTGTCATCAACGCCAATTGCACGTTAACAAACCTGACCAAAGCCTTGACTTGTGGCTCGACTCGCCGTGTGGGACACTAAGGGTCTCCCCGGAGCCCCAGATACATCGACGCGCATTCGGCAAAAGCTGGTAGGAAAAAGCTTTATGACCGCGCAATAAGAGCGAAAAAGCCGTCGACGCGTCGGCAGGCGCGAGCCGAGTCGAATGACGACTTTTTCGCTCTTAAGGTTCCGTCACACAGGCGCGTTTTCCGGGCAGGGCGTGAGCGCGGCGTGAGCGCTTTTTCCTATCGATTTTGCCCATTCCGCATTGACATATGTGGGGAAACCCTAAATCAATGTAGGTATTGGCTTAATATCAAGTCAAAAGCGGCGAGAAGGTTAACGGTCAACCGAGATTGTCATTCTCACGTGCTTCGCAATCGCGATTGAACAATGTTTCATAATATTCATACATGACAAACGTTACAAATTTCTCACCGTTACAAACAGCATTACACAGGTACTAAAATAGTGTAGCGTGTATTTTCTTGTTTGCAGAAATATTTGTACAGTCCGCGTCGGTTAGAATAAACGAATAGGGTTAACAGCTGCGCTGTTCCCGCCTGTACCCGTACGTCTGCCGAATGCGCGGACATTTTTCACCGACTGTACCGCCGCGGGAGAATATTCTACTTGTAACTTAGTATTTTTTTCTAAAGCATACTTTTTAGGGTTGGTACCCAAAGGATAAACGGGACCCTATTACTAAGACTTTCACTGTCCGTCGGTCTGTCTGTCACCAGGCTATATGTCATGAACCGTGATAGCTAGACAGTTGAAATTGTCACAGATGATGTATTTCTGTTGCCGCTATAAAAACAAATACTAAAAACAGAATTTATAAATATTTAAGTGGGGCTCCCATACAACAAACGAGATTTGTTTACCGTTTTTTGCGTGAATGGTACGGAACCCTTCGTGCGCTAGTCTGACTCGCACTTGGCCGGATTTTCAAAAAAAAAAGTTGCCTGCCGAGATTGCCAAATTTTCTCAGAAGACTACATTAGTTTTGTATGAGTGTACAGGTTTTTCATGGGTCAGCAATGCGTTTGTTGCACCTCGAATGCAAGCGTCGAAAGTAAGGCAGGCTTCATGTTATTCTTCTTCGTTTCCTCTAGAGTCTAGACTGAGGGTCGCGACCACATGAGGTCGTTGTTTTGTGCATCAAGGTTGTCCATTCTGCACGATTTTCTGCCGTTCTAATAATAGGCGCTTAATAGATCCCTGGCAGGCCTTAGGCCTCATTTAGACGGTGCGAGAACTCGCATGCGATTTTCATTACATTGCGTTATTTGATCGGTCGGCTGAATTTATGTAACCTCAATGGTCCACAATGCTACCCAGCTGTTGGATGGATATCCACTACCCCGTCCTCCACCCACCTATAATGCGCTTTTCCAAGTTGCCCGGCTCACGTCTGACCACGTGTCCAAAGTAATCAAGTAAGGCTTCATGTAAGCAATCCCATCTTAGTTCAAAACTCAGATGTAGATGTAGTGTAGGGACGCCCGGCTGGAAGCAGGCGGGCTGTCGACCTCGCGTTCATTCAGCCCAGTTCCCTGAAGTTGGAGCTGAAGGTTACTGTCCCGGCGGCATTCCCATACTATTCTCCTCAAATTTTGTTTTCCTGCAGAACAGAAGGACATCTTTAGTTCAAAACTCAAGGTACTCAGTGAACCCCACCCTGTATGTAAACGTACGTGGCTCCGAACGAGTTTAAATTAACCGTAAAACAAGCTCCAGTCGCTTTACATGCAGACGGCTTGCTTGCGACTCTGCATGTTTCGAGGGTTTGTCGTGTGGAAATTATTTTATCTGTGCATTCTTGTCACGCGAGGTGCAAACTTGAGAAGTGCTCAAAATGGAAGCTTAAATATATGTGAATAGTCTGTAGATATAGGTTAGGTATAGTGTGAAATATTTCATGACAGTAAGTAGTAGTCGTAGGGGAGACCAACAGAGGGGAGAAGAGTTAAACAGAGGTAGGTTGAAACAGCGTCAATTTTGAGGCATCTATAACTGTTATCGAGCTGGAAAAACTATGTTTAGCCTCGTCCCACCGTCCGCTGGTCTCTTAATATGCGTTCTTGCCTTAAGACTATTGTAAATGCCGCAAAATTTACGTTGTTCCAACTTACCTCGTCGTTTTAACTCATCTCGGTCTACAACCTTAGTGTTGTGAATAACTCTTATTTTTAGGCTTAAAGACTCGAGCCCTCAAGACTCGTAAGTCTTGAAGACTCGACTATATTTGAGAACTGTATTTATTTATTTTACGCGTATGGATGTAAGAAATCGTCTTTGCCGCCTTTGAGGCGTTAAACCTCGAGAATCTTAAGAGTTCGAGTCTTTAAGCCTCGAAATGAGCGTTATTCACAAGACTACCCCTACCTCTATACACGCTCGATTAATTGTCTCAAGAACGTAAGAAATTAATTAAGACCAGTAGTTAAACAGAAGGTATTTTCATCTTAATAAACGTTACGCCTACTTAAACAGTATAAAGTTTCAAGTTTAGAAACTCCGCTTCGCTCTCAAGCCCTCACGGCTGAGGGCACGGGCTCTCGAGATCACACTTGAGTGAGGACATACACGACCGGAGTTGTTGACAAATTTCAAGAGCCAGCGAGGACTTCATTAAATTTTAAGGGCAGTTCTAAGTTTAAGTTGAAATGGCAATCTTGTGATTGAACTGAGTCCAACATTTCGAGTATAAAATAATTCTAAATACACATGATTATTTCGAAGTTTTTGCAAAATTCCGGTTCCAATCCCTGATACATATCATACGTTTCAACGTGCAAACATAGTGGCCAAATGCATACATTAACACTAAAACTTACACTTAAACAGTCCATAGAACCCCCGACCTCGCTTTGTTAACCTTCTTTTTACTCCTGTCATTACGATTAATGACTAAACAGTCTTATTAGTCGTGCCACGACTGAATTCCCGCTTTGTACCGGTCTTCTGTGATTAATTCAGTCGGTTGTTTGTCTGTTTGCATTCCACATAGCGCTAAATTCTCGTTTCATCGGTTAACAGGGAATATGTGCTGCAGAAAGGACTTAATTTTGTACTGTATACTTGGTAGGTATGTGTAAGAATAGAATTTTTTTATCACAATTATACAACAAACTTAATACAAGTACCTTATAAAATAAATTAACTAAAACTAAACCTAACAAAAAAATAAAGTGTAAGTATTAGTAGTCATGGTGTGATGACGAGCTTTTGACGAAATAAATTAAATTAAAAAAAATAAGGAGTGTTATTTCAACAAAAAAGGAGCCAATTACTGTGCGTTTATTTAGGAGGAATCTAGAATCTAATTTGACTAGTTCACCCTTTTTAAAAGGAAACGAAAGTAATTTTGACACAGTTTATTTTAATGTTAATGTGGTCACTAAGCACAATAAATATACTCATTATTTTAGATACTTAAAATATTTGTTTTACGGAAAATTTTGAATATAATAATGGCCAAACGAATTCTGTATCATAGATCCTTTGTAATATAAGAATGCATCATTATTTTTAATAAATTTGATATTTATATTCAAGCGCCTCCACATTTCCTAATATCCTACGCAAAACTCTGCGTAGAGGGCATCACTCGCTCAATCACATGGCCTACAGTGACATTATGAAAAAAAAACTTCGAATATTCGGTTTCTGCCTCTCTATCACTCTTATCTTGCGTATTCGATCGATAGAGAGGCAGATAAAGTAATTTCGATTTTCGCGTTTCACGGTAGGCCATCCGTAAACAAACCGCCTTGATGCATCAATGTCATAGTGAAAACTTGTCAAAAAACTGTTTAAGGCCTAGTATGTATAAGTTGCTCTATGGTTTACTAAATAAATTTGTGCTGCACTCTGGCGGCAGAACATTACAGTAATACGCTATTCAAAATGATTCTCTATAAACAACAAAACACTTAACCTAAATAAAGAAAAAGAAACGTACCTCTATACATAGACAAATTCATCTAATCCTACGTTTTCCCTCTACCTAAACCGGAGCAAGTACACTTGTCTGCGTTTTATTCAAGCTGTCACTAACGACCGTTAACCGCAGCGGCTGACTGTACTTAATTATAAGAGCATCTCTACTAACAATGTCTGCGTGTTTGTCAATCAGTGGGTAAGGCCACGTCCCACTTGTAGCGGAAAATAGAAAAGGAATAGTAGCACAATCGGATTAGAACTAACCTCGAAATGTCTAGAAGAGTCCTGAATATTGGTATGTATGTTAATAATTAAAATATTACATATTATTTATTAACAAGATATATACAGTGGTATTACTAAAAGAAATTAATAACTAGCTTAAATCTAAAATAGGCCCTTGAGGCATTGTACCAAGGATGCTGGCGGCATTTCCTCGCTGTATCGCAATGCTGATACGTTGTGCGAGGTAGCCGCCAGCTCTTCGGTCACCAGTTACGTCAACCAGACGCTTCGCGATTTCTGCGAACAACGTATGCGCGCTGGGACCCCCATGGACCTAGAGTTTCAACTCCAACTGTATGTTAATTAAAGGTCTCTTTTTCATGTCCACACTATTTGAGATTTGGGGGCCTCGTGGAATCGCAGCCATCTTGGAAAATGTGTACTATCCTGGAGAAATTTGCGTTTTCGACGATAACGATTGAGCGTCTTGCGACGGCGGCAGCGATAACCATAGGTTGGAGCGAGACTCACCAATCTGACCTTTCGTTCCCATCTATGGTTGTCGCTGCCGCCGTCGCCAGTCGCGTAATGTGGCCGAGCCGTAACTGAGTTGGAGATTCTTCTTGTTGCTCCGCTTATGGTTTTAGTCGCACCGCTGATGGATTTCCCGCTCCGCTACCTTCCAGGCCGCATCCTAACCCCTACGATTGTTCTTCCGCGTAACCATAAATTAACGAATGCCATTCTCCTATTTGTCAAATAAATTATTTGATGCGATTTCCATTCTAACGACTACACCGATATTCTGAAATGTCTTTAGTACACACGTCTTTATGGTACTTACGGCCTTTTTGGTTTTGAAACATTGGTGAGCATGGACAGTGAATAATTTAGAACTATTTTCAGATAATTTGGAACGGCGAGTCTAGTATAATGGAAGTCATTGATAGATATACAGAATCTATATGCAAGTGTTATTTGTATGTACATACTTAAACAATGTTCTTATTGAGATCTATTTGGTTGAGTAGATATTAAAAGTATGGAATAGTCAACAAAATGTTGTTTGTCGATGGAACAAACAAGCATACTGCCCGTCTGGCGGTAAGCGGAAACAGTAGTACCTACTGGGTAGTACTATACCTATATTATTACAATTTTACAGTTTTATGCAATAAGGTTTTAATTTGTTGCCACTATAAAAAGGCGGTCCATTTCATTGTACTTTGACATAAGAATGGGTAAAGCCTAAACACCATAAAAACAGCGATAAATAGCTACCTAAACATATCGTAGTACCAAATTTTAAAATACAATATCCTTCTAATATATCTCCGCATATTGTAGGAAATCAAATTTAAATCTATTTTCCAAAACGCAAAATTCGTTCCAGAATTTACGAGAATGTATTCATCGTCTACTTCATCTATTTGATATCAAAAGTCTTCAATAGTACTGAAACGTCGTGAAAAGAGCGACGAATGAAAAGACGTGTATATATTTTCAGCTACGTTAGTCGCGCGATAGAATCATTTAATCCACTTTCTTGACAACATTAATAGTATATCGACTTTTGGTACTAATAGTAAAGGAAAGAAAGTAGGATTCTGGGACGCTTCACCAGAACGGTTAAAGATAAAATTACCGCACAAAAAGATTTCGTTCTAAAGTGTCATTCTATGGAACTTGCTAACTATGTAAACAAACCGCCATATTGAAATTGTCTCTGAATGAATTTACTAGACTAGTGACTATTGTTTACATAGTTAGCAAGTTCCATAGAGCGACACGTTTAAGTAGGATTATTTAGTTTCGGTTCTTGAGTCCCACAAGGTATTCATAATTTAGAGTAATATTGTACTAAAGAGGAGACGGTTAAGATGGTATGCCTAAAAGCCCGGGGCACAGAATAACTAATAGTACTACCGTACCGGGGTCCTCTTTTTAGGTTAATAAATCTCACGAATTGGAGTTGGAGCAGACACAATATTTTTCGAAACCAACTGCTATCTCATCTCCAAACCCGAAGGAGAAAATAGGTCTTTGGGTTAGTCCGGATTCCTCAGGGCGTTTTTCTTCAACGAAGAAGGATTGCTAAATATCAAAATGATATTTAGTGCTTTTTCGCACAGACGGAGAGCGGATGATAGACCCAAAAAACCGGGCAAGTGCGAGTCGGACTCGCGCACGAAGGGTTCCGTACCATAATGCAAAAAACGGCAAAAAAAAAAACGGTCACCCATCCAAGTACTGACCCCGCCCGACGTTGCTTAACTTCGGTCAAAAATCACGTTTGTTGTATGGGAGCCCCACTTAAATCTTTAGTTTATTCTGTTTTTAGTATTTGTTGTTATAGCGGCAACAGAAATACATCATCTGTGAAAATTTCAACTGTCTAGCTATCACGGTTCGTGAGATACAGCCTGGTGACAGACGGACGGACGGACGGACGGACGGACAGCGGAGTCTTAGTAATAGGGTCCCGTTTTACCCTTTGGGTACGGAACCCTAAAAACGATGGGTGGATTGTGTGAAAGAGGATATGAGAAAGAAAGGAGTGAGTGCTGAGGTGACGAAAGACAGAGGAGAATGGAAGAGAAAAAGATGTTGTGCCGACTCCATACAACGTGGGATAAGGGTAGGGAGAAGAAGATTTAGTGCTTTTTAGCTTAAGGAAAATCCCTATTGTTTTCACTACACTATACGCGCCGCTTATCGCATAAAAGGGACTGCCCCTTGACCGAATCCTGAACTTGACCTTATTTCCAAGGGAAATCGAATAGTTTGTCGGGAAATCTTGATTTAATACACTTGGGAGCAATTC
Source organism: Cydia splendana (assembly GCF_910591565.1). Classification (NCBI taxonomy): domain Eukaryota; kingdom Metazoa; phylum Arthropoda; class Insecta; order Lepidoptera; family Tortricidae; genus Cydia; species Cydia splendana. The sequence continues at coordinate 10,113,399 of NC_085981.1, forward strand.
TTATTTACTTTTTGACACATTTTGACATTGCAATTATACCCGTGTCACGAATTTTTGTTGCGTATTACAAGTACTATTCTTTTCATATCATAACATTGCAAATGGGTCGATCAACTATTTCTTGTTGTTAATATTCTGTCCCATCAGCCAGGAGACAATAGTAGTTTCTTAGAAGACCTGCTGTACCATGTTCTACAAACGTGCTTAGTAGATGACCCAGGGGACCGTAACCATGGCAACTAGTGACAACAAAAAGTTGATTCACTCAAATATGTTTCACAGATCAATCATATGGACGCGGTGAAGCAAAATTGTGTCAACCGACAAAATGAAAAATCACATATAACGATTCCTTAGACCAGCGGTCGGCAACCTTTTTTTGCGTAGTTTTAGTAGCGTAGTTAACGATGAGTAAGTTGACGCGGGCCGCACTTTGTAAATATTTATGACTTTATCAGACATTGTCGTTTCTCAATATTACATAGCCAGAGAGGCTCGCAGGCCGCAAGTGACAGTTTCACTAGCCGCATGCGGCCCGCGGGCCGCAGGTTGCCGACCGCCGCCTTAGACAATAATCTATAAAAAAAATGTTTCTCCTGAAATTTCACAATAACTGCCATTACACTTAACATATTTTTCAATAGTTTTTTTTGTCTCTTTACGCAGTATAGCGACAACTTAGACATAATTTAATAGGTACAAGTTAAATAAGTTTGTGAAAAACAGTACAAGATAACAATTAATAAGTCCAGTTGCACTAAAAGTTAAGCGTAGTTTAAACAGCGATGCACAGTTAGCTGGTTTGTAGTTATGATTGAAGCAAAATAAAGCCGTGACCGACGCTCGTGACCGAGCTATGGGGTGGCTATGTTGCTCAATAATACGGGACAAGTGTCGGACTTGTCCTGCCATAAACTGAAAGGTTAGTTAGTGCTTCTGGGTATTTTCCGCAAATCGACAACCATTGTGCCTATTTTGCGTGAAACGAGGTAGCGAGCGCTACTCTAACCACCCCAGCTCCTCCATGAAGCCTAGTAATGTTTAGAGTTTGCTGACTGCCTCTTTTAGTGTGCTGAAAAATCTGAAAGGGTTACTGAAGTTAAGTTGTATATAAGAGTGTAGGGTGGTTATGTTGTTCTACTTTTTGAGTAAATTCTGTAAGTAGGTAAATATAAAAATAGCAACCAGAAATCAACACGAACATCTCGAGACACATTTACGCATGGTATGCTTCAACCCATATCCCCGTGACGTGTATACGACTATACGTACTATGTATAGAACGTACTGCGTATAGTACAAATTGGCGAGGAAACTCGGCTCACTGTGCAACCGGCCCGGGGCGACTTGCAGAACTGACATAACTGGGAAATCAGACATTCTCCGTTATGCTTGTATGAGGGCTTTCTAACGGGATTTGTCGGAGAGGAAATATGTACAGTAAAGTGTAAAAATATGGGTGCATACAACTTACTCAAAAATATGTCCAGGTTTTTAATTCGCTGACATAAGAACTATGGGACATATTTTTGAGTATGATGAGTGCACCCAGGATATTTTTATATTTAGCAGTACTTTTGCTAACCCGATACATATTGGAAAAAAAATGTTGAAAAGAATTTCAGATGACGATATTTTCTATGAGACAGGCAATTTAACCCTTATAGTTGCGCTATGTCCGTTTGTCTGTCTGTCCGTCTGCCCGTCCGCGGCTTAGCTCACTGACCGTCAGCTAATCCAATTTGGTATGAATATATAAATCAATCACGCCGACATAATAGTAAAATAAAAAGTAGATTTAATTAGGGTATCTCCCCTACAGGCCTACACGTGAAGTACCTTCCCTCACAACACCAAGCATATAGAATTGTTCGAAATTAAATCGTTAGAACATAGTTTTTAGTATATTCTAATAAAATAAATATTTAAGTGGAGCTCCCATACAACAAACGTGATTTCTTTGCCGTTTTTCCGTAATGGTACGGAACCCGTCGTGCGCGAGTCCGACTCGCACTTGTGCGGTTTTTTTATTCCCATCCACACTCAGAAACCAGAGGCTTCCACTCCAATGATCGAATCCTCAACTAAAATGGCGAAACATAAATATTGGTATCAAAAGCTGCATTTAATAACAGCTGCAGCGGTAAGATTGCACCGCTAATGCCTTCGGAGTGGCCGTTTCCGATTCTGGAGGATTTTTACCTCTAAATACTAAATGCAGCCAATATGTGGCTCGGTGATATATGGCATTGGGGGGATATTTTTGAACCGATTTCTGTGTACTGTATTTGCTGTGTAACATTTTAAGTAGGTAGGTAGGAAGGTGTATTTGACACCACATTTCACACTACTGATATTGCGATAGTCCATAGGCTACGGACATCTTATACCAGACTTTATACGTGGCGAAAGATTCCGGCTCAAGTAAATTTATTTGTATACTGGGTAATTTTGGAATCGTAATCCTGAATGTCAAAAATATGTTAAGATAATACTTAATAAATTTCCCCATGGCACAAACCACAAAATCGCGAAAAAATTCTAATGGACCCCTTAAGGGCCCGAAGTAGACGAAACTCATACGTTTCGTCTACATTTTTTTACGATTTTCATATCGGTCCCTTGGACAGCAAGGCGTACTAATGCATCAATCCTAACCCAGCTCCGAGTGAAAACTCGTCTATCCGCCATATGCCAGCAGCGCATACTCTCATATTTCGGACACACAGTCCGCAGAGGCGACGAAAGTTTGGAAAAACTGATTGTGATTGGAAACACCGAAGGCAGGATCACCAATAAGATGGACCGATCAAGTTAAAGACTCGTCATCCTCTGCTTTCTACACGGTCGTCTAAGACGCGTTGGACAGAAACCGGTGGAGGCAGATCATCCACTCCAGATGCAACCCTGATACTGATCACGATCCTCAGACATGAGGGACCGATCAAAGAGATCGGTCCCTTGGGCAACCTTGGTCAGTATGACCATCTTAATACAAAATCACCTAGTATAACATGTTACTTTAAACATATGTTCCAAAAGTATTTTTTGGGCAGGATTCGAACACAAGATTATCAATTTAAACCACACGCGTAACCGTACCTACTACAAAGCATCATTAAACATGTCCATAAATGTATAACCCTTATACTGTTATGAAAATGTGAAAACACGGAAATTAGCAACGTTGCTCGACTAAATGCCTTCAGCCATTTACAACAAAAATCCGCCGTATTTATTTCCGCGCTAACATTGTAAGCGGGAATATAACTCTGGTTTATTCAACAAGTTTTAAAAACGTATTGAATCCACCACAACAAGTTTGGTCTCTAATTAAGTATCATCATCAGTAGATGGGTCTGCCGAGATGCCGATAGATCTCCGAAAGACATATGGCTTTATATACAGTTCATACTAACGAGCAATTTCTCATATATAAAATGCGGCTCGATGCTGATAGATGTGATTCCACCCTTATGCTGAGTTGGGTCCATTTCGTGATGCACACTTATTGTTCTCTTTTTTTCTTGCTGTTGTTGTCTGCACATGTTCGTACATGTTTTGTGATCGTCACGAATAAAAATCTTTTATCTTTATCTTTATACCTGTAATAATAGTTTTAGCTGGTGTTGCCAAATTAATTTAATGCGGACTAGTGCGGCGCAACGCACTAAACCCATTTTTCCCCTTTTTCTTTGACATTTAATGAAGTTTTCAATTATCTAAAATGCAAGCCGGTGGGATTTTGAGTTTTATGAACGCTCCGCCACTGTGCAGACTTAACTTACACCAACTTGATCTACAATGACGTACCTGGCCCACATTACGTGCGCTTAGATGTGGAAAATATCTCAACTATGTGGATGGTCTTAATTCTAATACGGAGCTCCTCATTTCCGATCCGATTTCACAGAGAAACTCCAATTCAAATAGCTTTGGCTCGAAGACAAGTTATGCCATGTTCCAGCTCAATCGAGAATGCTTTGTGAATCACCAGCAAACCTTTAATTCCCACACCTGTTTCAGAACCACCTTATTTATACGCGTACAGTTCGCCAAACAAATATTTGGAGTCATAAATTTGTGTACAGTCCGCCCATTGATTTGTGGGGCCGTTTTGGGAACTTCGGAACCTTGTTTATATGGAAACGTTTATTTTATTATTTATTCAGAGCCCACTGTGTCCCACTGCTGGGCAAAGGCCTCCCCCCTCTTTTTCCACTCGTCTCTGTTTTGTGCTATATCTGGCCAGCCTCTCAAGGAGTCCAAGTTATCCCGATGGTAACGTTTAGGTAACTAAAACGAACAAGCAACGAATGAAAACGATTATCAACGGCTTGTTAGATTTGATGTTTGTGAACACAACAATAAATGCGCTTACCGAGATTTGAACTTTTGACCTTCTGCTTCATAAGCAGGCGGCCTAGCCAAGGTGACGATTGCTTGAGCTTCGCCGTTAGTGTGACCGTGACAGTTGCGTTTCATTTGCTACGTAGCGTTAGCGATTGGCATGTTTTCTAAAGGCCAGGTTTACTAATACCGACTAGGTTAGAAGGTCTTTGGTCTTCGGCATTCTGTTTTGTGACATCATTGACACGCATGCATCCTAATTACTAAGCTGTACTTATGTATAGAGTATCGGTTTTGAGCAATCTCCGGCCAGTCGTTGGGATATGCGTCCAGGCCATCCCACCATCTCCCTCTGGGCCTACCAGATCCTCGCCCGTCCTGCATGGTGCATGCGGCAGACATGGCCGGCCCAGTCCCATTTCAGCTTGGCGGTCTTAGCTCCAACATCAGTAATGCGCGTTTTTGAGCGCAGCGTAGAGTTACGGATTCGGTCGATCCGTTTTACTCTGCGAATACATAAGTGACTGAGAGTGACAGCTTTCTTTAATATTGTCGCTGTCGCTGTGTCGGAAGTGACATGCGTGACAGTTTGTCGCTCGATTAGGGACCAAATTGGGATGTAGAAATTCTTCGCGTTGTATCCTTTTCCTTGTCATCGGGAGAGCTAGGATTTTAATATGAAAAGTCTATGTTTGTATGAGAGGGGATGAGTCTTGAATCGTGTACTTTTTTTAATCTGGCCCGTTAATAGTTTAAAACTTTTTACTTGTTAAGAATCTTAACATAAGATACATTTCCAAGTTCTATTAGCAAAGTGGGAGACCAGTAAACAAACACACCGCATGACACATTCCTCCTTGGCACACATCTTCAGACGAAAGCGTAACTGTCAAGCACCACTCCCATACAAAATCAAATTAACAGCACACAGTCAAAACTCAACCTAAAGTGTAATTGAGGAGGGTTTAAATTTGAAAAGCGAGGCAAAACCTGCTCGAACGCACGCAATGGAAGGTCAGCTAGGTTATCGAAAGAGCGAGACAAACGGTAAAATGAACCAGTGGAACTGTACCTAACCAAAGAGAATAGAATGTATAGAGACGGATTGTCAAAGTAAATTATGTAGCCACTGTAAATTTACTGCCATCTTTCGACAGAACATAAAAGTGTTAGAACGCCATTTGAATTTGATCCTTATTCTTTCAGTCATCATCATCATCATATCAGCCAGAGGACGTCCACTGCTGGACATAGGCCTCCCCCAATTCATGGGGGGTGAATGCCGTAATCGCCACGCTTGGCAAATCTTTTCCAGCGATGGCGTCATAACCTTCAGCCTACTCTCGAGTAGGGTGTTAATATTAATATTTAACAAGTTAACACATATCAGTGAAAGAATAATGATCAAAGTCAAATGGCAGCGTTCTAGCAGTTTTAATCGTCTGTTTAAAGATGGCAGTAAATGTACTGTACTGTATCTATATAATTTACTATGACTGTAACTCTCTATTTCAAATTCTCTTTGACCTAACTAAGTCTTTAAAGCATGTATTTTTATTTTTAACCGACTTCAATTTCATAGGTTCTGTATTCGGTTGTGGCTATTTTTTTTATTTACAGATGCTTTTATTTAAGTTGCTTTGTTAGTTAGTGTGGCTAATATTAAGGAATTGATTTAAAATAACTGGCTCACAGCACATATACACTAATTACAGTTTCATCTAAGACATACAGACATATGACATATTAACAGACAGACGGACATAATGATACTATGTACATACTACATATACGTAAGGTTGGACTCGGATATCGCTTGATAAGGAATGCAAGCACACGGCAGATCCAATTTAATCACTCAAAAACAAATCATATTCTAAAGCCCATTAGATTCATTTTCTAATCAATTAGATTCACACTTCTGGTTTCACAGTACCTCCGTTCAGTTTTAAACTTTATCATATTACGAATAGAGTCGATTTTAGTTTGTGACAAAAATCAGGTTTCATTACGTGCATAAACTGCGTATGGCCTATGACCTGGGATTGCTAGCATTACCTAATGATGGACACTCCCTAGAATCTTTAGTAATTAACGGTAAAGTATTATTTTGTTGCCTATTAAATGTACTGTGTAATTTCAAGTTCGATAAATATCACCATATACATATTTACACGTTTAATTTCCTTTGTAAGATACCGTTAAATATATAAACGTAGTTTAGGCCTTCTTACCTAACTACATATCGTCGGGTGACAAGCAAAAGTTACTAAGTACTATCAAAAAATTAAAGTAGGTAGCAATGCACTTTATTACACTTGTAACACGGTTTATTGTCCAATAATTTCAATGGTGTTAGTTAGTGACTTTTACTTGTCACCCGACTAGGGTTGCCAGATGGTCGGGATTTGGCGGGATTCTCCCGATTTTTAGCAGGTGTTCCCGATTCCCGACAAAGTGTAAACTGTCCCGAAAAACAGCTTCACGTTATAAAACAATAATTTCAAGTTCCGAACTGTCTAGCGAGCGAGCTGACGTAGTGCCAATAATGTAAAATATCGTTGTTTTTAATACAATTACTTTAATTTGAATGTATTTTTTTTAGAGATGCCCCGAATAGTGAATTTGGCCGAATACCGAATATTCGGCCCCTCTCTCGGCCGAATACCGAATATTCGGCATGACATGCGAACATTTTGAGTCACAATTATTATGCAAACTGTTCGCCATCAAAGCACTACGTTTGCTAAGATATATTTTTATGTTGAACAGAATTAATGAATGTATATTAGTCAATCAAATCAGACCCATGATAAAAATAAAATATTTTGTAATCAATAAATGCTCAAAAACGTGCCTTCGTATTTAACTACTTTCCAAGAATACATTTTAAATATTAAATATACCTAGTTTTTGGTAATTTTTTTGTAATTTTTCTTTTTAGGTAGATGCAACAGATATTCGGTATTCCGCCGAATAGTAGCCCAAGTAACAATTTGTGGTACTATAGTAGTCGATAGAACGTTTCCTAAATACCACCTAAGGTCCTATAAAAGACCCAAGAAGGTTGTATAAAGCCGAAATGGCGCATCTTATGTGCCATTCAGTGATATAGTAGACCTGTAGCAGTGTCAGTCGTGACGTTTTAGGTCTATAAAAGTGATGTAATGCATGACTCTTGTGCTAATTTGTTGTCAGTAACGCCATTATAGTGTTAATTTATACTATAGTAGCATTTGAGATTCCATTATAGTGCTTGTTTTAAACTATAGTAGTACTTATTTGAAATTCTATTATAGTGCTTTTTTATACTATAGTAGAATTCATAGTTCTTTTACTATGCAATTTGCTATCAAGTTTTCCATCAACTGTTGTGAGTGGTTTTGTTGTGTGTTTACTTCACAAAAACGGTACTAAGTGAAATGGTGATAAATAAATACTTTATATTAATATGCTTCATTTAGATGTCGCTTAATTCGGTCCTTAGTGCAAAAAGTATATGGGACGGAAGTTTTACCGTTAGAATAGTATTAGGTTAATGAGGAATTTTAAATGCCCCCTCTATTTATTTATGTTTTTAATAAAATTATTTAATAAAATATTATGATATTCACCATAGTTACTACTAAACAGCCAAGAAGTAAATCCGACGCTTTTATAGGCTAACTATAGAACTTACGACGAAATATTCACCGCCATCATGATTAAAATTAGGGTTCCAAAATAATTTTGCTGTGACCCAGTTGCACATACAAACTCTTTAGAAAAACATAGGATTTTTTTAAATTTGGATGTAGTAATTACTGTTGTTTTCTTTTTCAGTGTGATTGGTAAAAAGATGTGCTAATAATGGATGTCGATAAATATCTAAACCATCACGATTTTATGCTTGTATTCAATCATTGATGATAAATCTGAACTACAATCACTAATATCACTGGGGTCTTTTTTATCAATTCATTAATATAAAAATATTTTGTACGGAACCAAATTATGTGGCTTAGGCCTGAACTTATATAAGCAAGATATAAGTAGCCATTACAGATCCAATTTATCATTTACAAGTAGTCGTTTTCTACCTTTATGTTCTAACTCGGTTTATAAAAGACCAGGGACCGTTACCGGTATTCTGACTACAGGTTATTATTGAGGTATAACCGGTGTAATTTGAATTTGGGTATTTATATCACTTAAGCTCCGAATAGAGGTATTCGAATACCGGTATTCAATATGTTATCGGTTTAGCCAATTGACAACAAATACCACTATTTGATAGTTTACTCCTAAAGCTATTACCGGTAATAAGTAAGTGCCAATACCGGTTGTAGTAGTACCACGATTCGTTCCTTCGCTACTCGTCAAGGACGTTGTCCGGCCCGCTTGTAAAGTTGTAAATACTTAAGATCCGGATCTTAGAATGCCCGTTTTCATGTTGGCTGGTAAAATTAGCTGTTAGGTGATGATTTTGAATGATAAATATTTAATAGCGTTCATTTGATTCATTTAATTGTTTTTTTTTTCGTTGATTTAATTGTATTTTATTACGTATGTAGTTTATAATCTCAAATATATGAGCGCCGATTAGACGTGCGCGCCGCCGCCATAAGGAGTCCGCGCGCCGCCGCCGCCGCCGGTAGATTAAAATGCGCGCCGAATATTTTTCATAAGACAGTATTATGCAGCGTTAAAATATGTAATAGGTTATAGTCCGATAAGAAATAGTTGAAATAGGCGCCACTTCCTACGTAACTCTCACATTTTTGACGTAAAATACTTACTTAAACATGGCAATAATTACGTACTGACGGAAATTTTTTGGTCATATAATTTAATTTCTACTATTTTATGTCGCACCAACACCATACTAACTATTTATTATGTGGCAGTACGATTTACATAAAAATGTGTTGTATGTACCATGTACCTATGGGTAAAACACATTTACAAAGTATAATGTCCAGTGTTTTAACCGTTGTCGATTACAGGGCACTTGTGCCAAGTATGCGAAGAGTAAAATTATCACGTTTTCTGGTAGTTTTTATGAATATGAATATGAATTAAACAGAGGGATTTTAGGTGTTTCAAAACCTTTTAAAAAATCATTACTTGTCGTATTGCAACGTAATGAACCAAATAGATAAAAAAATATTATTACGGTTTTTTTTTCCTGTGCGTTCATCAAGACATCAAGAGACAGACCCGATTTCATTTGAGAAATTTCTTACGAAAATATTGATAAAATTGCATGCATTGTTGTATACCATTGCTCAGATGTTGCTGCATCCTACGATACCCCGCTAAGTTTGATTTAATGTTAATAAAATGACGCCAATGACTGGTAAAATTTTACCACCTACGAGCTATAAAGCTTTTGGAAAAATATAAAAATAATAGGTTTTACTTTAGTTCATAACATAAGTTGACATTATCAGTAAGTGTATTTGTAATTAAAAATGCAATTATTCTATATTTATTAAAAAAAAAAACATGAATTTGACAAAAAAAACCTTATGCATATAAAGTACTGTATACTAACTAGGCAACGTCCAAAATACTAGACGTCTTTTCATTATGCGGCGTATCTTTTTATTTACACCGACTGGCAACATCCAACATGTTTGACATACCTATGGTTTTTCGAAACTATTATAAATAGATTTTTTTCATGATTTTTCTACAATAAACAACCACATAATAAGATAATAACACCAAAAAAATGATACTAACACAGTTTTTTGAGATTTTTTCCCTTGTCGATTTAAGGGTTAAGCATGGCTTTTCATTATACGTCTTAATATTGAAAAGTTGAAAAATTCCACGCCGCCGCCGTGGATTTTTTTCTGGCGCGCCGCCACCCAATTTTTTTCGACCGGCGCGCACGTCTAGCGCCGCCCAATAGGCATTTAGCCGGCCATGGTATAATAATATACTCCGCCTGGTACTCCATTCCCGTCTTTTCTAGGTCACTTAACTGACACGGGCTTACGTCATCATGCGACAGCGCTATATGATAATATGCGATAGCGCTATATATAGCGGCCATGTTGTTGTGACGTAGCCCCGTGTCACTCTGGGAATGGAAGACCATGTTTTATTAGACTATGTAGCCGGCGGCGGTTCGCCGGTCAAAATTGGTTGGCGGTGGCGGCGAATCGGCGGCGTAGCCTTGAAAACTTGGTTTATGCGAAGAGAATTCAAACCTTAATTCATTTAATTTAATTTCATTTAATTTATTGAATTATGGTAGGAAAAAAGTTTTTCATGGCATTATCTGTAGATAAGCAGCATAATGAACATCTCTTTATATTGTGAGGTTACTGTTAATTGAATCTATCACTAATTCACTACACTTTATAAAACAAAGTCCCCCGCCGCGTCTGTCTGTAACTATATGAATGTATGTTCACGATGAACTCAAATCAAAACCTACTCAACTGATTTTCATGCGGATTTCAGCTATCAATAGAAAGATTTTTGTGGAAGCTTTAGTTTAGGTGTACAATTTGTTAAGGTTTTGTGTAATCCGTGCGAAGTCAGTGCGGGTAGCTATAGTCAAATATAATAGTTATTATATGTACGTATCGCCAGGAGAGGTGAATGATTGCACACACTGCTCGCACAGACCACCTACTAATCGCAAAAATAGTATGAATGAATCAATGAATGAATGTGACTTAAATGGACGATATTAAAAGCCTATAAAAACCCCTTCAAGAAACTTTTTTGCAGTTGATATCAACTTGATATTGGTACGAAATACGGAACCCTAAAAAGAATATTAATTTCAAAAATGTCTCAAAAATTGTATTGAACAACTATTTACAACTAATATTGCTCGAAGGTTAACTGGAAGAGATCCCTTAAAGGCATAAGTTCGCCTTTATACTAATGACGAATGTTATTTTTCCTGTTTTGTTTTGATTTTTGTACAATAAAGTGTTTTACTACTACTACTACTACTATATTAAAGCAGAAGGAGTTGAAAATAAAGTTCCAGTTAATCCTTGTTTAATATTCGCTGAAAGTTGTTGAGCATTAGACTTTTCTGAGTGAGCACTCTATGTATTTTTTTCTTTATGTGGTTAAATGCACGTAATGATTATTTTTAGATATAATTTTAATTTATATTTTTGTTCGGTAAATAAAAAAAAATATGATATGAAAAGTTTTCTTGATTTCTATTTAAAGTTAATTGTTTTTATATAAAGTACCATCTCTTAAAATATCGGTACCTAATTTGTTAGCACGTTATATAAAAGCAATAAATTCCCGACCAAACTAATCTGCATAGCATTTGCAACGACAACGTGTGTAAATATCATCGTTAATGTCAAAGTTCTATGAAAATATGACGTTTATATTATAATAACACTCCCTCACTTTGTTCTGTTCAAATCGGTGCAAAGTTAGCTTAGACAGACTCTAGTATCTAACAAGGTCACGCCGATGCCACACCGATAGCGCAGAATTTTGGCGGCGGCGGCGGCGCGAAAATTTTGGCGGCGCGGCGCTCATATTTCATATGGAAATGTTTTCTGGGATTAATTATTTTCATTAATTCATTCATTAACCTCGTGCCTTGAAACCGTCGCAACGCTCAATTTTACAGATTTCGAACCACTTGCTACGCTCGTGGTTAAATCATGAAATCTTTCGCTTGTACAGCGATCAATATAAGCATGAGCAAAAAGAATAGATAGTAAGTTACATATGTCTTTGGCATGAGGACTTAACAACAACTTTAACCTCTTGTCGCAAAGTTTTTGGTTACTCTTTGATCAAGTGCAATGAATACCGGTATTAAATACGAAAACCATTACCGGTATACTGAATACCTGTTATTATTGAGGTATTAATGAATACCGGTATTTCATTATGTCAATTAGTGTACAAATAGCGATAAAGACAAAAACGGAATGACAGCAATACCTCTAATGCGAATATAGGTATAACATTTTAACCGGTATTCGTTTGACAGTTTTTATACAGGTATTTAATAAAACCGGTTATACGGTCCCTGTAAAAGACATAAAAACTCAGCTATAACGCTGTTGTCTTTTAAAAGAAAAAACAAAACCACTATACAACAGTTTTGTAATATAAAAGAGTCATTGTGACGTTTACAGCTATGAGATATAATAGGGATTTAAAAACTACAAAGCGCTTATGAAATCTATAAATATATGTCCCAAAAACGCTACTATAGAGCAAAACAGTTCTATAATAGTGTTCATATGACTACTAAAGTATTATGTACTGTAGCAGTGATCTCTAAAGCCACTATATCCTGAAATCGTTGTATAGTTGGGTTTTTGTCACTGTAAAAACACAAAACTATAGCGGCTTGCAGGGAACCTTAATAGCGCAAACTACTAAAGTATTATATAAGTACTATAGCAGTGATCTCTAAAGCCACTATATCCTAAAATCCTTGTATAGTTGAGTTTTTGTCACTGTTAAAACACAAAACTATAGCGGCTTGCAGGGAACCTTAATAGCGCAAACTACTAAAGTATTATGTACTATAGCAGTGATCTCTAAAGCCACTATATCCTAAAATCGTTGTATAGATAGGTTTTTGTCACTGTTAAAACACAAAACTATAGCGGCTTGCAGGGAACCTTAATAGCGCAAACTACTAAAGTATTATGTACTATAGCAGTGATCTCTAAAGCCACTATATCCTAAAATCGTTGTATAGATAGGTTTTTGTCACTGTTAAAACACAAAACTATAGCGGCTTGCAGGGAACCTTAATAGCGCAAACTATTAAAGTATTATGTACTATAGCAGTGATCTTTAAAGCCACTATATCCTAAAATCGTTGTATAGTTGGGTTTTTTGTCACTGTTAAAACACAAAACTATAGTGGCTTGCAGGGAACCTTAATAGCGCAAATTTGTTGCATAAAAGTGATTCCAAATACTATTATACAGTAATATTGCTCTATAGTGGTTATATTTGAACCTGTTATAGTACACGCCTATAACGGCCCTATAAAATGATGATGTAAACCTTTACATCAATTGCTTATAGAATATATTAGCTGTATAAGCCTATAGAGCAAAAAGGTGTTGCCAAGCGCTTTTACACGACAGGTGGTCACCTCTGAAACCTTAATACGACGTCTATACAAGCTTTTAGCGATAAAAACTAAAATTATAGGACTAAAATGTTACTTGGGAGGCAACATTCGTCCGAATACCGAATATTGGGCAAAGTGTCCGAATAGGCCGAATACCGAATAGTTGCCGAATCATGGCATCGTGGCAATCGTGGCATCTCTAATTTTTTTTTTCCCGACTTAAGTCCCAAAATCCCGAAAAAATCATATTGTTTCCCGATAATAGCGCCTTTCGATCTGGCAACCCTACACCCGACGATATCCAAAATCCGAATTCTTATAGCATGTTAGCAGTTTATGATCACTAAAGTGGAATACACGAAACAAGAATGCAAACATACAAGAATGTACAGTTTTCAAAACCATTTGCTTAGCACTTATTCATCTTGAAACTTAAGTCATTGTCAATAGAGGTGACAGGAAGGTGTCATCTATATGGGCATTAGCATTTCGAGCAGTAGTACGTTTACCTTATATGTTCGAGTTATCTACATTTCCCTGTATTAATGTTACCCTACATATCCAGTCAAATAAGGTGACGAGAAAGGTAGGTAGGTAGAACAGGAATATTTTAACCTATTTATTATGCTGTCGTTGTGTACCTGTTTTAAGCAGCGGCCTTCAAAAGACCCGTTTCTTGGATGGCTACACAAAGTACACATCTCTTTGATATTAAAAGTACTTCCGCCTCATTAAATATGTCTGGAATCAATAGCTTTAATTAATGTTGTTTCCTGGAGAAAAATTGGATTTTATATTGAAGAAATGAGGAAAATTGGGAATAAACTGAAATTGACGCGTTATGTTAATGCCTAAAAGACGCAAGTGAATTAACATTAACTTGTTATTGGAATATCGACCTTATGTCTTTAATTTAAGAGCTTTGAAATTATTTACCTATGTAGATAATACACATTTAAAGATCTCATTAGAGATTCTAATTAGAAACCAACCCCCTATTCATAAAACTTTACCGGCCTGGTTTGGTTAAATTATGTTTTATCTTTATCCCTTTCTTACAAATACATAAGTCAAAATGACAGACAAAGACAAACGATTCTTAACTAATTCAAGCCAGTAACGCGTTTATGAATATAATAACGCCATAAGTGGTGACATTACACGTATTTACTTACCTTAAATTGAAAGTATTAATCAGATCTTATCGAAAAGTAAGTAAATATTCTTTATTGTTCCAATAACTTACAATTTACATGTAAAATTACAAAGAAATTAAGACAAAATTCTAACTACCTAGCTACCTAGTTAGCCAGTTGTTACCTAACAACAGGCGGCAGCTAAATAATAATCTATTCCAGACAACCTTCGGGTAGCGGGAAATTCTAATTAGTGCTAAGGCCTCGTTAAGCTCAATTACGAGTGATACTCATTATTCTCCAAAAATATGTATTCAAATTCAAATATCTTAAATTAATTTAACATTAAAATAAATAAAATTAAATAAATTAAATATCATTTATTATCAGGCAACTAAGGCATAGATACATACTTTACAAACTAACATACATACAATAGTAAAAATCTTACAAGCTAAAAAATATTTCGGCGACACGGCGGTTTTCAGTTGTGTCACATGTTCCGGTGTGGGATTTGGCAGATTCCCACGGAACCGCCGAAACACCACACCCTTCGGCCAGAAGTCCGCGCTCGCTATGGTTTCTAGCAGCGACCGCGGAACGCGCACCACGAAAGAGCTGAAGTGCACGTAATGGCGCGATCGCAGCTGGAACACTTTCAGCTCGTAACGGATCATTACTTGCGCTACTCGCTCACACCAAACAAGCGGGTATTGTCATTCAAATCAAGATTAGATATTTATGGCGTTACTCAAGCCCTTGATAATCGGTTGTCCTTGTCCGTAATTTTGACATATTTGTCTTTGTTAGAAAGGGACAAAATTTTACAAGAGTTTGCTATAGTTGGTCAAACCAAATATTCAGTAAATAAGAACAAAAAAAACAACGGGTTGCACTCCGGGAGTGCCGGCAGAAGTGAAAACTCAATGACATTGTAACTCAAAATATTAATAACAGCGCCATCTAGTGCAAAATGTCTGCAGCACTATGTATAATTGAGGCTAACGCCATCTAGCGTTATTTCGTCGCATTACTTGAAACCCCTAAGCACATCACTGTGAGTACTAGAGTTATATTAGTACCAGTTTGAGGGAAACTCACTAGATGGCATTTAAATCAAAAAAGAAAAACTCAATGACATTGTAACAGTGTCCGTCACACGTGACGTCACGTCTTACGTCTTATTACGTCTTATTACGTCTTATCACAAAAAGTGCTCAGCGCCGCTAAAGAAGTTTTCACTTCAAAAACTATATTTACTCATTCTTTTCTTTTGCGTGCTAGTACTAGTGTAAGACTATGATAGTATGATGCTCTCTGTCTATGTTTGAAATGAGACAGTCCTTTGACAAACTATAAGTTTTATGAGATTAATTAAACATGCCTGCGCAAACGCTGATAAACAGGTCAAAAAATAAAATTCATATTTAATTGTTATTCTTGATTGGCGTAGGCGTAACTTACTCTTTATTTAAATAAATCCGTTATTTTTCTCCCTTGGTCATTAATCCACGCTTAAAACATCCGTTATCGTACATGTGTTAGGGCGGAAAGTCATATATTACGATCGTCACGCCCCCTGCCGAGCTTCGAACCCTGTACGTTGTTGTGTTATGAATAAGTAAGGTAATTTGCGAATATGTGTATGGGAAAATATGCTGGGATTTAGTGGCCATAAAACAATTTGTTCAAATTAAGTATGTTCTATGACATGAAAGAAAAAACCTTGTTTGAGATTTTTTTGACGTAAATTTATCAAAGACGGGTCCAATCATTCCAATCACGAGACATTTGGGAGAAAATTAATGGTTTATATCTGAATCATGGGCAGTATTTAAAAAGATACAGAAATGAATGAAACATCAAACATAAGCAGATCTATGACTCTTGTTTATCATGCGGGATAGGAACTTCACAATCATATGTTTTTAAGATTCGATGTATGGTATTTTGATAAAATTAGTAGGTATATCGCCTATTTGAAAACAAAAATAAAAAAATGCGTTTTCTTCCGCCGGTATCTTCTCGGTATCATGTTAGAGTGCGTCTAAAGGGGTCCACAGAGTACCAGTTCGCCGGACGATATCAGCCTGTCAGTTCTTCGGAGCTGTCAAATTTTGCGTTTAACTGACAGGCTGATATCGTAGTGGCCCATTAAGAGTATTTCTAATTATTTATGACTTTTATTATGACATTTCCACATTTTATCCTTGCAAATAATTGTTTTAGACATAAGAGTGGAGAATAAAATATTTTCGTCTTCAACGTCACATAAGAATATAAGTAACGATCATAATTTCTGGACAGACACATTACAATAAATCCCGGAAGACAAACGTCTCGTCAACAAACTATGATATCAGACAGTTATAAGATAAATTGATAGTTATCGCCTATTTCCGACACTCGCTTGGTAACGATAGTTTGCAACTATTTAGGGTTGTCACTGGATCGAAAGTAGACATGCATCCGATATTCGGTTACTATCCGGTATCCGGCCTATCCGGCCATTATTTTAAAATCCGGCCGGATACCGGATAGTCACTTTGCTTGATTTCGGAGTAAACAAATTGGACTTAAGAAACGGTCACGGTCACAATCGTACTCGTTTATTATTTTAAAACAATTTAAAACTTCCTCTCACTTAGGGCCCGATTCGGATTTTGAAATAGACATCTATTAGACATCTTTTAGATATCACCAAGATACGATAACTATATGTTTAAGATCTAACCTGTCAATTTTGACATTTGCACGTTTCTGGAGATTGTTGAACGATTTCCACAGGATATGACTTAGAGATCCAATTCACATCTAATAGATATCTTACTCTATCTAACGTGCTGCAAAAGAGAACTAGTTGATGTCTAAACTATAACGTATCTAGAATGGATCTAGTACGTGTCGTCTCTTGTGAATATCTTGAAGTTCGAATACGGCAGTTACACGCGCACTCATTTCGAACCCAGAAAAGAGTCCGCGCGAACGTTCACTACGAAACAGGTCATCATAAACAGGCACAATGCGCACCTGAAAAACCGAAATATATTAGGTATAGTTCCGCCGGCCGAATATTCGGCGGCCGGATACCGAATATTCGGCCAATGGTCAGGCCGATTATCCGGTATCCGGTATCCGGCCAAACAACTATCCGTTGCATCACTTGCATCTCTAATCGAAAGTTAATGATCTATCTATCTGGGTCTTATACCGAGTGAGCGCAAAACTCGAGTGAAGCGTTCTTTTCAGTTTGGGCAAAAATGCCTTTATATGTTCGCCTATTATCTTTCGGTGGCATTTCTTCACTGATTTTCGAGAAATTTTGTGCAATTTCGATAATTTTATAGATTAATTTTGTTGAACTTTTTGAAAATTAAATTTAAGTATTGGGTCAGATCAAAGTGCACATGCATAGCTGCAGAAAATGTACATCTTTGTACAGTATAGGTGTACACCTACTGTGAGTATTTTTACTAAAACGATGTTTCATGATGATTTTAAAACGGAATACCCCACTTAGTTTATTTTTAATTAAACGCACAGTATGGAAAATATTTAAAAAATTATCAACTCTGCTGGGTTTTAAACCGATATTGACTCGCGACCCTTGCTAATGAGTTTCTCGGAATTTATATATGAGATATTATTTGATATTAAATTAAATGATTTTCGTTGAATAAAAGTTTTATTACATTCTGCCAACCCTAGCAAACAATCCCAACTATTTGTAAATCTGAAAACTTGCAGCCCTGTTCAAAATATTCCTGCTGACACTCAACTTACACATTCTAGATCGAAGCTTCAATTCACTAAGAGCTCAGGAAGCTTAGCCAACGTGCCAATCGTTAACGTTCCGTGGCGTAGCGTAGTGATCTCTCTCTATCACTTTTCCATATGAGTGCAACAGTGACATTTACGTTTCGTTCGCTACGGAGCGTTAACGATTGGCATGTTGGCTACGGACCCTGATATTTGATCGAATGACGAACTATGTAATTTGATGAGAAACGTAATTTAATTATTGAAGTACCGTAATAATATTTGAGGCGTAATTGAAGACTAGTTCAGACTTCAGAAATGTTTGATGTCGAATTCAATAGCCTATCAATTTATTAGGCTTGTCGTATTATATATCAATTATGAATTCACTTAGTTGATAGGTTTTTGAGCGACTAATGCCGAAAGAAAATATGGCGACAAAGATCTCCAAGACCGGTCGGGGTCATTCTAGTCCAACGTGTCATTGCATATTTGGCCAGCACAACCTTGTTGGGGGCCTTCTGATCTTCTCATACAAATAAGTACGTCTGTTCTCCGTGTAGAAATCGTCAACTTTCGGCACGCTGCCAGGGGTGCGAAACTCATGACTTCGGTCAAACTCGGCTCCGCTCGGCTCAGCATTGCTCCGAGCAATTATTAGGGTTGGCACCACTTGACTTCCTTTTGCGTGCACGACCACAGACTGATAAGATAATCACTTGATTTTGACAACCCTAAATAGCCGAAAGGGATAGTGCCATATATTAGAAAGGGACAGCATGATTCGACCCTGAACCGCTGTCAAACTTCGTTTTTGTAGGAAGTTTCCTTTCTGTACGGTAGTACTATTAATTATTCTGTGACGCTGCGTCAAACGAAGTTGCCGCTTCCCGTAAAAATTGTATACAATAATATGTACCTAATAACTATTCATATAAGTGCTTGTTCCTAGGCATACATTAATAAAATAAAGTATATTTTGACTTTGACTTTGACTATAACTTCTCGACCAATGAATGAGAAAGCCTGATCACATGGAATTTTGTAGGCCGAAGTGAAGCTGAAGCTAGGTGTGACAGACTAATCTAATCTAATCTAATCACATCTTTTTCTAGGATCGGTATATTGTACTCGTACAACGTTCATAAATCATTTACTTTGCTATTATAATTACTGTAATTGTAAATTTTATTTAGTTATTAAGTTTAGTTATTAAGTAACATGTCCTGTATTGTATACCCTAGCAGGGTGTCATGCACCTACGAAGACTAAAATGTAAGACCTATTGTACTGATGAGCCTGAGAACAATGGATTAAATGAATATGAATATGAATTTTAAAAATCCTCGTTACTCGTACTCGTCTCGTTTTTTTACAGCCTATCAGAATATCATGAAGACATCAACTGCCGTATTCGAACTTCATGATATTCACAAGAGACGACACGTACTAGATCCATTCTAGATACGTTATAGTTTAGATATCAACTAGTTCTCTTTTGCAGCGCAATTCGGGCAACCAATGTCACTTTTACGTTAGATAGAGTAAGATATCTATTACATGTGAATTGGATCTCTAAGTCATATCCTGTGGAAATCGTTCAACAGTATCTCCAGAATCGCGCAAATGTCAAATTTGACAGGTTAGATCTTAAACATCGTTATCGTATCTTGGTGATGTCTAAAAGATGTCTATTTCAAAATCCGAATCGGGCCCCGATTGTCATTTTTTCTCACCAAATAGACCACAAGTACAATTAAGAAGATAGTAAAACTGTAAGTACGTATTCCTTCACTACACAGCGATTTTAAGTCTTAACCACCTAACTTTAAGGTTGATTGTAATCTGTAAGTTCAGTTACAAGTTTCAATTGTTAAAAATGATAATTTTACGATCCAAGATGGCGAACATTAATATTCATTTAAAGAACATTGGACCACAATTGATCTTTGCCTTCGATAGTTTAGATTATTGGATTTAAGTAGTTTGAGCCGGTTTGATTCCTGGAATTGCTGATTTGTTTCTTTCAGTCTTGAATTAACATTTTTTCTTTAAGTTATGTTATTAGTTTCCTTTTAAGGGCCACTTGCACCATTCACTCGGGGTTAACCGGTTAAACCTGGAGTTACCATGGTTACCAGTACAATTTGACACTAGGTTAACTGTTTAACCGGTCAACCCCTGCACGGTTAAGGACTAATCCATTCAGACCTCAAACTTAAGGTCATTCATTATTAAACAAACTTGGCACAAGATTAGAGAGGCTTACTTCGAACACGCTCAACTGAACTTGAACCTTTAATGCACAAAAATAAGGAATTCCAATGGTTTAAGTGAAAGTGAACTTTAATACACCGAGATAAGGTATAACAAAGGTCAGTTTTTTGTCAGTTATATTGTGTGTATTTTGGTGGTATAGTCACGATGTCGTGTCTAAGTGTCTAAAGTCAAGGATAGAGATGTCAAACCTACATGTCATGTAATATTTATATTTGACCTGTTGCCTAATATAATATATGCTGTAAAAAAAAAACTTATGCAGGATTTATCTTTCTATCTAATACCTTTAAACGAGTTTTTAAAAACTTTTTTTTTAATCACTTTGAAATTCAGACTCAAGAACAAATATTTGTGCTCGTCACACAAATAAATGCCCTTACCAGGATTCGAACCCGGGACCATCGGCTTCATAGGCAGGGTCACTACCCACTAGGCCAGACCGATCGTCAAGTGTTTATTATATATTATGGATCTCGGAAACGGCTCTAACGATTTCGATGAAATTTACTATATGGGGGTTTTCGAGGGCGATAAATCGATCTAGTTAGGTCTTATCTCTGGGAAAACGCTCATTTTTAGGGTTCCGTACGGGTAAAACGGGACCCTATTACTAAGACTCCGCTGTCCGTCCGTCCGTCCGTCTGTCTGTCACCAGGCTGTATCTCACGAACCGTGATAGCTAGGCAGTTGAAATTTTCACAGGTGATGTATTTCTGTTGCCGCTATAACAACAAATACTAAAAACAGAATAAAATAAAGATTTAAGTGGGGCTCCCATTCAACAAACGTGATTTTTGACCGAAGTTAAGCAACGTCGGGCGGGGTCAGTACTTGGATGGGTGACCGTTTTTATAGATAATGGTATGGATATGGAACCCTTCGTTTGCGAGTCCGACTCGCACTTGGCCGGTTTTGAGTTTTTATATGTTTTCCGAGCAAAGCTCGGTCACTCAGATACGTGGGCCATACTGAAAGTTTCTGGATTCTGATATATGAGACGACTTATTTTTTCTAAGTGGCCAGTCCAGAAATTTTCAATATGCCCTAAGTGTATTTTTACTTTATCGTATGTTCCGATAAAGCCATTGGTATTTATAGAACCTCCTTATATTAACTTTAGCATTTTATACTAACTTCCAAGGGGCCTGTCACCTGCAAAAAGCCTCGACTCTAAGCTGGCAAAAGGCGGTAACTTATAATATCATTTTTTTCTGTATCAAAGTAGATTGCGAAGTAAACTCGGTTTTCTTCGGATTTCCCTCTTCAATGCAGGAAGAGCGTTAGCAGAAAAGTTTTATGAGGAAAAAATGGTTTTGCAATTTGTTTTATCATGAAATAATAGGAAAGTGTATTAAAATTACTGTTCTGTTGCGTTTAATTTGATACCATACTATTGTATTTATCGTCTATAGTCTCGCGAGAAAGGTAACTATGAAAGTGGGTCCTTATTGTCAATGGCGCTTACACCGCACAGCGTCGCGGCATTGTATTTATATCGGAGCATCGTTAATAATGGCGTAAGCGCCACCGACAATAATGTCCCTTTTCATAGATAACGTCACATATAATTTGACTAATTGGTCGTAATTGGTCATATTTAGAAAAACAGAAGTATATTCCCAAGAGTTACGTAATTGTATTTTCTATCCCCAAAATTTACGTAGGTATACTGGATCTCAATTTAGGTTGTGATTAATATTGGCCAAATTTGCTTTCTACGCAATTTTGTATTGTACCTATAAATACTGTTGGCATTTATTTAAATAGTTTTTTTAATAAGTAAGAGAAAATATTATGAATCTGAAATTCTATTAGACGCCAATTTAGAACGAGCTCCGTGTATCCAATTAGAAAAGTGTTAGCTCAGTGAATTCAAATTTGTACGTGTTATTGAGTTCTTATAGTTTTTGTTGAATGTATATGTCATACTGAACAACTTTTACTATGGGACCAACCCCGAACACGCGAAATAAATATTTACACCCATAGAAAATGTCAATGTCAGAAGCCAAAACATTGTATGAAACAGCCAATTTCTGTTTTCGCGATTTCAGGGTTGGTCCCATAGTAAAAGTTGTTCAGTAGGTATGACCTATGTATTCAACCCGTAAATTATTTCAGGTGACTAAGTAAACCCCCATATAGAAAAGAAAGAAAGAAAATACATTTATTTACGTCAAACCAAACCAGTTAAATTACAAACAAGACATAGATCAGATGGACGTTAAAAAGGACGGGCTCAGCGTAATAGACTAATAGACTGCATACTTTAACTACCATTGTCGGAAACATTCTAAATAGCCAATTTTCATTGCAGACGCTACCAGGGCATCCTTAATACACCGCACCACAGTCATTCGTCTTGCACAATCATTTGTTAGGATATGAGCACTGACTGCCGCCATTATGACGTCACACTGACGTGACGGATGGAATTTTGGAATCCGCGGGTTGTGCGGCTTTGCCGCGGGGTGTTGAGATTAAGACGTAATAAATAGCGCGCAGATGTTGTGGTAATCAAAGATTGCGATTACGAATTGTTTGTTTTGTTTAGTGAAGGAGGGAATATAATGGGAAATTTCAACTTTATGGCTCAACTAGCTTTTCTTCGTCTGCGTGGAATTAGTGACAGCAGCTAAAGTATAGCGCCTGGATAATGCTAATAGCAATCATTCCACTCGCGCATTGCTTACTTCAATTATTAGGCAATTCATTAACTCTTTCAATTCCACCCCCTTTGCACTCTCTTCAGGGATGATTTCCGACATAGAAACTATCCTATGCCCTTCTCCGGGACTCAAGCTATCTCTATGCGAAATTTAAACTAAATCCGTTCAGCGGTTTAAGCGTGAAGAGGTAACAGACAGACAGACACACTTTCGCCTTTATAATATTAATATGGATTTTGACGAAAATAAACCGATCTGGTCTACTGGGTAGTGACCCTGCCTATGAAGCCGATGGTCCTGGGTTCGAATCCTGGTAAGGCCATTTATTTGTGTGACGAGCACAAATACATATTTGTTCCTTAGTCTTAGTTTCAGGTTTCAGAATGAATTTTTTCACGGCCCTTGCATAAAATGTGTAAAAATTCAATATAACAACTACAGTTTTACGTAAGCTTAAGCTATTTATTTTATATCTTTACTCACTGTGACATTGTGTGATTTCTGTATTTCGCTGGTTATGCGGTTTTGCCGCGGGGTGGAGATTAAGATATAATAAATTGCGTGTACAGCTGTTGCCAGTAATCAATGGTTATGTTAACAAATTAATGTGATTTTAGGTTTTGTGCCTTGTATACTATATCTTAATTCCTTAGAGCGGTTTCGCACTACGTCCGATTCGAATCCGATCAGAACTCGTGAAAATATGGTCCGTAGTAGCCGCAGAACTATTTCTATGGTAAGTTACGCACCGCACCCGTTGAATGGCGGAAAGAAATCGGATGACGGAGATCGGATCTAGTGCGTAACCTACCATAGAAATAGTTCTACGGCTACTACGGACCATATTTTCACGGGTTCGGATCGGATTCGGATCGGACGTAGTGCGAAACCGCTCAATTATAAAATTGAAAATGAATCTACGCTCAGTTTTTAAATTCAAGATACTGGAAGAGAGGAGACGAGAACTTTTGGAAGTACATTCGACGTCAAATATATGTTTACATTTTTCTTCTTATTATACAAAAGAGTAAGGTGTAATAGTGTAAACATATCTTTCACGTCGACTGTACATAACTGAATTGTTAATTAGTAATAGTTTTATGATAGAGTCAGACCGAGAAAAGTCTGCAGTGATTTTGATAGCCCACGCAGTGCAAGTGTCATTTTGAACGTCAAACTTCTATGAAATTATGACGTAATAACACTTGCATTGCGTGGGCTATCAAAATCGCTGCAGACTTTACTTGGTCTAACTCTATTACATTTTTGATAACGTACATTTTCAGATTACTCAATCGTCAATTATACTATTTAATCACTTGTGTTATTAACATATTAATATTTTTTTCAGGTACGTTTTAATTAAATCACTAAGATTTAAATTAAGGAGTACAACATCTTAAAAGTAAGTACCTAGATTCTTAACCAACCCGTATGAAACCCGTACTCAAGGAAAATTAACTCGCAAATCCCTTTAATTTAATAAGAAGAATTTTATCTCACAAAATATATCAAAACTTTCCAAGCGTAAAAGTGTATTACTGTTTTTGACAGCCCTGTTTCTGATAGCCCTCGAAGTTGGCAACCCTACTTATTGTTTTGAATGCAAAATACGGGTAATTATGAACCTGGGCGTTGGGAGGTGAGATCTTAAGGTTCCGTCACACAGGCGCGTTTTCCAGGCGGGGTGTGAGCGTTTTATATGTAAAATCGGCGCGCCCCGCTCTCGCGCCGCCCGCAAAACGCGCCTGTGTGACGGAGCCTTTAATGGTCTTCAAACGCAGATGTGCGGTGAAAGAACGTAAATAAAAGTAACGGAGACCTTCGCTTTCGCTCGGTTGATAACAAAATATATCTTATGATTTTTATTAGCAGTTTCACTAGACTTGGCGCGATCCTAGAGAATATATGAATTATTATAATATAATTTTCGGAAGTCGGGGAACATACCTACCTATATGCATAAAACAAAGAATACAACGAATTGAGAAAAGAATAGAACTTGTAACGATTGACAGTGTTTTCGAAATCTTGAAATTGGTTGATAAAAAAAAAACATTTCTATTTGGCTTTGAGGGCTTGGTCGATTTGCTTTAGTATGTATATTACATTTATTTTAATCTATAATATATTTTTTCTAATTAAGTTTGAACACGTCATATTTTTTATTTTGCAATTATTTAAGGACACTTGTGTGGAAAATCACGCTAAGTGTTCTGTTTTAATAGCTCTTCTTGTTTGCTGCAATAGTAAATTAAAAGCTGGACTTGACCATATCGGTTACTATGTAGTCGAAAGATAAATAAAACTAGTTTAAACTACAGATAAAAAAAGAAATAAACTGGAGAAAACTCAAACTCAAAAGATTTTCTCAAATCGTTTCAAGCAAAGGAAATAATATATCTGAAGCACCAAGGAATTCAGAGCCTTTGATTTACACTAATTCTTTCTTAACCTACTTTTGAGAGGAAACTAAAAAAATCATGGTCGAGGAAGTAAATAAAGTTTTTCCTTTGTCACATCCAACTCTGTCAGGTTGGGCGACTGTCACACCGTAGATCTTACGAGTCGACATTTGAAATAAGTTTTTTGTCAAGTTTTCATTTTTAGTAAAATTTACATTTTTGATAAAAGCTTTTATTGACTGTACTTTTCTTTCTACAGGCAACCAATACTCATCGAGATAATTGTTATAAACCCAAACACAATTCGGCTGTGTTGTTTTATCACAAAGTTACTATGGCCACCTCCTGTGTCCACCATCAGATCAGTTGGATGGTACTAAATATTGCATTGTGACCCAACTTACATAACAATATGTATGTGAAGTTTCAACTCAAGCGAATAATGAAAAGTGGGTCTAATTTAGCTTACAAGATGAATTAAGACTCAAACATATGTAGGTACCTACAAACATCTCAAATTAAATAAAAGTCTAAAATCAGTCGTAGTCGGGTCGAAGTTCAAACTTTTTATTTTAAGATTTATTATAGTTTAACTTCGCACGGGTTACACAAAATCTTAACAAATCATACACCTAAACCTTCCTCAAGAATCACTCTATTTATATTTGAAAACCGCATGAGAATTCGTTCAGCAGTTTTTGAGTTTATCGCCAACATACAGACAGACGCGGCGGGGAACTTTGTTTTTATAATACGAGTATGTTGTAGTGATTTTAATGTTTTTTTTGTTATTTCAGTTATATATTTTGTTATTCAAACAAATAACACCACTAATGAGCTCGGTGTGTAGTGCGGCCGACTGCGGCCGCCTCCCCTTCAGAAAATAAACAGTTCAGTGAAAACTCTTATCATCCCCTAAGATAATATCAGCTGTTAAAGACAGGACCCCCTGTCGCAGTCGCTTTCAACGGAAAATGTTTTGATACTGTAGGGAAGGCTTATTTTCCGACTACGGCGAAGCGCCGGGTTATGATGTTTAAAGGATTTTAAGGTGTAGTTACGAATGGTGGGAAGAGTTGGTAAATAACATTCGGTTAACTGAAAAACAATTAACTGTTTATATGTTTATGTTTATATTTGTTTATTTTGTTGTTTGTTGTTTTGTAAAGGTTGTCTGGAAGGGATCGCTCTTTAGCGATAAGACCGCCTGTTGTCTGCCTCTACATTTAATCAATTGTTATTTTCTTTGTATATTTTACTGAGGTGTGCCAATATAGAGTATTCTATCTATCTATCTAATATCTTGGTATAGGTACCTATTACTTGTTTTTTGCCTCACTACTCAAAGAGATCGCTCTTTAGCGGTAAGATTAAGGGCCAGTTGCACCAACCACATTTGACAGACTGATCAACGTCAGCCGGCGCGCCCCGGCGCTTTACTATGAAACTTTCCATACATACAAATTTTGTGAACTCTTTAACGATACGAACAGTTTGGTGCAACCGACCCTAACTGTTCTACATAAGACAGAAATACAAAAAATATGTTACAGGGTGGCCTATAAAGGGTTAAGGAAGGATACCTAATTTTAATATGTTGTTGTTGTCCTATGACCTGTAATTTATATTATCAATAAAATATGAGTATGAGTATGGCACTCCAGAGGTGCAAAGGGCCTTCAAAGCTCGCGCCACTCCTTCCTATCTTCAGCGACCCTTCTGGCCTCGCTCCAGCTCAACCCGACCGCTCGTAGCTCATTTGTGACGGACCGCTGCCAAGAGTGTACAGGGCAATTTTAATATAGAGTATAGATATTTCTTAACCTAATAAGCATCATTCTTTTATAAGACATTTCATACATGACATTTCATGCATTTGGTCCCTTATTTTGTAATGTTTATATTTTGTTATAGACTATAATGGCTTAGATATTTACCTAATTTTTGATGCTAATTACAAGTACTAAGGTTGAACAAGCATTTCGTTAAATATTTATCAAGATTAGATTAATTTATACATAACTTAATTACATCCAAATTTTGATAAAATAATTAGACATGAGCTTCTAAGCGTGAAGAAAGTTCACAATTCCATTCAATCGCCGGCTTTGCGTCGAAATCTCCGACACCTTGTTAATTCTGGAGTAAATTTAAACAAACATACATTTATCCGACCTGTCGCTCATTATGAGCAAGAAAGTGTGACAATCTCCGGGGAGCCTAAACCCTTTAATTCCAGCATCGCAGAGTAGCTTTGTGAAGATTTTCCACTTTTTTTGATAAACGCCAGCAAATTATTATTTAACCAAAAATACGACCAAATTGATAATGAAGTCGGTGCATAATAGAAAAACAAAAAGTTTTCTTCCTTCTGTTGATTGATATAAACTACTTGTTTATATTACCTCGTTTTCGCGTCTTTAACTACGGCAAAACATTTTTTGCATTTTTATACTATTAACAGACTCACCTATAAACCCTTAGTGAATAAATATGAGCCCTTATTTGGAGTCCTGGCATACTGACTCCATTTACCAACCGTCTTTGATACATTTGCTCCTGCGACGTATGTTCTTCGAAGTTTTTTTTGTATCTTATGCACTTCGCTCTGTTAACTCGCAGTCGCAACACAGAGATATAAACCAACCAAACGAAAGGAAACCAAGTGGATGCCGCAAGATACCCGCTAGCGTGGCAGGGGTTGGCGGGTTATTCGCGGACGGTCTAGAACGCAAAATGACTAGTGTAACATTTTGCCTATATCGCTCTTAGTCTACATCGCGAACGGTCCAGAACGCAAAATGACTAGTGTAACATTTTGCCTATATCGCTCTTAGTCTACATCGCGAACGGTCCAGAACGCAAAATGCCTAAATCATTTGGCAGGCCCAGACAGAGATGGTGGGACAACTTAGACACCTTCATCAGTAACCGTCCGGAAAAAGCACAACACTATAACAGGCTAAAAAAAAAATTTAAATAAATGACCTTGCGCGTTTTTTTTGCAACCAGTGCCCCCGCTGTTCCCACCTGTTCCACAAGCTTAAGCCCGCTTTCCCGGTCGACGTCCCGTGAAATTCAGATTTCAGTTACGCGCTGTTACCTCTTATAACGTTTAATAAAAGAGTTTAGTCGAATAACTCCTCGGAATCTGCAATTTATCTTTTTTAAACTTTCGGCTTGAATCGTCGTAAATTTTATTTACGACTCTATACTGGTAGTAATAAAAGTTATGAAAACTTTAGGAATTTAGCAATGGAGATGATTAAATACATACTTGCCGGCTTAGCATTGGAGCGTCGCGGCAGTATCTCGCCCGTTTCTCTTTCTAACTATATTAACTAGAGAGGGACTGGTAGTCTATTGCGCGCGAGATATGTCGCGGTGCTGATGTGCTACGAGTAAGCCTATCGGATAAAAGTTTTACTTACTAATTACGGAGGCACATAAGATTAATTGCTTACTGGCGGGATACATTTTTTCAGTACCTGAGATCTGAGCATCAAATAAGAAAAACGTGATATGTACCAAGGTCGTTAACTTTTGATATTTTGTCTACAAAAGTGACCTTTTTCTGAAACGTCTTTGACCCAAATCCACCCTTGATCCACTCTGACTCATAAAAGTATAAAACACATAAGCACACTCACACCAAATCAAAGTCTGATCCACTTAATACAGAAATCATATTCGGATCGGCATGTAGAAATGTGTTCGGGAAAATCGGCGCGACATAAGCGAGCCAATCAGATCGGTGCGATGGTAAACCTACTAATTCAGAATGGCTGTGTTGCCATTGCCTAACGATTGTAGGTGAGAGTTTTTGATTCAATACTAATTCGCTCTAGAACTCGAGTTGTACATATGTCAAGATCGCTTACGTGAAACTGGGCTGTTTCAACAGTATCCTCATTCATTAAATAACAACCATGTTCCATAAAAGCCTTTAAAATCGTAAGTAGTAGTAATATCATCCCAGCTGATACTGCTGTGAAAATTAGTACCTTGCTCGTATCGCATTTAAATAAATTTATGCTTTCTCTGATTCTACGATCGCTCTCAATTGGATCAAATCATCGCCTCATCGATGGTCGATATTATGTCAGCAATAGCACAGAATAAATAATAGTACTATGTACAGAAGACTCACTCTCTAACAAAACGCGTCTGTTACGATCAGGACAGATATGGGCGCTAGGTGGCGCCACGCGCGGCTTATGGCTAGCCACCAAAATTGGTGTGGAACGGATGTACTTTTAGCTACCTGTAGCAAAGCGACGAAATCGCGGAGTGAGCCACGCCTGGCAATAGTGTTGCGCAATTTCAAAAAAATGTGTTACCAGAATACTTCTACAGCAGCATCGTCATCATCCTGTTCCATAAAAGCCTTTGACATCGTAAGCAATCGTAATAGCATCCCAGCTAATACTGCAAAAAGCAATTTAGAGCTCGCAACGAAGCTTTTCATTGCTGCCGGCGTGAATCAGCTTCGCAGCGCCGCGGTTTGTGGTTGAAGTTGCGGTTTTTTGGGCACAAGATGCCTGATTACGAATGAGTTATTATCATCAGTCATTGAAGTTTTTGTGGCAAAAACGAGTGTTTGAGAAAATGAAACATCGATAAATCTGTTATCATTATCAATAAGTCGATTAATATTTAAAAGATGGAACTTCTACTTCCTGTAGGTAGTACCGAGAAATATAATTATCAAACAAAAGAGAAGAAGATATCGGACGTGTTGTTGTATTTCGCGGTAGCGATCTTCTTATAAAATGTAATAAATATCTCTAAGTATAACGTTAAGGTAACATCGATAAGAGACATATTGATATTTCATTTTGTCGATCACTTTACATTGCTGGCGGCGTGAATCAGCTTCGCAGCGCCGCGGTTTGTGGTTGAAGTTGCGGTTTTTTGGGCACAAGATTCTGGATTACGAATGTGTTATCATTATATGGCCTTTGTTGATAAAAAGCTTTTGCAAGCGTCTTTGTTTGCGTGGAATGATGATGATTGATAAAAACTATAGGTACTTTCCCGGGCCTTACTATCTTCATGCCAGATATACATCCCGCTCGCACTAATATGCGAGTACGAGCGAGATGCATAGAAAGTAAGTTACGTTCTCGATAGCGTTTAATGTCAGTGCCAAACTAGTGCTAGCCACACGGAGATTTTGTTACGTTAAGGGTTAACCTCTTGTCTGTGTATCCCGACCGAACTTTTAGTCATCTTTTTGAATTTTATTTTTTGTTTTGCGGTTTTTTAAGTTGCGGTTTTTTGGCGTTTTAAGCATACTAAGATGCTTGATTACGGACCATGTGTGTTATTAGTAAAATGATGATAGATACATCATCTCTCTACAACTTCTATTGTAGAGGTAAAATGGAAAAACCGCGTCGCGCGAGATTCGAACCCGAGGTATCTATATCATATACATAGTATATACTCGTATGTATGTATATCATTCTGTCAATTGTTCTCTTAAATGAATCCTATAAGTGAATCCAGTGGGCATAGCACGGCAAATATATTTAATTTATTGTAATACATTCTTATAAAAACTACCCGTTTTCCTTCGCCACTGCGAAAGGTAATCCAATGCGATAATGAATAACAGAAGCGACTCCATATGTCAGTACCGACGGCAAAAAGGTGTCAACATCGCAGATTTATACGTGCCATTGTTGCCGACGCTACTCGAGGAACGTCGGTAATTAACTTTGTTGTTTTTATGTTGATTGTGCAAGTGTGTTTGTAAGGAGTTGTTTTGTGGAATTTTGAATGAGGTGTTTTTAATTAGTGCGGATTTTTAGAGCACAATTTTTGAGAACTACCTAGCTGTTACATTGCAGTCCCAATGTTGGGCAACGGCTTTGACCACTGGTTGAGATCTCTGGACCTAGGCTTCATATGTCTCCAAGCCGAGGTCCATTGCTAAATCTCCGTCCAGATAAATGACTATATGTCTGGTCTGGCCAGTGATATTATTATGGATAAATGGTCAGGATTTTTTGGGTGATCATCGACAATGTGGAATTGCTAATACTAACGTCAAGATGCCGATAATGAGTCAATGAATAAAATGTATCCACCCCACAATTTGTTCTCTCAAAATCGGTGCAAAGTTAACTAAGACGGACTCTAAACACGTATCGTACTGTCGCCATCAGATATATCGGAGCAGCCAAGGTGTTCACAATATCTGGACACGCACTCTAACGCCTTGACAATAGAGACGTGTTTAGATATTTGCGCCTTGGCCGCTCCGATATATCTGTACGGTTACCATCAGTTTGTCACTGACATAAACGCCGTCGAGAACGTAATTTACTTTCTATACGTCCCGTTTGCACTAATATGCGAGTGCGAGCGAGATGTATAGAAAGTAAATTACGTTCTCGACGGCGTTTATGTCAGTGAAAAACTGATGGTAACCGTACTGATGGCAACTGTAGAATAGACAGAACAGGATTTGTCGAGAGCGATACACGATAAAGCCGAGATTCGCGCGATAAATTCGATGCTTTCTTGCAGTTTGCCGTGGATGCTATAAAAGCAATCCCCTTGTCAATATGAAATACACACACCGACTGGGAAAATGTAGCATAGAATCGCGTTAAGAATAGAGGGTTCTGTATATTTCTCGAAACATAAATCATATTAAGTAGGTAGTCATCAAATCAATTTCTTCCTTACCTAGAGTTGTCCTGGCTTTTCGCCACGGCTCATGGGAATCCCTAAAATTCGCGTAGGCACTAATTTTTACGAAAGCAACTGCCATCTGACCTTCCAACCCTGGGAAACTAGGCCTTATTGGGGATTAGTCTGATTTCCTCACGATGATCCCTTCACCGAAAAGTGACAGGTAAATATCAAATGATAGGTATATCGTAAATAAGTTCCAAAAAATTCGTTGGTATAATTATACGAGCCGGGATTTGAACCCGTGATTGACGGATTGAAAGTCACACTCTTACCGTCAGGCGTAGTATATTTTCGAAAATACTGGCGACATTTCACAAATTCAGTTACCTATGGATTCATACGCTGTATGGCCATACATAAACCAGACAATTAGGCGGAATTAGCCCGAACACGGCTATACACTCTAATGACGAGATCTGTTGATCATTTAGTGGTCCTTACGATCAGTTCCACTTTACCTAAAGGGGTCATCCATTAATTACGTCACACGTTTAGGGGGAGGGAGGGGGTCAAGAAAATGCGACATATTGTGACATGGGGGAGGGGGGAGACACAAACTTTGTGACGTCACTTTAACTTCATCAGTAACCGAATTATTTTTTTAAATTATTTTATTCGGTGTACATTTAAATAACAAGTTTTTAAAACGATAATCGTTTTTATTCTTTTAATTTTCTTTCCTAAGCAGTTTTGGGTTATAAAATTACTAATATTTATATCGTCAAAAATATTTTGATAAAATATTAATAATACTTAGGTACTTACTTAATTCGATTTGGCGATTTCGTAGAAAAAATGTGACGTCACACTAGGGGGGAGGGCTTTGCCAAATGTGACCAAATGTGACAAGGGGGGGAGGGGTCAAAAAACCTAGAAATTCGTGTGACGTAATTAATGGATGACCCCAAAGCACTTGTATGCTTAAGCATAACATAGCTTAATAGCAACCAAAAATAGGTGGCTGGAGTGTACACTTAGAGCCATCCCCCACTAGCGTCTATTGAGCGCCGGCGTCTACTCGACGCTATGGAAGATGGCGTTGGCGCAGTTGCGTCAACGTTCGAGCAGTAGCCATAGACTATAGACGTCGACGCTCGGAATACGCTAGTATGTGGTGGCCCTTATTCTTACCTGCCGTTCCCGAAACCATTTCACCTCGTACCCCCAAAGCCGATACACCGTTGACGCGCCCAATATTGTTTCGCAAGACAGATGGATAAAATAAAGGCGCGATTTCCCACGGGCCCGCGCTTCCAACAAATGAATTCGGCCATTTTGGATTTCGGATGTCAGATGGCGTTAGTGTGGTAAGTTTATGTTCCAATATACAGTCAATAGGATTCTGAATAACATCTGAATAGGCATCTGAATATTAAAATAGAGATCGAGATTATTACCTAATATAGAAGAAATTTAACTATTAATCATGCTCGTCATGAGCAGCTCGTAAGTGACGTTAGATTATGTTGAATATACAGGGTGAGTCTTGAATTTAGTAATTTCCTGGGAGTTCATAATTTAATCTTATTCTATGCAATCTTGGTAAACGGCGCTATAGGTTGCGCTAAGATAATTTGACAACAAGCATCATATTATATTATATAGGTATTCGATTGACCAAGATGAGTCAGCCCAGAAAGATACTAATATGTTGTTAATTTTAAAAAACCGGCCAAGTCCGAGTAAAGAAGTCACGTTTGTTAAATTGTATGGGAGCCCCACTTAAATACTTATTTTATTCTGTTTTTAGTATTTGTTGTTATAGCGGCGACAAAAATACATCATCTGTGAACATTTCAACTGTCTAGCTATCACGATTCATGAGTTACAGCCTGGTGACATACAGATAGACAGACGGACAGAGGAGTCAAAGTAATAGGGTCCCGTTTTTACCCTTGGGGTACGGAACCCTAAAAATCAGAGTAATCCTCATAACATTTTTTTTTACAAAAAAAGCATCAGAGTCTATTAAGGTAGTTGCGCTGTTCAAGCTCACCCTGTATACATACTTATCGCGATGTAATAACAAAACAATTTCTCGGAACAGTTGACAAAACCAAATTATTTTTTATATTTTATGCTTAAAGGGCTGTTTGCATTTTAATAACCATGGTAACTCCGAGTTAAAATTAAGCCGCATTGTCCTGGGATTCAATCTACGTATATTACAAAACGACGTATATGCACACGTTTCATATGGCACATACGTCTTGTTTAAAGTAATATCACTTAAGACCGCTAGCGTAAGAATGACGTAAAGTATTAGAATTTCTACGGCGCTTACGTCGTTTTTGGTTCGACCGGGAGTTTTTGCTCGACAATTTTACGGGCCAAAGGATCCGAATTAAGTCGAGTGTAGCTATAATTATGTTTTGATGACTACGTTAGCCGTTTGATTAGGGATTATAGCTTTATATTATAATATTCCAGAGTGCCGTAATTAAAAAAAAAACGGTTAAGTGCGAGTCTGACAGATGTTGGTATGTCTTGTTAATCTTTCAATGGCTATTTGGGCTACTTTTTAGTTTATCTCACTTATCTGGAACGGTTATTTAAAAATATTAAACAGCCTGTATACCTAATACGTGATACGTCCCACTGTTGGGCACAGGCCTTTTCTCAAGCAAGAACTGAAATAGATATCATATACTAAAGAAAACCGGCCAAGTTCGAGTCGGACTCGCGCACGAAGGGGTCCGTACCATTACGCAAAAAACGGTAAAAAAATCACGTTTGTTGTATGGGAGCGTCACTTAAATATTTATTTTATTCTGTTCTTTGTGTTTGTTGTTATAGCGGCAACAGAAATACATCATCTGTGAAAATTTCAACTGTCTAGCTATCACGGTTCATGAGATGCAGCCAGGTGGCAGACAGACGGACAGTGGAGTCTTAGTAATAGGGTCCCGTTTTTACCCCTTGGGTACGACGCGAAGTCCAACTCGCACTTGTCCGGTTTTTTTAATTAACTATGTTTTGAGTCGTATTGTTTATTTTTAAAATTAAACGACAAAATTTTCAAGAACAATTCTCGAATAAGCAATTGTTCATTAAATTTAACCTTTTGCATTAATTATATTACGTATAATCTAAAAATATATTTTCTAAGTGAACTCTTTGAACGTCACGGACTGAAGGGAAATTAATAAATTGTTTGTTGTACAAACAGCAACTCTTAACTGTCCATCGTTGGACCTTATGCCGCTTGTAATAAGGTCTACGAACTGTCAGATAACAGTGCGGGGATGGTACGCTCTTCCTCCATTTTATTACTTTGTTTATGAAGGCGACTTGATTAATAAAATTCTCATTTTATTCAAGACTTGAGACCAGACTTCTTGCCTCCCTGTCACACTTACGTACGAATTTACAAGTGCGACAGAGAGGCAACACCTTGAACGTGGTTCGCGGTAAGCCCTCTGATACTGACGTAGAGAGAAATTCGCTGAGATATTTTAATTCAAATTTACTTAAGATGATATCAAAATCAAAAGCCTTGTAATGAATACCACTTAAATAGTTTTATGACAAGAAATATTTGCTTTGGCGAACCAAGAAAATATTAATTTACCTG
Organism: Cydia splendana; assembly: GCF_910591565.1. Taxonomy (NCBI): domain Eukaryota; kingdom Metazoa; phylum Arthropoda; class Insecta; order Lepidoptera; family Tortricidae; genus Cydia; species Cydia splendana. The sequence goes on from NC_085981.1 coordinate 10,149,365, forward strand.
GTCGTTAACTGAGGCTTTGAGTCCAATATTAAATAGGTATCACCAGTAAAAATATTTAATATAAAAACCTTTGGTAGTTTCTACTTACATTCCAAACTCAAATTTTATTACATTTTTGGTAATATGTAGTCTGTATTAGGGTTCCGTACCTAAAGGGTTAAAACGGAACCCTATTACTTGAAGTATTTTAAGATGCACTGGGTAACCAGGAACTTCTAGAAGGACGATAAAGCACAAGACGTGTCTACTTGGTAACTTCCGTTTATTGAAAGAGAGCGATTGATATTGTGATTGGCGTTGCTTGTCACGCCTTAAACATAACAAAATTCGCAATACATTGCGTCTTAGAATAAACTTTAAAGTGTATTAAAAATCAAACCACAAGTTATTTTTAAAAGTTGCTGAACAAATGTTGGTCAGTATGAGGAGTACAGCCTACAGTTTAATTTTCTGCTCGTATTACACGCCACACCCGGTATGTAGGTATACATTAATCTGTCGCCGAGAATTGGTTCTACCCTCTTACATAATTATACTCATATATTACATTACTAAGACTCCGCTGTCCGTCTGTCTGTCTGTCAACAGGCTGTATCTCATGAACTGTGATATTACGCAGTTGAAATTTTCACAGATGAGTATTTCTGTTGCCGCTATAACAACAAATACCTACCTACTCGTATTCAAAGTAAACTTTTTACGTTGTTTCACACTAGTATTTGGAAGGTGTTTTATTGGCAAACACTGTTTTTTTTAAATAATCCACCGTTATTTTTTGTGCTTTTTTGGTATAGGTATAAAAATTTCTCTGTTTGGAGCACATTTTTAAGGTTTCCTGGTAACACCCGTAGTTTGTAGTGTTACCTCATTCCAATTTCAAAAACAAACGTCAAATATTTGTATTCCTAATACGAACAAGAGGTTCCCACAATCACAAAGCCTAATTTCCATAATTTCTTTCTACATTTGACAGTTAATTTCGGTTTTTGATTCGGCTATTTAGTGTGCGCATTTCGGCCATTATTATTTTATGGTACGCTGGTTTTTGGCCGAAATTGGACCTTGACTTTAATGATTTAGGGTTAGTTTTTGAGTGACAGTGTTATGTTACGGAAAGACATGAAAATTGGGATATTTAGGAAGTCATTCGCTGGTGATTGTCGTTATTGTGAAGGGTTACCGTCTGGATTTGAATGTATTAATGAAATCATTGTCAGGCAATGTAGGCCTATAGATTCCTCATAGACTAACACCTAACATCTAGACCATATTGACCATATATGTAGACTATACGGCCTTAAAGGATGACTCACGTTAGATCGGGCCGTGGCCGGGCCGGAGCTTCCGAAGCTTCGTTTTCTATGGAAAGCACCACGTGATCACCGATCAGCCGTCGTAGAAAATGACATGTCGGACGCCTCGGAACGGGCACGGCCCGGTCTAGCGTGAATAATCCTTAATCCGAATGTCACCTTAAGAGCCACACTCTTTTGAGCCTCGGTCTAGTCAGCGCTATGGAAAATGACGTCGCTGCGCAGTTGCGCCAACGCTGCGTCGAGCAGCAGCCATAGAGTTGACTAGACGCCGACGCAAGGGAGACGCTAGTGCGGGATGGCCCTTAGAAGGGCCTAACGCAAAATTGTAGTTTTTAGCAAGGGCAAAAGCCATGAAAAAATTCACATAGAAAATAGACTATAATTAATATAATTATTTCATCATCATCATCATCATCATATCAGCCAGAGGACGTCCACTGCTGGACATAGGCCTCCCCCAAAGAGTGCCACAATGACCGGTCTTGCGCCACCCGCATCTAGCGGACTCCCGCGACCTTTACCAGGTTAAAATTGGCTCGACTGAAGGAAATCACGAACACACGTCTAAGGCCCACTTGCACCATTCCACTAACCCGGGGTTAATCGGTTAAACCTGGAGTTTTCATGGTTACCCATACAATTTGACACTAGGTTAACGGTTTAACCGGTTAACTCCGGGTTAGTGTGGTGGTGCAAGTGGCGCTAACGGCCCAATCCGAACTTTAAGATACGTCAAATATTACGTCTAGATACGATATGGATTAGATATGTCCTTTCTGGTGGTGCGGGTGTCCATGGGCGGTAATCGCTTACCATCAGGTGATCCGTCTGCTCGTTTGCCTGCTATACGTGGGCCATACTGAAAGTTTCTGGATTCTGATAAATGAGACGACTTATTTTTTCTAAGTGGCCAGTCCAGGAATTTTCAGTATGCCCTAAGTATCATAAAAAAAATGTCAGTGTCAAAAGTGACGTTTCTTCAAACGAAAACGTCACTTTACTTTTTTGTAACGTATGTATATTCATACAAAATGAAGAACGAACGGATTTTATCCTACGAAGTTAAAGTATGATTTCTGGTTGAAAATTCTTTCATGTCTTACTTTTTTCAGGCCGAAGCCTGTTAAGGGTGACACGTGACCGCGCTACGAGCCGGTGGCTGGTCGAGCGAGACAAATAGAGTTATTTATCTCACTTGCTATTACTTTGTGGTACAAGTGTTAAGATTTCATTTTTAACAAGCGGACGTGGCAGGCCCAGACGGAGATGGCGGGACGAGTAGAAGCCTTTATCAGTAATTGGCCGGAAAAAGGACTACAACGGGAGTTGTGGAAATCGAGGGGCCTTTGCCCAGCAGTGGGACACTATAACGGGCTAATTAAAAAAAAAACGTTTGCGAACGACGCTGGAGTATCGACCCAGAGGACGTAAGTTCAAGTCTCACACAAGACAGTATTTTTTCCACTTTTAAATTTATTCTAAGTGTTAAGATGTTTTGTGGTTTTCTATTATGGCGTTCTCGTCAAACTGTAGTGTCAATAAATAAGGGTCATTTGTCCAACAACTTGACTTACAATAACCTTAAGAATCTTAAGATCTTACCTTATCTAACGTTGAACTAAATTACATATAACATTGATTAATTGAATAAATTGAATTACAGATAACCCATTTTTAAACCCTTTTAAAATTATTATAGACGCTACGAATGCCATATTTGTATAGTACCTATATCTGCGCTCTCCCTCTACCCTAACTTCGAGATATAAATGTCTGGTGTCCGGCAATGGGAACATGATTTCATGATTGCCTTTTTGTATACTTAATATTTATTAATTAGTTAAATTATTCTTTATTAAAGGAATAACAATACATTTGTGGTGTTAAAAACGAACTATTTATTAGTTTTGTTTATTTTCTAACATTGTATTTCGATAGTTTTAATAATAACTATTTTATTTGCATCGACCAATTGTGTTGCGTTTTTGATTTCAGGTACAGTCGCCATCAGATATATCGGAGCGGCCAAGGTGCTCACAAATATCGGAACACGCCTCTATTGTCAGGGCGTTAGAGCGCGTGTTCAGATATTGTGAACACCTTGGCCGCTCCGATATATCTGATGGCGACTGTACGTTGCTGTTACTAAATAACAATACCAAATTATTGAAAATGAGCACCAAAGGTAAATACTTGAGAGTATATAGTTACTAAAATTATGTTTGTATTGATTTACCGTGAATAAATGTTTGTTTGTAGGCTTTTATATTTTGTATTATCTCTTAGTGCGAAGGATTACTTGCCTATGAATGAATGAATCATATTATGTTAGTAACAAGTTAGGTACAATCTTAAATTTAGTGTTAGTGCAAAGCAAAATTTAACAAGTAATGCTTAAAAACTTATAACGTGGAGCGCGAGACATGGAGCTGCGTCCATCGACGACGTTTCGACGAAGATTTAATCGCTCCCGCTTATGCCTTAAACCCAAAAGAGCTATTAAAAATATAACGTTCAGCCAGTTTTATCCGACTGTACAAGGATTAATCGTGTGTTTCGCTGCCACGCGTTAACTTTTAATAAGCCCATTCTACTGATTCAATTTAAATTGCCCGAATTTACAATTTAATGACGTTTTTACAGACTTATCCCCTTATTCTAACGCGCTACAAACCTCAATCCATACTTCCATACTTAATATATAATATTATAAAAGCGAAAGTGTGTCTGTCTGTCTATTGCCTCTTCACGCTTAAGCCGCTGAACCGATTTAGTTGAAAATTGGTATAGAGATAGTTTGAGTCCCGGGGAAGGACATAGGATAATTTTTATGTCGGAAATCATCCCTGAAGAGAGTGCAAAAGGGGGTCGAATTGAAAGAGTTAATGAATTGATTATTTTCCATCGTTTTTTCACGGAAACGTATGAATGTGTCTTGCTATTTCAGTCAGTCTCGGTACAAAAAGTACTGACGTTGACTGAAGTAGCATGACAAATACGAACGTTTCCGAGAAAGTACGATGGAAAACAATTATGCACATCTGTAACAATACCCTGTTTGGTTCTATCCATACATAGGGTGGCTATAGTTATTGGCCACTACATAGTAATGGGCCACTCCTAACAAATTAGAAAAAAAGGCCAATTGAAACCTTATTGTTAAGACTGGCCAATTACTACACAGGGTGGCTAAAAAATAAGTGCATTCCCGTTGCCAGGGAGGTTTTGGGATTATACTGAGCAACTTTTACTATTAGCCCAACCCGGAAATCGCGAAAAAAAAATTTGCTGTTTCATACATTTTGTCTGGTCCATTTTCTATGGTAGGGTAAAACTTTTTTCGCGATTTCGGAGTTGGTCCCATAGTTACAAGTTGCTCAGTATAATCCCAAAACCTCCCTGGCAACGGCAATGCAGTCATTTGTTAGCCACCCTGTATGGGAACCCCGGAATTTCATAACAAAAGTTAAAAGTAAAAAAAAACATAACTCGAAAAATAAGAAAAATCGGCTAACATACATGGGGTATATTCTGAAAGCCCACGACGTCAGGAATCTAAAAAAAAAATGTTTGGACGTCAAGGTTTGGACGAACCTGTATACTGGCCAATAGCTGTGTAGCAGTCACCCTATATCTTTACATGTGTGAGGTAGTTCTTTTTGCTGTTAGTTCGGCATTGATAGATTTATCTTGCACGGCGTTCGTACGGTTCTATTGCACAGGGAATTGTATCTGGATTAGTTTTGGCGCGGGTTTTTGATAGGTTTGTTTGTGAAACAATGGCCAGTTCGGGAAAGCCACCATCTATCTCGCTTTATTGTAATTCCGTAAGGGATTCTTATAGGATGTGCAAAAATCACCACACGGCTCTCTACAATATGTCAAGAACGCGCACTCTGCTTCTTTGGTCATATCATGCGGTCTAAAAAGCACGACATAGAAAGGCAATCTTGGGCCAAATAGAGGGCAAGCGAGCGCTAGGAAAAGCACCCACGAGATGGTCTGATGTTGTGAAGAGGGTGGTTGGCGGCAACATGCAGTGCGTGACTCATATGGCCTATGATCGCACACTGCGGAGACGGAGCATACATGGTCGCGATCCTCAGCAATGAGGGACCGAGGAATTAGGTATTAAGAAAATAGGTATTGCTTGCCCTTTGACTCGCACTTGGCCGGTTTGCTTTAGTATATGGTATCTATTTCATTTCGTGCTTGAGAAAAGGCCTGTGCCCAGCAGTGGGACATAGGTATACAGGCTGTTTATATTTTTAAATAGTCGTTCCAGATAAGCTTAAAAGTAGCCCCAACAGCCATTGAAAGATAACAAGACATACAAACATTCAGACTAAAAGGCAATCTACAAAACGCTCCAATATATTCCTACAACATCGATACGGTACCTGGCAATACGTATACTTTATTCCACAGACATAGAGTTCATTTCCAGGCAATTGTTGCTAGTATATCGATACGGGCACTAGGAATAGTGTATTACATTTTCTTTTTTTCAAACGGTTGGTTCCACCACCGCTGTATTTGACATCTCGCGATATGAGAGATAGTTACAGTAGGTCCGATTAGATTTTTTTTGTGAGAGCGAAAATAGTGCTATCTATTAGCATTATTATTAATTAGGGGTCTTGATGGCTTTAAAACAAAGACGACATTTGTTTTCAATGCTAACCGCTTGCTGCAGCGCCTCTACTATGTATATCCAATCACGTTGAAGATGTCAACTTCATCCAGTCTTTCTCCGGGACCACGAAGGAAATGTCGCCGCCGAAACGTCGGACAATTTTCTAGCTTATTTATTGATACGTGATTCAATCCCGTTTCAGCCTGCCCTTTATTTGACGCAAAATGTGGAAGATCTTAAGCTCAGTCCTCAAAGCCCAATAGTGCTAATGATTTAGTTTAGGAAAAAAAATGCAAAAAGACGGTCATAGTGTGTGTTCCTCTGCAGTCTTATGGCGTTATTCATAAAATGTCAGTCAAATCTAACAAACCGCCGATAATCGTTTGTCCCTATCTGTCACTTTGACATTTGTGTTTGTTAGAAAGGGACGAAATTTAATAGAGGTTTGCTAAGTTTAATGAATAAGCGCCACTTGCACCAACCTACTAACCCAGAGTTAACCGGTTAAACCGTTAACCCAGTGTCTAATTGTACTGGTAACCATGGTAAATCCAGGTTGAACCGGTTAACCCTGGGTTAGTGAATGCTGCAAGTGGCCCTAAGGGGGCTACTGTATTGTGTCCACTGTGTCCCCGGGAGCGGGTGCGTCGCTACTGACCCACATTTGTCATTGCGCCCGTTTTTATCGTGTCCGGACCGTTCTGCCCGCCATTTGAATTTAGAGACTGACAGCTTAAGCCCTGATTAAACGGCTATTCATTGGCCGCCATATTGAATGTTGTTAAGGACCAGGGGACTACCGCGAACGTGGAAAATAGAAATTTCGTTTTCTACCTCCCAAGAGCAATAGGTAGAGTTAGATCAAGAGAAGTCTGCAACGATTTTGATAGCACACGCAGTGCAAGTGTTATTTTAAACGTCAAACTTCTATGTAGGGGAGAGCGGGATTAAACGTGCCGGGGGTAAGTTGTTCCGATGGGAATAGGAACGCAAGTAAACCATGGAGCGATTCGTATGATGTTTGTCGCGAAAAGTCAGACCACTATGCGATTGCAGGAGCCGTTTTCGTTCCTTCCATTACAGTAGAATAGTAGTTATGGAAAATAAATCAAAAACGAGGGCACAACTAACCCCACGGAAAATCCCATTTTTGCTTTGGATTTTTTTACTAACTGTTGATAGTACACAAAAAATAATCACATATTTCGACGAACTGCAAAGTACTATTTTAGCGTGTGTGAACCGAGATTAAAATATTTGACGAATAAGTTAGAATTTTAAGCAACGGAACAACCAGCCCCATAGTGGGGTTAGTTGTTCCGTTCCGACCTATCTCATGAAAAAAAATCTGGTAAAAAAGCAGTTTAACGATGCACAAAACAATATCACTATTCAGAAACGCAAATAATCATTATTTAATATAGCGCAAGCAACATACCTTATTCATACTGTTTTCATAGATTAAATTTGTATTTTATGAAAATCGGCACGTTTAACCCCACTCTCCCCTAATTATGACGTATAAATAACACTTGCTCTGCGTATGCTATCAAAATCGATGCAGACTTTCACTTCAAGATCAAGTATATAGCGAAATTTAGATTTCCTGTTCTCATTATTATTTGATGTCTATTGTTAAATCTGGATCCGATTTAACAATAATTAAATTAGGCCTATTTATTTTTTAATTTAGTCCTAGCCTAGTGTAGGGGTCACAGGTAATTTTTGTTCCATTTTTTTGTATTGTGCAGTGTCAGTAATCATGTATATAAATATGTATAACAAGTGATACTCAGTTGTAACTGTGAAAAGCACTGTTTAATTACTTAAAATTGAAAATTGAACTGAATTGAAATAAAAAAAAATAAGGTGTAAGGTGTAAGATTTTTAAGGTTAAAATACGGCTTTAGAGGTTCGTTGACTTAATAATAATAAACTTAGTAATAGGGTCCCGTTTTACCCTTTGGGTACGGAATCCTAAAAATATACCTGCTGAATGTGAAAATAGACACAACAAATTTTGACGTCCGGACATAACTAATTATTTTAACCAATCACAACTTTTTTAAGATCGGGACATTGTGTACTGTGTAATTTTCAAAGAGGCAGGCGGGGTATGTTTATATCATATCGTCATCATATCAGTCCTTTATCGCTCACTGCTGAGCCCTTCCTTCTAGTACGCCACTTGTCTCGGGTCTGAGCTAATCTCACCCAGAAGTGACCCGCAATCTTCCGGATGTCGTCCACCCAACGAGCCAACGGACGCAAGGCGCTTCTTTCATCTGAAAGCGGCCACCATTTTGTTAATATTTTAGTCCACCTGCTATCATTCTGCCTAGCAACATGTCCCGCCTAACTCCATTTTAGTTTGGTAATGACGCTTATAGAAAAGAGATAACTGTCAGTGATATTCATCAGATAATAAGTCAGTCATTTGGAGCGTTTTTCGAAGTCTAAATGTACTAAGACAGTTATACATTTTCGTCGCAGGCTTTAACAACATTTCGAAAGATCGATGCTGTAGTAAACTTAAAGAAGTGGGTGATATTTGTCTCACATTTTCCCACTTATCACAACGAATGGCGGTTCTCTCTTTCCCACTTACAGATGTTACAATGCTTTATACTAGAGATAAACTGCACCGTTCTAACTCCTGGTGTCATTCCAATCGTACACATAGCACAGGCAAGACTAACGTTTAGTCGAACTGGTATAAGCCCGACAGATATTATTATAAATTCAACCATTTACCTGCTTTTTTGATATAGGAGGCAAACGAGCAGACGAATCGCCTGGTGGTAAGCAATTTTCGTTGGCCATGGACACCTGTGACACCGCGGGTGACAGTTCATTCCACAGTTTAGCAGCCTTGTCTTGTTTTGCTAATCTGCTGGAACGTACTGAAACTGAAATGCAAGTTTAGGTATTAGAAAAAAAAAACGAATAAGAAAACCGTAAACTCGGGTTACTTTGACCCAATGGAGGGTTACTTTGACCCACACGAAAACCTCATTTAAAAGGCTTTAATAAAAAACACAAAAACGTCAAAGGTTAGCTAAAACCAACCACATGGCACATTTCCATTAATTATATTGCAATAATATAACCTGGACCAAATAATCTCAATGGCCAAAGTTACCCTCCAGGGCTAAAGTAACCCGTTTTATGGAATATGAATGTTACGTCTGGGAACTACATGTCACAGAAGGAAATAATTAAGGTGTCAAGATGTCGGCTGACCTTTGGAAAAAACAGCTTCTAGAAAATGGCCTGTGGTAAAAGTCCTTAAAGGAGACACGGATCTCAGCGTTTTCTTTTCGTTTTGGAAGTTTACTTTATGCCCGGTGCATGTAATGAGGAGGGATGAATGCCATATAGGCAAAAGAATGTTAGGGATGAATGTTGATGGACGGAGAGCGGATGGTAGACCCAAAAAACGATGGATGGATTGTGTGAGAAAGGATATGAGAAAGAAAGGAGTGAGCGCTGAGGTGACGAAAGACAGGAGAATGGAAGAGAAAAACATGTTGTGCCGACCCCACATAACGTGGGATAAGGGCAGAGTAAAGAAGAAGGTTAGCTTGTGACCCTCTGCTTTAGATCGACTTGGGAATAACACCCCTGCAGGCATGCCCCACCCTTTTCTCAGCGACAAGCTCTCGAAGACCGTATCTCAAATTTTGGCCCGCTTCCAATACCATACTGGTTTCTCTCCAATGACAATATTATAATCATATTTCGCGAAATGGCCGAAGTTCGAGATGTTTTAGAGAACAAAAGATGGTGACGTGGTTTTACCACTTGAAAAGTTTTAAAAACATCCTATAAAAGTACTGTATGAGTTTTCAACCCAATTTCACCTCTACCGTATATGGCAAAGTTAAAGACATCGATATATTAAATACATACTTGTTAGGGTTCCGTACCCAAAGGGTAAAAACGGGACCCTATTACTAAGACTCCACTGACCGTCTCTCGGTCTGTCACCAGGCTGTATCTACATACTAAATACTCCGTAAATTAGCGGAAAAACCTCTCATGATGAAATATTTTACCTACCTACCTTAGACTTTACTAACATTGATTTAAACTTTTACGATTTCTACACATTATTATAAACTTAAAATGGGATTTTCCTAGTGACATCCCTAGTGTGAAAAACAAAAGACTGATTATTTACAAAAAGCTCGAAACATTTTTCACATTGCCTTTTTGATTGGACTAACAGCTTTCCAAGCGAATAATTAGTCACGTATACTTTTTCTGGACAGTCCAGTTATATTTCCATCGCTTGTGAAACACGAGTCACTGGTCAAACTAACATAATATTGTCATATAAGTATATATACCTATATACTAGTGTTGGTTAGGACTCGAGTCGAGCCCTTCGAGTCCTCTGCTTCAAGACTCGACCAGGCGTGTCTCACTCCGTGATTTCGTCGCTTTGCTACAGGTAGCTAAAAGTACATCCGTTCCAAGTTTCCACACCAATTTTGGGGAAAACCATAAAGCCGCGCGTGCGTGGCGCTGTCGCCACCTAGCGGCCATATCTGTGCTGATCGTAACAGACGCGTTTTGTTAGACTAGAGGGTGAGTCTTCTGTACCTAGTACTATTATTTATTCTGTGACTCGACTTAGTTTTTTAGACTCTTAAAACTAAGTCTAAACTCGAGTTCTTTTCAACTTGGTAGAGACCCGAGTCTATGTATTGTAGAGACGAGTCCTTTTCAGAGAACTCTCTTCACGGAAACGTACGAACGTGTCTTGCCATTTTAGTCAGTCTCGGTACAAAGAGTACTGAGGTTGACTGAAGTAGCATGACAAATACGGACATAGCACAAATACGAACGTTTCCGAGAAAATACGATGGAAAACAATTATGCACTACATCTGTACGTAAGCCACCTAAAGGGGCCCACTGATTAACAGTCCGCCGGACGGAATAGGCCTGTCTGATAAAACAAAATTTTGACAGTTCCGAACAACTGACCGGCCGATATCGTCCGGCGGACTGTTTGTCAGTGGTCGGCTTAAGGGCGCACCAGAGAGTGGATCAGCTACACTCTAATAACGCGAATTAAAAATTTCCTACTCCAGTCGCTGTGGCCGAAACAAACCGGTCAGGAGCATCATCATCATCATCATCAGTAAAGGTTAAATATATTGGTTATGCTGAAGCGTATGCTTGTCGCACAACTGGAATATAAGGTCAGTGCCGGCTTTGTGAAGGTATCCATGCAAAAATTTCCCATTTTTCGTCGCCTTTGATCAAAATCGAATCGTATAGCTATCTACTTGACGCGCAGATCACTTGTGTTAGATGGAGCGTGTAGGTAGACGTCAACAGGGCCGCAGCCCGCATCGCACGCACCGGACGCAACGGATTTTAGTATTATTAGTATAAAAAGTCACCTGCTCCTCTACACGATGGCCCAGCGCCGGACCAGTGAGATGGCCAAGCGATTGGTTGAGAGCACGCAGTATGGAATGGAATGAGCCACGTGTAGATGTGTACGCACCATCGCTAGCCGACTACCTTTGATGTGCGGTCGAAAAACCGACACCGTGGCCATCCCATCGCCATCCCGCCGCGCCATAACCGCCCGTTTTCCCCTGCATACGGCATCCTAAAATATTGCACAGCAATACTTTCGCAATCGGAATGCTGTCTTAAAAGAGCGTTAACATCGATTGTGTGGTAACCCTGCATCTTCGTTATGCATAGTCTATGCGAGGTGATCCCTGACTTGACACTAAAAAATTCCCTCTGTCCGTCGCCATACAAAATGCATGTACAGTCGAATTCGTAACCATGTTACCTATCTATTCCGGACAGTCGGATTCACTTAATTGTTTACGAATCGGATGAATTTGCTGATTGCCTTTGCTCTTTGTATACGTGTTTTGTTTTGAGCTATTGTGAAACATCAGTCATCACTTAACTGAGGGATCAAAAGAGAAATGTTGATTACTTCGATGTAATGAAGTTTGTTAAATGTCACGTAAATGTCAAGAGTGAAGTTCTTTTGTTTTGGAAAAAATATATTATAGAGTCAGACCAAGAAAAGTCTGCAGCGGATTTGATGGCCCACGCAGTGCACGTGTTATTTTAAACGACAAACTTCTATGAAAAAATGACTTATAAATAACATTTACACTGCCTGGACTATCAAATCCGCTGCAGACTTTTTTTGGTCCGACTCTAGCCTTTTATGTTAGCGTTTCTGCGCTTTTTGTTCTTAAAATAAATAAATACATACGGCGCGATTCGGGAAATGAATTAGTGATTCACTAGATATGAAATAGTGAAGATATGTGACGTTCCACGACAAAGGGTACCATTCTGCCCTCCTAAGCCGAACAGCGCTATCTCAAAAACAAATGGAATTTTTGAAAATGGAATTCTCAGTTATAGAAACTAAAGTACATTTTCTTTTGAGATATCGCCACTCGGCTTAGCAGGGCAGCATTGTCCCGGCTGAATATTGGAGCGGCGTTAATAATAGCGTAAGCGCCAGCTGCCATAAGGTACCCTTTGCCGTGGAACGTCACATATCTTTACTATTTCATATCTAGTGAATCACTAATTCATTTCCAGAATCGCGCCGGTAATAAATAATTTAAGAACCAACGGGAGTGGTCATTTCTCCATACAAACGTACTCCTCGTTTTCCTCCGTGGTTTTTGAAGCTAGAGCAATGATTTTTTCACCACAGATTAATATTGTCAATATCTGTGTCGGACCGTTTTGCTTTTTTTGATATTTTTGTTTTTCAAGGCGCTAGAGCCCTTCAAAAATGGCCAATATGGCCTAATTGACTATGCCGCAATGAGAGTCGTGGCATTCAAAACTGATATCAATTAGCCGTAAAAGCGAAACGGTCCGACACAGATAATTTCATAATCATTTAGATTTCCAAATTTGGTTACGATTGGTTAAGTTTTGGAGGAGGAAACAGAGGAGTACGATACCTCGATTTTTGAGATTTTTACGCAGGATTTTTCGCCTTGTCCTTATCGCACTACTTTTAGGTGCCGCTTCCGTTAGCGAGACGGGTATATTTACCTAAAATATTTAAAACTCAGCTCCTGTTTCGTCTTAATTTGTTCTAAAGCCGACCACTGACTAACAGGCCGCCGGACGATATCAGCCTGTCAGTTAGAACAAAAATTTGACAGTTCCGAACAACTGACCGGCCGATATCGTCCGGCGGACTGTTAGTCAGTGGTCGGCTTAATACTTCTAATAGTAAATAATATTGAATAGAAATAGAGTAGAAATGTTTATTTGCCAGAATACGTTACAATTAGGTCTTAATACAGTATTAGTTTCAGTATTCAGTCGACATAAAGCCAACATGCAAAATGACACATTCTTACATTGATTAACTAAAGGGGCCCACTGATTAACAGTCCGCCGGACGGTATCGGCCTGTCAGTTGTTCGGAACTGTCAAAATTTTGTTGAAACTGACAGGCCGATACCGTCCGGCGGACTGTTAATCAGTGGGCCCCTTAAGCCCCACAGTAAAGTCAGTAAGGCTTGTGTTACAAATAAGTACTGATAACGCTAGACAACGATGTAGAGTTGAACTAAGGGAAGTTTGCAACGATTTTGATAGCACACGCAGTGCAAGTGTTATTTTAAACGTCAAACTTCTATGAAATTATGACTTATAAATGACACTTGAACGGCGTGTGCTATAAAAATCGGTGCAGACTTCTCTTGGTCTAACTCTATGACTGCGTGTGCGTGACGTGCATGACGTGTTGGAGCAAGCGGTGTGCCGTCTCTCATAAGGATCTGCATACTACAACGCGCTCACGCATCCGGTGTGCATAGAGGCCTTATGCTTACCTATATCGTCTCCATTCCGTCAGAAGTAAAAAAAATGTATCAACTTACCTTTATTTCAACGTATATTAAGAGTGAATTGCAAAAGTACTTACATAGTTAGCACAGCACCTGTAATTAGTTTAAATTAATTGATTCCATTGTGTTACCACAGTTAAGCCATTTCTATTTAAGTTAGAAGCACAAAAGTGTGTTAGCGTATGCTATAGACTTATATGTGTACGAATTAAGTACAATAAATACAACACAATTTACATAGTTAATTTTCGTAACACTAATGAATCAATTAAGTTAAGACTAATCACAGCTTCTTAACTGCGCTTAATTACGTACAATTTTTTTTGCAATTCACTCGTATAATGCACCAATTCCCACAAAACAAAACAAAACAACACGCGTTCATTAATAGTAACACCATCAAATATTCCCTTAAAAACGAGTTTGTAAAAACAACGCCAAGTCAGTTAAAACTGAACGCCTCGCTTAATCACAATTGACAGAAGTCGACACTTTTGCTCGCGAATTTCGAGTCGAGGACTCTCATTGAGCCCCGTAATTGCCTCTAGAGGTGCGTTTCATAACAGAAAATATGAAACGATGTTGGTAACACAATTTTACGGACGTGAAATAGGGCAAACATTTTGGGGAATGTTTTTACATGTCGTTGTAGGAGTGTGTAGTGTTGAATATATTTAAAACACTCTTCAATTGGGAACTCAGTTCGCTTCGTTTTGAAATAATTACACATTGGAAATTTATATTATATAGGCATTAAGTTTAATTTTATTTAAAACATCGCTCAAGTATTTTTCCTACTTATTATTTTACGACTTTGTCGGCGTGATTGATATGTAAATAAATATTATGGGACAAGCTTACGCAAATCGACCTAACCCCACAGTAAGCTCAATAATAACCGTAAGGGGTAACAGACAGACAGACATACTTTCGCATTTATAATATTATATAGTATATATACCTAGTATGGAGTATGGATATATATATATAATAGATAGTCATATATAAATACTTACATACTCGTACCTACATGAAAAACATCCATAACTCAAAAACAAATGTCGGTGTCATGAACTCACAAATAAATCTCCTTATCAAGATTTACGAGTAAACCCTGGACCTCCTACTTCGAAGTCAGGGTCACCTGCACCGACTAGGCTAAACCTTTAAACTTTTATTTAATTGCCTATGCCAAATTGCAGCTTTCTAGTACCTACTAACGATCACTGAGTTAAGCCGCCGGATTAGCGGAACCCTATAAAAGCTGTGACGTATTTAAAATCCTAACTTCAACAACAAAATCTCAAAATACACTAATTTACCCGCAAACTCCAAGTGGGTAGAGTCGAGGCCAAGTCACATAAAACCGGCCAACTTAATAATTAAACTGTTGAAAAGTTCAAAATTAAATAAATTTAAGTTGAGTGGTTGAAGTAGTTTATGAAACAAATTTTCTGTGATTACTTGTCCAAAACGGAAATGAGTTTTGCTGAAGTGAAATCAAAGGTCTTTCGAGTTTTGCTTATGTTAATTTGATTTCATATTGACATCAGACACATCGAATTGACCAAGGTGTTCACAGAAGAAGAAAGCCTCTATTGTCAAGACTTTAAAGTGCTTGTTCAGATATTTTTGAGCACCTCGGCCGCTCAGAATTGATAACGACTATACGATATATCTATTGACTATCTTAAACTTTATCTCACAGCACTTAAGGTTCTGTTTAGCATAGCAATGAAAAGTACTCGTTCCACCTTCATCCACTTGATATCAAATTTTCAGCGTTCGCAAGACGTTATTTCCCAAAAGGATTCATTTCGCGTTAAATAATCATAATATCCAATGTTTGTAGAGTGGTATAATGGAATTTTCGCGTAGTTTTTGAGCTCAGTGTAAATATTTTTGAACGAAATGTCGCTGGTTTAAGGTGTTATTCCGACCGTGAGTTCACTGAAGCGCTTAAGGGCCAATGTTAAAAATTTAAAGTTTTTCTTTTAAAATGTTGAGGTTTTGCGTTATCTGTCAGTAACTAAGTAAAGGGGCCCACTGATTAACAGTCCGCCGGACGGAATCGGCCTGTTAATCAGTGGGCCCCTTAACGGAACTGTTTTAGAGATTGCAAAATTAAATATTTTCGATAGTCACATGCAACAGTATGGCGGTCGACGCGCACGCGAACGAATTCGCTAGTTCCTTTTTTGTAGCCTAGTAAAATGTTTTTTTTTTTGTGTAACATACCTATAGTTTACATACATATACATAGGTATTTGCTGTGACTTATTTTTCAAAAGTGTTTTACAGTAAAAATACACGTCAAGATCTTTTGCTTTGTATAATGCAAAAAAAAACGAAGTATAGTCGTATTTATCGTCACATAATATTTGCCTATATCGTCAACTAGTATAACAATGTTTACTTTTAGAACTAGGTTGATCCTCGTCGGATTGTCCCAAATTCCCAATATTTATTTAATGATTTTCGCTCGATTCGCCTCCTAGGCAACCATTGGGAATGTTTGCATTGCAAACCAACACTTGTGACGCTGCATTGCGTTCTACTTCAGTTATTTTGTGGCGCTTGTAGGTAATAATAGTATGTAATAGCTGAAATATCCAGTGAAGTATATTCCAACAAAATACCTATCGTATACCTATGTCACGATCCAAGTAAATACACCCCTTGAGTACATTATATACCTACTAAAAAATTGTCACGAGTGTATACGTTATATGTCACTAACGAGTCACATTTAGGGTACTATTTAACAGTCTCGCAAAACGTTAAAATGATGATGATCATTCTACGTAGACGACGAAAATTAGTTAAGAATATTAAATCAGACTATTGTTATTAATAAAAACTAAGATTGATAAAAACTATCGTATGGTTTTCCCCGGGCCTCAAACTATCTCCATAGCAAATTACATCTAACTCGGTTCCAGCGGTTTAAGCGTGAAGAAGTAACAGACAGACAGTCAAAGTAGTTACTTTCACATTTATAATATTAGTATGTATTCTATTCTAATGAGATTTTCTTACCATCCCATCCACCAAGAAATAATTAAAAACAAATACTTGCATCGACGTCTTTTCAATTAATATCAATACTCTAATGCTCGTTAGAAAAACAACTATTAATAATAATTATATCTAGATTATTGCGCATCCATAAATCAAATAAATCGTAAGTAAACGGAGTTTTTTTTCCGACGGAGAATAAAGAATGATTGATTTGTTTTGAACAGATTTAAGTGAAATATTAAAATTGGGGTGAGCTTGGCGGTTTCACTTCATTACTGGTTTTTTGTTTTCCCTATATTTGGCCGCCATTATTTTCCTTTGTTTAATTGTTTTTGTATTGTTCGTCATTATTATTAGAGATGCCCCGAATAGTGAATTTGGCCGAATACCGAATACCGAATATTCGGCCCCTCTCTCGGCCGAATACCGTATATTCGGCATGACATGCGAACATTTTGAGTCACAATTATTATGAAATCTGTTCACCAACAAAGCACAACGTTTGCTAAGATTTATATTTTAATGTTGAACAGAATTAATGAATGTAGTTAGAGCCAATCAAATCAGACCCATATGATAAATATGTATAAAATATTTTGTAATCAACAAATGATCAAAAACGTGCCATCGTATTTAGCTACTTTCCAAGAATACATTTTAAATGTTAAATAGCTTTGGGTTATTTTTTTGTGTATTTTTTCTTTTTAGGTAGGTGCAACAGATATTCGGTATACGGCCGAATAGTAGGCAACATTCGGCCGAATACCGAATATTCGGCAAAGTGGCCGAATAGGCCGAATACCGAATAGTTGCCGAATATTCGTGGCATCTCTAATTATTATGGAAGAAAAAGTTTTTTTTAGGTGTTTCCTCAAAATTGCCTGGCAATAAATAAATAAAACAGTTTGTGCGTGGCCACAGACGCATTCCAAACTAAAAAAAAAACATCCTTAATGGGATTGGCAACTGTGAAAGGCTTGCATAGATGGCGCCATCATAGCTTGCGCCTTTCTCTAGTTTTGTTCTAACAGATTTGGCTTAAAGGGCTGGCCATAAAATTTCGAAAAAAAAAAATAAGAATTTGACACAATTCTAGGGCAAGCTATGCTGGCGCCATCTGTAAGTTCGCTCGACCAACCCCATTATTACTCTCATTATAATTAATCTACTTACATACTTTGACACACTAGACTTCTAAACGAAACTAGGTCACATATTTAATTACACAAACGGGTCTACCGCGAGACCGTCCGACCGTCTTTCCGTGACCACAGCTGGCGCATCTCAGCTGAAACGTCGGAATTTAAGGTAAAAACTATGAAATTATATCGCGGTAGACCCGTTTGTGTAATTAAATATGTGTAGAAAACGCGAGAGTTTAAAGTGTTATATCGAAACTAGGTCTCCTAGCAAACACACATACTCAACGAAACTTGCATGAGAACATTCAAACCACGAATTAAACCAACATACAAAGCGTTACAAAACTACCATTTGTATGGGCAATTAAGGGTACAGTGCTTATCTCGGACCAAATTGCTTTCTTAGAGCTTCGCCTTAATGCCTCGTTTAGCCTAATTACGCTACTTGACATGGGATTAGAATAATAGACGGAAATGCATTGTTAAATCGAAGTTCACAAAATGGTTGGTAATAACTTGAGTTGTGATTGTGTTGGTTTTAAATAACTTAATGATATAATGTAGTTGCTTATTCAAATATAATATAAGTTTAAATAGTTCTAGATATTTCAGTGTAGATACTTAAATTTCGCCAAACATATTGATCCCAGGTGTATAAAATTTATAAATTCACACTGGCGGAGCAACCGGGTTCCAACCAGAGGGCCTATTCCGAAAAACAATAATCGAAATTTTACTACCTGCCTCTCTATCGCTTTTGCATATTCGAGCGATGGAGAGGCATATAACGATTTTCGATGTCGGCGTTAGGTCCTCAGGGACGTATGAAACCGAATTATTTTGTCACTTTGCCAATGAACAGGCGAGTTACTTGCTTTTCGATAACTCAAGAACTCTCCCCACTGTCGGTAGTCGGAGGGCAAGTAACTTACCTAAACAGTAACTCTCCTGGCGAGTAACAAACGCGGCTTAGATGCGTTAGAGGCGTGTAGGACCACAGTCCGGAGTCGGAAGGCAAGTAACTCGCCTGTCCAGTAACTCTCCTGGCTAGTAGCACACACACCTCGGATGCGTTCTGGAGACCTCGAAACACGGTTTAGACGCCTGTCGTAAAGCAAGTAGCTTACCAGTCCAGTAACTCTCTTGGTCAGTATCAAACGCGGCTCGAATGCGTAAGAGTCGTGTAGCATTGTCCGGAGTCAAAGGGAAAGTAACTTACCTCTCCAGTAACTCTCCTGGCCAGTAGCAAACGCGGCACGGATGCGTTAGAGGCGTGTAGGAGCACGGTCCGTTGTCTTCGAAAATTACTCGGTTATGCTCCGCGCGCCCTTAACTGTGGACAACTCGTTCGACATATACTGGTGCACCTTTTGGCTATCACTACACCTTATAAAACAAAGTCCCCCGTCGCGTCTGTCTGTTTGTGTGTTTGTTTGCGATAAACTCAAAAACTACACTGGGAGAAAAGTATAACAAAAAAACACGTAGAATTACAAAAATAAACTTAATCCAGGGACAAGGAGAGTCAACTAATAGGAACAAATTGACTTTTGCAATTTCTATTTAGTTCTTGCAATTTCTATTATCTGTTTGTTGAAATTAGATTTAGGATTACTGAGCTGTTTGTAGAAATAAATAAACTTTACAGAAATAGTGAAACTTTCATAATTATTACTAAACTTTATTTTTTCCCCCAGTACAGAACTGTTTATTAATTCCTGGTGATGATTTTTCTCTCAGTGTCCTGAACAGATTTTCATGCGGTTTTCACCTATAGATACAGTGATTCTTGAGGAAGGTTTAAGTGCATTATTTGTTAATCCGTACGAAGCCGGGGCGGGTCGCTAGTTAGTATTATTTCTAACAACAAGAAGCAGGCACCGTTACCGGTATAACTAAAAATTAAAATATCATATAGCATTTACAATATTTCTATGATATTCTAGGATAGTTTAGGTAAGGATAATGATTGATCAGATTAGCTAAATTAAATCATCATTCTCTTGCCCTTGTCCCATTCACTTGGGGTCGGCGCAGCATGTCTTTCTCTTCCACACTTCTCTGTCGCCCGTCATTTCATCATTCACTTGCGTTTGATTCATATCATCTCTCACACAGTCCATCCATGACTTTCATACCTCCGCATCACATGCCCGTACCACGCTAGGCGATTTGCCCTTACTTTTTCTGTTATGCTAAATTAAATGCCAGCTAAATTAAATGTAAAGTGTTATTGGTGAACTGCAAACAGTACCTGGCAACGTCGGGGAATTCACTGTGTAACCGACTTAAAATATCCCCACACCTTACCTACAAAGTCCCCGCCGCGTCTGTCTGTTTGTGTGTATTTCGCGATAACCTCAAGAACTACTGAACGGATTTTAATGCGGTTTTCACCTATCAATAGAGTGATTCTTAAGGAAGGTTTTAGGTGTATAAATTGTTACGGTTTTGTGTAACCCGTGCAAAGCCGGGGCGGGTCGCTAGTACCGGTAATAAGTCGCACTCTCTTCTAGCGAACGTGTAATATCTAAAGCACTTTTACCCGTTCTTATAACTGTTAGTGCACCCCAGCCGGCCATTCCGACACGGCCTTCGGATCTTCGCTGCACATACACACATACACACACAACACACACACATAGCGGGTGTAAGCATTTCTATATGTGGGCATTTTCACTTAAAGGTGTACCATTTACTTTTTTTCGTAAATCAATCAACTATTGGGTTATTTCTACTCAGAATCGCGAGGACTATCGATATAAAAAGAAATAAAAGACAGTTTTGTAACACATTTTCACATACATTTTATATGGATCGTTACAAAGATGACACCCAAAATCAGTATGAAAAACTGGGGAGGTTTTTTTTCTTTGTCTCATTCAATAGTACTCGTGATTCTGAGTCAAAATAACCCAAAAGTTGATGGTTTTTCGAAAAAAAGTAAATTGTAGCATTTTTTCTGAAAACCCCCTGTACAGTCAGCAATACTATTCGCTTAGCAGCTTTGCATACAAACTTCTAATTATGCAGAGGGATAACTTTTCTCTGCAGCTGACTGTACTTTTTTTTTAACGAATCCTTAATTAAATCAATCGTTCATTTTGATGTTTAAACGCCGACTTTCTTATTGAGCGCCAGAACCGACGTTTTTTGTATTTTATAACGCAAATCTTTCTAAATAAGTACAGTTTACGAACGTGTCTTGCTGTTTCAGTCCTGAGGGAAAAGTACTGAGGTTGACTGAAGTAGCATGACAAATACGAACGTTTCCGAGAAAATACGATGGAAAGCAGTTATGCAGTTGTGCACTACATCTGTTGGTACAGGTATATATATGCACTACATATGAAATATTTGTAGATTATTTTTTGGTCTAAACATTATATCTAACAAGGGAAATGTTTTCATAATAGGAAACATCTGGTCTTGTTCATCATTCATCATTTCAGCCTATATACGTCCCACTGCTGGGCACAGGCCTCCTCTCATGCGCGAGAGGGCTTGGGCTATAGTCCCCACGCTAGCCCAATGCGGATTGGGGACTCCACATACACCTTTGAATTTCTTCGCAGATGTATGCAGGTTTCCTCACGATGTTTTCCTTCACCGAAAAGCTAGTGGTAAGTATTAAATGATATTTCGTACATAAGTTCCGAAAAACTCATTGGTACGAGCCAGGATTTGAACCCGCGACCTCCGGATTGAAAGTCGGACGTCATATCCACTCGGCCACCACCGCTCTGTCTGGTCTTGTTACTCGTACTAAATACTTACCTCTCTTTTTCAAAAAAAAAAGACGCAATTACGTCTATTAGCACAAGATTGCACGAATGATATTTTATTTAAAATAACGTTGGAAATAGTTCTCCATTGTGTTTCTTATGGAATAATTTTTTGTGAAATTATATTAAAATCTAGTTAAGTTTAGCAGTTATTGCAGTTTGGAGTGAAATTGGTTTTCTTTGACAATTTAAATTAAGCTACATAATGCCAAAAATAGGAGCGATTTTCTTAGAAAACGATTTTTTCTCTTTATCTGTCGCAATTCTTTTGACTACATTATTCAAATTTGAAATTGATTGGTTTTCAATGAAACTTATCTTTTTAATGTTTGATTTAGGTTTTTATTAAAGCAGGTACTTAATGATTTGATATTCAATAGTTGTACAAAAATAAATCTAATAAATTTATAAAATTAATAAATTTGACATTCAAATTGTTTTTGTTATGTTTATTGCCTAATTGAAAAGATGAGATTAAGTTTTCTTAATTTTCTCAGTTTCGTTACGAATGTCAGCTATAAAAAATTTGCATTTTTGTATGGTTAATTTTCGTTACGAAACTGAGAATGTTAAGAAAAAATTAGACAAAGGTACAAAAAAATTGCCCAATTATCTACTTGGCTAGAGGTTAATTGAATGGTTCAAGTCTCCCACTTGGGCAAGTCTTCCGAACTCCCCCCTTTTTTTAGTACAGTAATAATAGTATCTGCTTAAAACATATTTTGTTAGACAAATGCTGTCTCCGAGAATTTTACTTTGAATTTTATTTGTCACTGTGAGTAAGACCGGCATACAAAATGTTTGGTTGGGACACCCGTCATAGGGTAAGAACTCTCATATTTAAATTTTAAAGTGGAAAAATAACTGTCTTGGGTGAGACTTGAACTCACGGCCTCTGGATCGATACTCCAGCGCGCTGCCACCTGAGCCACCAAGACGTCATCCATAGCCAGCAAATATTTCCACCATATTATGGGTCAAGGGGACCCTAGCTTAATAGCATCGTTTGCAGAAGTTTCTGCTTGTTAAAAAGTAAAACTCTCATATTTGTATATATGGGGCTATTCATAAATTACGTCATTTCAATTTGGGGGGGGGGGGGGGG
This sequence comes from Cydia splendana, assembly GCF_910591565.1. Taxonomy (NCBI): domain Eukaryota; kingdom Metazoa; phylum Arthropoda; class Insecta; order Lepidoptera; family Tortricidae; genus Cydia; species Cydia splendana. The sequence continues at coordinate 10,172,246 of NC_085981.1, forward strand.
GGGGGTCTGGACATCGGATGATGGTAGCATGACGTAGGAGGAAACGGGGTCATTCGAAGCACGAACTTTTGATGATTTTAGGGGGGGAAGGGGAGGTCAAAAATCGTCAAAAATAGATGACGTAATTTATGAACAGCCCCTATGTAGGCTATGTACTTCGCTCAGATACGGTCAGAAGAAAGACAAAGACGACAGCAACAAGCTTACAATGATGTAAACAATGCCATTTCAAAAGTAGTAAATTGGTTCAATGTTAATAATTTATTGTTAAATGAGAAAAAGACTAAATGTATTAAGTTTGTCACTAGTAGTAACGTAAGGCATGTGCAAACAAGTGTCATTGTGAAGGATGAGGAATTGGAATTAGTTGATAGTACAGTTTTTCTTGGTATAACTTTAGATTCTAAACTCCAGTGGGGTCCCCATATTGCTACTCTTTCGAATAGACTGAGCTCTGCAGCTTTTGCAGTGAGCAAAATCCGTCAGTTAACTGACGTGAAAACAGCTCGATTAGTATATTTTAGTTACTTCCATAGCATTATGGCATATGGTATTTTACTGTGGGGCGGTGCTTCAGAGATAAATACCATTTTTGTTCTGCAGAAGAGGGCTATTCGAGCAATATACAAAATGAACCATAGAGACTCACTTAGAGATAAATTTAAGGAAATTGACATAATGACAGTGCACTGTCAATACATTTATGAGAATATTCTGTATGTACATAAAAATATTGTAAATTTTAGGAAAAATTGTGAAATTCATAATATTAATACTAGAAATAAACATAAGCTCGCAGTGCCCTTCACTCGGCTCCATAAAATTAAAAAAACATTCATGGGTAATTGTGTAAGATTTTATAATAAACTTCCAAACCATATTACTGAATTATCTATTAATAAATTTAAGAATTATGTAAAGCGTAAACTTATTTCTAAAGCTTATTATACCACACAAGACTACATGAATGATATTACAACGTGGGATTAATTGTTATTCGAAATGATTATTTATTTATTAGGTACATTTGATTATTGATGAGGAAATGGATATTCCGATGTAATACTATCTACTTCTTTTGTTACTTATGCTTTTTTTTTGACATTTAGATTTTATTCTAGAAATTCTAGACTAGTATTTTTTTATACAATCTTTTTAATGTTTGACGATCCTTTTGTGAAATTCTTAGTGTTAAATTTGATATGTATAATAATTAGTGTCCGACCGAAGGTTCGGTTTCGGTTTCGGTTTCGGCCAGTTTCGGCCAAAAAATCATGTTTCGGCTGTAGTTTCGGTTTCGGCCAAAAAACGGCCGAACCTTTCGGCCGGGCCGAAACTTACGAAATGGTACTTCGGACACAGACCAAAAGTTCGGGAATAAGTAGGACAACAATATTAATACATATCTTCATATACTGATTCATGTATAGGTACAGAAATTAATTGGTTTATTATAAAACACAATTCCACTAATGAGAGCGCCACTGGACGGTCGACGCAGTCTTAAGAGGCTGTCAATACCTATAACGCGCGCACTGTCTAATTGTATCGGAGTGAATGAGATAGCACTGTCGCACGTAGCCGTTGGCCGAGTATCAGCTCGGCCCGAGTCGAACGATGTCTTTTTCGCTCTTATTCAGTCATTTTTCTATCTACCTCTAATGGCAAATTTTAAGCGAGGCTAAAGGCTACGCTCAACTAGGGCCGCAAAGTTGATTTTATCAATAGTTAATATTTTGCGAAGCTGAACAGCTTTGATTAAAACGAAGAAAAAACCTTTAAAAGTGTCCCCAGTACAGTTTTTCATACGAATGCTCGACCTTAGCCTCACTTTTTACCTCAATTTACCATTGGTTTGTGTTCCACATGTCCTCTACTTCAGCTTCGCCTTTGGCCTCGCTGCGCCATGCTCGGCCTGCGGTCTCGCTTTTTAATACAATGGACATTGGTTGGAGGCTGTGCTTAACTACTTATCCTGAAGCCTGAAGCACGGCTTTGACTTCGCATGAAAGTGCGCCTCACTGGGGCACTTCGGACCTTTAAGCCCAGGTGTAGATCGGTACCCGGCCTTGCGATATTGTTAACAAAAAATTGCGCGCTCGCTGCGCTCGCGTTTTTGGTTGACCCTGTATCTACATGTTAGCTTGACTGGTGAATGAATAGAGTTAGACCAAGAAAATTCTGCAATGATTTTGATAGCATACGCAATGCTACTAGTGCAAATATTATTTATACGTCATAATTTCATAGAAGTTTTGACGTTTAAAGTAACACTTGCACTGCATGTGTTATAAAAATCGTTGCAGAATTATCTTGGTCTAACTCTAGTAATTTTCTTAAAAAACTGCTTAAGTAACATCAATTTCAAGGACATTGGGTGTTGACAGCCCCATAATATGTGTGTAAAAGCGGTTTTATGACATTTTTTCAACGATTTTAACAAGTCTACAAAAGTTTCGGTTTCGGTTTCGGTTTCGGCCGAAACTAGAGCCAAAGCCGAACATTCGGTTTCGGTTTCGGTTTCGGCAAAAAAACATGTTTCGGTCGGACACTAATAATAATCCAATTTTATTATGGAATAATATTAACATCAATAAATTGCTCTGATAATTAGAGTAAGATTAATTACGATTCATAAGAGCTTGTTGCTAGGCCTACATGAATAAAGTATATTTTTGATTGATTTGATTGATTGATTGAAAGCGACAGAGAGGTGTGGAAGAGAAAGACATGCTGCGCTGACCCCAAGTGAATGGGACAAGGGCAAGAGAATGATGACACAGTACAGTCACCAGCATAAATATATTACTATGGGCAGCCGTGCAAAAATATCTGATCCTCCATTTGGGGCATAAGTATATATGACGACACTACCTCGGTAAACATATGTGATGATTTGTGGCCGGCAAAAACATTGTTACTCTGTATCCGCATAAATATCTGATTGGGTCGCTTAAAGATATTTGATTACTCATAAAAATTAAAATTATGTGATTACTTTCACCTGGCATAAATATCTGATACACTATGAAAGCAATATCTACATCTGATGGCAGATGGACCGCCTATATATCTGACACGTTGGAAAAGCAAAAATATGTTATTGTTGTTATCAACCTGCAAAAATGAACCATACCCGTTTGGTATAGAGCCGTAAATTGTATGAAGTTATTTGACAATTCACGAAAACAGTGCAGACTTGTCATTGCATATGTCTGTCTCACATTTTATTCTATCATCAATTTGACGGAATAAAATGGTTTGTAGCATTGAAATAAAAGCTTTGTTGCATACAAGATTATGATCGTGTCATTCACAGACGCGCAAATTTGTCAAATGTAACCTTTAATGCCGTGACAATATGAACCAAGGCACGCGTCTTCTGACTGAATGACATGATCTATATGGTATGTAAGCCAAATTTAAATATTTTCCCTCTACGTTTCGAGCTAGGGAAAATAACCATTTGTTAATCGCTTTATTGCCGCTCGTAGGACAGCTGCCGCACAACTGCATTCAATAAAACACGGCAGATATTTATCAATTTTATTTTCACTTTCTTACCAATAAAAAACTTAAAATAAATTGTCTTGAACTTAAACTCCTATCCTCTGCTTTAATAGAATACGTGAAATGAACTCTAATATCTAGTATGCCCACCCTCGGCATTGATAACATCAGTCAGCCTGTCTCGCATGGACATAACCATGTTGGAGCAATGATTCAAGCCCCGCATAGATTCCCATATGTCAAAACAGTGCCGAGTTAAAGTTGCCTTCGTTCTGGCTTGTGTGGGGTCCCAGTGCTGTGTCATTATGGCCCACAAGTTTTCAATGACATTTAGATCTGGACTTTTAGGTGGGAAGTCTAACAACGCAATTTTCTCTTGTTCGTTAATCCAATGGCGAACAATACGGCTGTTGTGAAAAGAACAGTTGTCCTGGATCACGTATACAGGATTGATGTTTGGATAAGTAATATGCAACGAGGGCAATAGCACATCGTTGAGGATTTCAATATAATCTCGGCTGTTTAATCGACCAGTTACTTGGCACAGTTCTCCCGGCCCTGCAGACGACATCCATCCCCAAACTCCGCATGAAATACGACCCGATCTTCTATTTTCCATTACGTTTAATTCGTCATAACGGGTATTATTCAATCTCCACAATGACACTCGACCATCCATGCTTGACTGAAACACTTTTTCATCTACAAACGCGACGTTTCTAAAATCAAAGTTCAAATATTGATTCGCAAAATCGAGTCGGAGGTCCTTATGTCTTCTTTGCAGCACGGGTTTTCGTGCAGGGACTCGATTTCTTAAGCCAGCCGCTTTCAATCTTCGACGAACACTATCGCGGGATATACCATAGTCATTTGCGACTTCGAGCGTTGAAGTTATAGGATTTTCTTGATATAAGCGAACAATATTTTGATCTTGAATGGCTGTTGTTTTACGGGGACGACCTAAACTTTTATAATGGTCGACATTGCCTTCTGATTCCCATCGCGTAATCCATAACTTAACGGTATTTCTCTAAAAAAAACAAATATTAAGAATATATTATTAAGTAATAACACTATTCATGAAGTCGGAATTAAGTAATCAAATATAAAATAACTTACAGAAACTCATAACACATCCATTATTTCATGAATGGGTTTATTTTCCTCGTGCATGGAAACAATTCTATGTTTCAAATGGTCGTCGACTCGATAAGTCGCCATGATATTTATTTCTGTGCCTAACTGTTGTGATTATCCCCAAGGAGTAAATAAATAGGCAACTATCCCTACTAAATAATATTAAAGTCGATTTTATGTAATGTGACATATTCAAGTTGACTTATTTATTATTATTTTTAATGACATGTAAGAAGGAGGCTTATTATATACTTACTATACTCTTTGGGTTTATTACACATCTCCTATCAAGTCTTCTGATACATGATTTTTAAATAAGTCACAATTTAACTGTGCAAATAAAAAAATGTGAGACAGACATATGCAATGACAAGTCTGCACTGTTTTCGTGGATTGTCAAATAACTTCATACAATTTACGGCTCTATACCAAACGGGTATGGTTCATTTTTGCAGGTTGATAACAACAATAACATATTTTTGCTTTTCCAACGTGTCAGATATATAGGCGGTCCATCTGCCATCAGATGTAGATATTGCTTTCATAGTGTATCAGATATTTATGCCAGGTGAGAGTAATCACATAATTTTAATTTTTATGAGTAATCAAATATTTTTAAGCGACCCGATCAGATATTTATGCGGATACAGAGTAACAATGTTTTTGCCGGCCACAAATCATCACATATTTTTACCGAGGTAGTGTCGTCATATACTTATGCCTCAAATGGAGGATCAGATATTTTTGCACGGCTACCCATAGTAATATATTTATGCTGGTGACTGTACAGAGCTTGAATCTAGAAATATCCCTGCAAAACTGTCTAGTTTACCTACAGGTTAATATATTCGTCAGTTAAGCTCTTGGTCTCTATTTGCGATTTGGCAAAGGTGTATTACCAATTGTAACGGCGCTCGTCAAATCGAAGCCTAACGAGGAAGGTGGCTGCCAAATTTGGCATTTAAAAGTATAATCTAGACTCGCGGCGCCACAGAGAAAAACGGCAGGGTCTGAAGAGCAAACGCAGATTTTATTTCTGGAAATACTACACTAGCATTACTGTGACGACTGGTCTGGCCTAGTGGCTGGGTGACCCTGCCTGTGAAGCCAGTGGTTCTGGGTTCGAATCCCGGTAAGGGCATTTATTTGTGTGATGAACACAGATATGTATTCCTGAGTCATGGGTGTTTTCTATGTATTTAAGTATTTATAAGTATGTATATTATTTTATATATCGTTGTCTAAGTGTCTACCCACAACACAATCAAGCCTTATTGAGCTTACTGTGGGACTTAGTCAATATGTGTAATAATGTCCTATAATATTTATTCTCTTTATTCAATTAGGGTCTTAGGTTAGGGTTTTACAATGTGAGTATAAAAGTAAAATATAAAAACACTTACAAAACATAACAAAAATATATAAACACATTATAAAAAACCTAACCTAGGGTGCCGCCGGCAGCGGGGCAGGGTCCAAGCTGCCGGTGGTCAGGGCCGCAGAGTGAGGAATCGACGTACTATACGCGCCGTGTCCAAAATTACCGCCTTCTGCATCTGACCCTTGATCCAACCACCCAGCGAGAGTCTCTCTAGGTGTTGGTCGAGACTCTTCGCTATGAGACCGTTCGCTGACACGACTATAGGAACAATGATCGTCGAGTCAACATCCCACATAGCGGTTATCTCGTGGGCTAAGTCTAGGTACTTGCTGGACTTGTCCTTCTCGGCCTTCACGAGATTCTCATCATGGGGGATGGTGACGTCGACGAGCACGGTCCGGCGCTGCGATCGATCTATCAGCACGATGTCAGGCTTATTGGCTACAATAGTCCTGTCAGTGATGATAGATCGATCCCAATAGAGCGTGGCACGACCATTTTCGAGAACTGGCGCAGGTGAGTACTTGTAGTACGGCACTTCGCGGTCCACAAGGCCGTATAGGAGGGCAAGCTGCTGGTGAATAATTCTGGCTACGAGGTTATGTCTGTGCAAGTACTCGCCGTTAGCAAGATGAGAACAACCGGAGATAATATGCCTGAGTGACTCTCCGGGACGGCGGCATGCCCGACAAATGTCGACCGTACCGTCCTTCAGGATATATTTCCGATAGTTGTTCGTCATCATCACTTCGTCCGCAATTGCACAGGCAAAACCCTCGGTTTCTCCGAAGAGGTCCCCGAATCGTAACCAGTTCACCGACGCGAGCAGGTCCACATCGGGTCCCGTGAGGGCCTTGTAGAACCGCCCGTGTAGCTGCTTATCCTTCCATACCGCCTTGCGGTCCTCGGTGCTTAGTACTACAGGTTTGCGCCAGTTCTCGTTCGCCAAGGAGAGCGGCGTGAGGCCCTTGTCAGCTGCCACCACATCACAATGCATCCCACACTCGTTGTTGAGGAAATAATTCCTGAGATTGTACACCTCACGGTTGTGGAGATTTTTGGCGTTTAGAAAGCCGCGACCTCCACATTTCCGTGGGATGTACAATCTCATAACAGACGAGCGTGGGTGCAACATACGGTGAGTGGTGAGCAGCTGTCGGACCCTCCGATCCAGGGCATCCAGCTCGGTCTGAGTCCACCTTAGTATGCCAAAGGAGTATGTGAGTAGAGGCATTACCCAGGCGTTGAAGGCGCGCACTTTGTTGCCTCCTGACAAAAGACTGTTGAGTACTTTTGTGAGCCGACTGAAAAAGCGCTCCTTCACCGACCGTCTAATACCTTCTTCCTCAATACCCAACGACTGTGACATGCCAAGGTATTTATAGGTTTCTGATTCAGAGATGGATCTGAAAGACATTGTCTCAGAAAGTTGTAAATTTGTTGAATTTACAACTTTCCCCCGCTGTACATGCATAACCGCACATTTATCGACACCAAACTCCATGTTGATGGCATTACTGAAGACTTCGGTAGTTTTCAGTAGCTCCACCAAGTCTTGGCTATTTGGTGCAAATAATTTGAGATCATCCATGTACAGAAGGTGAGAAATGACTTCACCCCCTCTCCGAAGCCGGCAACCTAGTTCTAAATCCTTCAGCAAGGTACTGAGAGGATTCAGAGCTAGGCAGAACCACAGAGGACTCAGACTATCACCCTGAAATATTCCTCGCTCAATCCTTATAAAATCCTGCGGGCCAGGGCTCCCATCCCCGCCTCCTGGTTGACGAAGGACTGTGGTCCATTGCCTCATACACGCGCTTAGAAAGGCTCTTAAAGCTGTATCAACTTTATACAGCTCTAAGACCCTCTCCAGCCATGAGTGAGGCACCGAATCATAGGCCTTCTTGTAGTCAATCCAGGCTGCTGAGAGGGCCCCCCTGTTCCGCCGGATTTGTTGGCAGATGGTCATGTCTATGAGGAGGAGCTCTTTAGTACCACGGGACCCAACCCTACATCCATTTTGAGCAGAGGCCAAAATATTGTTTGCGACAATATGCGCGTTGATTTTTGCTCTCAAAATGGATGTAAGGAGCTTGTAGAGTGTAGGCAAGCATGTGATGGGTCTGTAGTTCTTCGCTTCCGTGGTACTACCGGACTTATAGAGCAGGAAGGTGACACCAGTTGTTAAGGAAGGTGGGGGAGAACCAAGCTCGAGGGCTTGTTGAAATTGTGCTGCCAAGCAGGAGTGTGAGCATCGGAACCATTTTAGCCAGAAGTTGTGCAATCCATCCGGCCCAGGACTTTTCCAGTTCTGGGCCGTGCGAATGGCACAACTTACGTCATCGGGGCTGATGGTGACTGCCCCCATAGGTTCGATGGACTCGCACTCACGCTCGACAACACTCATCCAACTCCCCTCGGTGTGTCCGACAGGCACTGACCAGATGCTACGCCAGAAGTCATTCATGACAGTAGCCTCCGGTGGCTGCGAGTCGGACGCACGAGGGTTGGTTTCCTCCCACTTTCGGTACATCTTCCTTTGGTCACTCTGGAAAAGACGGTTCTGCTGGAATCGGTCCACACGCTCTCTGTAGCGGCGAATACGGTTTGCCCATGCATAGACTTTCTGCTTTAGAAAGTCGATGCGCTCCGTAATGTTGGCCATGTAGTCGCGGGGCCTGATATCCGTCCCCGCGAATGCCTGGTTTACAAAGCGCATTACTCGGGGGCGATTGTTGCCCCCCCTGAAGCAGATCAGCTTTGCGATAAGAGTCCTAAAAGAGCTGATACGTCGCTCGATCCGTATTTGCCATGCGGGGGCACCCCCGGCGGTCCTAGGTGCACGTTCAGAGTCCGGAAACTTGACTCGTGCAACACGGCACGCCGCGATGGCTCCGCAATACATGATCGCGTGCGTATCATCTAAATCTTTACTAGTCCGCAAATATGGCTCTAGTAAAGCGTTTAGGGCTCCCATTAGCGCTAGATTGTGTCTATTCATAGGCAAACGTGGTAATCGTGGCCTGGTATTGGGTGTGGAGCGATACTGCGTAATCGCCTCATCCAAAGTCCTCCTCAGTTGCTCATTGGCTGTACTACTCACACTCTGCGCGAACTCCTCCTCGTCGGCACAGAGATCTACCCGCGGCGCCTCCGGTGCCTGGTCGGGTGCCGGCACCGGATCCGGCGATGTGGCGGGCGGGTCTCGCACCGAGGTGGAAGCTGCGCGAGTAGAGAGAGCCTCCAGGCGAAGCCGATCAAGTGTCGAGTCATCCAACCGCTTTAGCCGCTGGATGACTCGCACCTGATCCGATAGCCGTTGCGCAGTCACGTCGATGGTTGGTTCGAGGGCCTGAAACAGTGGAAGCATTCGGACACGGTACGCGCATAAGTCGGTTCCCCCCTCTGTAGCCCCATAGTAGGCGCGCATGACGTTCTCATTCATTGTTTGAGACCATCGCATGCGACGCACTACACCACCGGCAGCGGTGGCCGCCCGCGTCGCGCTGGTGGTCGTGGCGGCGGCGGCGGCGGCCCGCACTCGTCGCTCGACTCGCTGGTATCGGGCGCAGTGGCAAATTCATCGCCCGATGACGCTTGTGAGGAGACGGACGAGACGGGCGAGGGTGGTGGGCGTGCGTTAGTTGTGATAGACGCTTGTGAGCGCGTTTTACTCCGTGTGATCATTTCCTTCTGTCATTCGATCATTCTTTGTTGGCTAGCTTTGTACATAGTTACATTTTCGCGGTCATGAATCCCTTTGCGAAGTGTCGCATTAATGTGTAGGTAACTTTTCCACAACAAAATTCAATAAAAATGTAATAAAAGCCAGTAAAAAACATATTTGATCACATATAAAAGGAAAATTTAGTAAAAAACGCGTCTGACGTTGACGGCGTCAAGTTTTTTTTTTTTTTTTTTTTTTTTTTTTTTATATTTATTTATTATTTATTTATTTATTACTGCAGCAGTATTGCAGCACGACATTACTGTCGACTGAACTGCTGCGTCAAATGTCAAAATGGATGTTGTTATAGTTGTTCGATTTATAGCTGGCCCCGAACGGCTTATCCTTTGTCTATTGTTAAGTAAAACCTGCAAAAAAGGGTCGTATAAATTCTAATTGGCACCTGAGCGCGGGCTAGTCCGACGCTCAAAAAAACCAGTGTAGGAGCGCTCTCCGAAAAAGAGGCTTTGTTACGCATCTCGATGACACATTTTAGACTGGTTCTGTAGCGCTCGACTCGCCGGCACTCAGTAACTGTAGCGGGACCACACAAGTAGTGGCAAATTATTTTTCAATATGTTCAATTGTTCATTTTGAATCTTGTTGCAATTTCCATAGGAGTTGTAATTTGAAAATTTTAACAAACATTTGCGACGTGTATCAAAGCGAAAGGAGGCTATTTTGAAGACAATTCATTTTTGTTGCATAAAAAAACTGTAGTTTTAATTTTTAACTTACTTTGTACAGTCACCTGCAATAATATGTTACTCTTTGAAGGCCGCAAGAATATGTGACACTCTCTTATGGCTCTACAAGTAAGACCGTGTCAGATATTTTTGCGGCCTTCGTTGTGTAACATATTATTGTAGGTGACTGTACTTGTTACGTAAGTACTTAATAAAATGATTGGAAAAAACGTTGTCAACGTATTTTTGGGTCACCCTGTACTGCACAGACTTTGCACTAACAGAGTATGGAATTGTCACCATGAAAGTCAAATTACTATGCAAATACGACGTTTATAGTGGCACTGCCATACTTTATCACGAAAAAGTCGGCGCATAATCGGACTTAATTAAAACTCACAGTATAAAAAATAAAATTGTTTTGGCTTAACTAGTCTGTGGCAGCCAATGAATGACAAAACAATGGCGGTATGGGTCCGGGATCGAACCTGCGATATTCGGCGCCCGTTCGATGACTATACGCGTAAAAAACTAACTTCTACCCGCTATGTGCGTTTTGCTAGCAAGGCCCGTTAGGGAATAAATCAATATTATTCTAGGACACATTCACACAGATTGTCCTATAGTTATACCAAGAAAAGTCTGCAGCGATTGTGATAGCCCACGCAGTGAAAGTGTTATTTTAAACGTCAAACTTCTATCAAATTCTGACGTATAATTGAAATTTGCTCTGCGTGGGCTATCAAATCCGCTGCAGACTTTTTTTGGTCCGACTCTAGTACCACAGTAAGCTAAAGGCTTGTGTTGACAAGAATTATTACGACGATTATATATGTCGTCGTAATAATTGAACAATTGTTTATATATATACTCATATATAGATAGAAAACATCCAAAACTCAGAAAAAAAAATTGATAAATACACAAATAAATGCCTTGCTTACCATGATTCGAACCCGGGCCCTCCTGCTTCGTAAGCAGGGTCACTGCCGACAAGAAGATAAAATACTAAAGTTAAATAGAAGTCGCTTTGTGAAATTAATTCTTATATTTAGTAACATATTTATATAGATAATTCGCCCCTGGTTTATGGCGATACAAGTTTTTTTTACTACTTATTAATAACCAGTAATTTTATTGAACACTTAGTTCAGCAGCCTATGCAGTGAGGAGAATCAAACAGCTAACAAACGTAGAGACGGCCAGGCTGGTATACTTTAGTTACTTCCATAGTGTTATGTCATATGGAATTCTGTTGTGGGGAAAAGCGGCAGATATTCAGACAATATTTGTGCTGCAAAAACGAGCTGTACGTTCCATCTATGGACTGGGCGCTCGAGTATCCCTAAGAGAGAAATTCAAAGAAGTTAACATTCTTACCGTTGCATCTCAATACATACTAGAGAATATTATGTATGTTCGGAAAAACATCCACGAATTCAAGGTTAACAGTGATATCCATAACTATAACACTAGAAACAAACATAAGCTTGCCGTGCCCGCCCACCGCCTCCGTAAGGTTAGTACGTCTTTCGTCGGGAACTGTACACGTTTTTATAACAAAGTCCCCACTGATGTAGTGAATTTACCACTTCACAAATTTAAGTCGCACATTAAGCGCTCCTTGTTAAGTAAGGCGTACTACACTGTAAATGATTTTATAAACGATAGAGATGCCTTTAAGCAGGTAGCTTGATTTCATTAGTATAATAAGAGCTAAATAAATATTGTTTTTTTTTTTTTACATTGTGAATTAAATATGCTAGTGTCCAGTAGAATTGACACATGAGACAATGATGTTCTCGCTTGATTAAATTGTTTAATTTAATTTTAGTTTTGGACACTTGGAGACCTTATACATCTCTAAGTATTTATTTATATATTTTATTTTTGATTGTACATACCTATATTTTTAATGTTTCTGACACTTAGAGACCTTTACATCTCTAAGTCAACTTAGGCTAGTAATTATGTGAAGCTATACTGTCTTTTTATGTAACATACGAGCACAAAATGCCGTGTCTTACAGCTACTCGTACATGTTATTACTATTTTAATATTATTATAGGCCGGTAGCTTGAACATGTCATGCTCGCTTAAAAGTTTTTGCTTACGGTGGCGTCGTTGATCGGGTCGCCACTTTCCCGAATGAAGGTTGAGGGAGGCGATGGCTGAGATACGCGTCATACTCGTGAACGGGTGCTGTTTGTGGAGACTGGTCTGTTTAAGCTAACACAAGCTATTATACTTAGTAACTTTATTTTTATTAATTAATTACAGTGAGACGCCTCATTCTGCTCTCGTATGTTTCTTTTCTCTTAATGAATGTATTAATTATACAGGATATTGACTCTTGGAGACCCTATACATCTCTAAGGATAACTTGATAAACTATATAATCTTATAGTTCTGACACCTAGAGACATTTACACCTCTAAATATTATAGTTTTTTTTTTTTGTATTTTGTATCTGTATTTTTTATGTAATTCGACATTAAGAGACCATATACATCTCTTAGTAATTGTAATACGTTAGATTGAATTCTTAGTTTTATTTTATAAAATTGTTGATGTTATTATTTTTGCATGTATGTAAATTCAATGATGACGTGTAAAAGTGCCCTTGTGGCCTATTTGCTGAATAAATGTTGATGTTTGATGTTTGATGAACCTAATTTCACGTGATTATAAGTGACAGGGGTTTAGGTCCAGTGCTGGAATCCAAGAATTCGGGTAATTTATGGAGAAGTTTATGATTAGATCTATTGGATATACTAGGTAAATGATTAAATTTTCGTTTAAAGTTCAATCATACTTTGATAGAGATAAAATTTAAATTTAGATCTCTGACTTCTCATTCTACCCATCCGTTTGTGGAAAATCGAATCGAAATATTCAATTTACGTTTGGTTTCTTCAAAAATTATAATTAACATAAGTACTCAGCTTGTTCATATGAAAATTGTTTAAGTTTGATTAAACTCATCAAAGATCCTGATGAGGGCTTCTCTGTCGTACTTGTATGGACTCACATGCTTTTGGTAACTGTAGCTACCAGCTGTCACCTTTATTTTATTATAATAATAGTGGTCAATTAAAAATATCAATCATGTGAGTGGGTATGGAAGAGTAATAGACATTACCGTTTCGTTTGCTACGGCGCAAACGATTGGCATCTTGGCCAGGCCCCCTGCTAAGACAACGCACATTACAGATCGGGAGGTCACACAGAAAAACCACGGATCACGCCCTGAATAATTCATTAAGGCTCAAGAGGCGATGACGGGAAAAAGAATGTTAATAGAGACCTAGATAGCGCCGCGGGGCCTGCTAGCTTAACTCAAACGATTACATTTTAATAATGACTATATTGTGTTGGTTTTTGTAAAAATATATTTTGCAGTGTATTTTTTGCGCACATTATAAAATTTTACGACTTTATTGTTACTTTATGAAAGAAATATACACGGTGGCCAAAAAATATCTGCATTCCCGTTGCCAGGGAGGTTTTGGGATTATACTGAGCAACTTTTACTATGGGACCAACCCCGAAATCGCGAAAGAAGCTAGAGCATAGACGGAAACTAGCGCATTGACCCTATTTTAATTATATAAAAAAAATCAGCGTTGCAAAATCACAACTTCACTAAGTAACATTAATTTCTAAATATCAAGTAAGCCAAAAATTTTCTTCACCGCCATGGCGTAAAAAAATCTTACAAACACCAGATTCCCCCAAAATATCAGACACACATTAACAAAAGGGACCTTTCACCGCCCTTTGCAGTAGTTTATGAACTGGCCCACATTGGGTAGAATATGGCAAAATGCCACTCGTCGAGCGAAGGGCACCCTCGTCCTGAATGGATATTAAAAAGGGCGCTAATGTCAACGAGCGCGTAATGGTGGCATTTTTGATGTGGCATTTTGTTAATCTTCTGATTTTCGAGAGCTTAATATGTACTAAGTAAATATGTGTAGAAGTCTAGTCAAAGGTCCCACTTTGTCGCTTGACGAGATATGATTTAGCGAAGAGTCTCGACCAACATCTTGAGAGACTCTCGCTAGGTGGTTGGATCAAGGGCCAGATGCAGAAGGCGGTGATCTTGGACACGGCGCGGATAGTCCGCCGGTTCCTCTGTCTGCAGCCCTGACCACCGGCAGTTTGGGCCCTGCCCCGCTGCCGGCGGCACCCTAGGTTAGGTTTTTATAATGTGATTATATGTATTTTTATTGTTTTGTAAGTGTTTTTATATTTTACTTTTATATTCATATTTATGAATCACCTACCCTAAGAGTTGACATAAATAAAGAGTAATTCGGTAAATCTAAGCAGACACATGTATAAGAAAAGTTACCGAAAACATTGATACGGTGTTTCGTACATCCGCGTCGGACTACCTTTCGGCGCCGCCGTAATAAACCGTCACAAAAGATACTGCGTATAAAGGGTTTTATTCTTTAATTACCTCATATTATGTCAAACTGCACGCAATTTATTATAATTAGGTTTTTTTATTGACAGATATGAAGTTTTCAAAATTTTATCAGTCTTAATTTTGCCAATTTGAAATTGCACCATTTTTAGTGTTCCGTACAAAACTTTGTTCACGGAACACATATTTATTATGCAATACAAAAACCGGAATAAAAGTGAGATACGATTCGCTGTGTATTTTATTTATTTATTTATGTAGGACGAAAGATACGGTGTAAAATTTGTTTATAATTTTTTCTGTATTCCAACCCCTTGATAAAAGAAAAATACCTAGCGCAAAAAAGAAAATATTTAAAAAATAGGAGCATATTTTAAGATATATTTAGAGCTTATGAATAATAAGCGATCTGTCTGATGTTTTCAATTGAAAGTCTTTTAATATTATAAATATTGTAGGTATACCTAATAATATCTCTTAGAAAGATTTCTTTTTTAAGGTAAGTATTTAATTTAAATTGAAAATAGAGAAAAAAAGAGATGATTATTATTTATTTAAATTGTTTTTATACTTATGCCGCCCCGCATACCTAATCTTAAATGGAAAATTTAGTCTTAAAACGGTTTTTGTAATTTAATACCTTTACACGAGCAATTCTTGTTTACTTATCTCGGGGATCTCGGAAACGGCTCTAACAATTTCGATGAAATTTGTTATACTTATGGGGGTTTTCATGGGCGATAAATCGATCTAGCTAGGTCTTATCTCTGGCAAACGCGCATTTTTGAGTTTTTATATATTTTCCGAGCAAAGCTTGGTCTCCCAGATATTTTAAAATAATTGCAGATACGTTTTTAGGGTTCCGTACCCAAAGGGTAAAACGGGACCCTATTACTAAGACTTCGCTGTCCGTCCGTCCGTCCGTCCGTCCGTCCGTCCGTCTGTCACCAGGCTGTATCTCACGAACCGTGATAGCTAGACAGTTGAAATTTTCACAGATGATGTATTTCTGTTGCCGCTATAACAACAAATACTAAAAACAGAATAAAATAAAGATTTAAATGGGGCTCCCATACAACAAACGTGATTTTTGACCAAAGTTAAGCAACGTCGGGAGTGGTCAGTACTTGGATGGGTGACCGTTTTTTTTTTTTGCTTTTTTTTTTTATATATGGTACGGAACCCTTCGTGCGCGAGTCCGACTCGCACTTGCCCGATTTTTATGAGTCTAAAACAAATAGTACTTGTTTTATTTTATACCACATAAAATAAAACAAGTACTATTTAAAGTAAATATTAATAGTAACTATTTGTACTAGAGTTTCTTTGACTCAAAGGAATATTATTACTTAAACATTTTCTCAGATTATAATTTATCTCAGATTAGTTCAAATAGAATCGAATCGGGAATTCTTTTGACCTAATAAATTGGGTTTCTGTATTCTACTCCAAACACTTTATTTTATAATTGATTTGAGGATTAAAATGTTAGGAAATTGTATAATATTAATAACATATGCGTATTTTGCTAGTTGTACTGTGACAGACGGACAGACAGACGCACGAGTGATCCTATAAGGGTTCCGTTTTCTCCTTTTGAGGAACCCTAAAAATAGATGAGAATGGGTTTAGTTGTGATGGCTATCATAGCCAATGAGTGCTAGTAGGTAATAGTAATTGTCTTACAAAACATTTTTTTTACAAAAAAATTACCAAAAAAAAAGTGTGACGATTTTATACCTTGATTGATGATGACCATATTCTAACGAGTGAACATTTAGATCATATATCTACACACTCACTCACTTACTCACTTGGTTGGCGCGATGACCCAAAATGAGTCTTGGCCTCCAACACAAGAGCACGCCACTTTGATCGGTCCAGAACGGTATCCCGCCCGCTTTCGCCGACGCCGAGCTCACGGAGATCTGCCTGATCTAGAATAATATTTGTACAGTGGCAAATCGCAAAAAAAATCAGCTGTCAAACCATCTGATTCCCCGCAACGTATGAAACAGCAGACTTTTTTGTCGCGATTTCGGGTTAAACCCGTAATAAAG
This sequence comes from Cydia splendana, assembly GCF_910591565.1. Lineage (NCBI taxonomy): Eukaryota > Metazoa > Arthropoda > Insecta > Lepidoptera > Tortricidae > Cydia > Cydia splendana. The sequence goes on from NC_085981.1 coordinate 10,189,182, forward strand.
AACCATACTGAACTACAGTATGATCTGAATATTCTCCTCTCATTATCAGACGTCAAAATCCTCCGTATAACTCCTATCAACATAATACTAAAGACTAAAATACATATTCAAACAGCGGAAATTCGCTACCGAAACGTCGGAATAATTTTAATAAATGAGACATGTTTGCCCAAATCCTACTTAGTAGGGAGAAATGAATTTTCCATTCCGCTGAAAATTCTCGTAGAAAATTCTAACAACAAATATATTTCGTCTGTTGACTTGACCTGTTTCGTCTTTTCGGTTATTTTCCTGGTCTACTTATCTGATCTATGGATTAGGTACGTTTTCTTTAGGTTTATGTTTAAAAATATATAACACGTTTGACGTCACAATGTTTAGGGATGTAGTGAAAGAAATTAATTTCCTACGTATTTTGTACTTAGTCACACTGGCATTAGTATGAGGTCTCTAGCGACTTTCATAATGACTAGCGACCCGCCCCGGCTTCGCACGGGTTATACAAAACCTTAACAAATTAGACACCTAAACCTTCCTAAATCACCCTATTGATAGATGAAAACCGGATGAAAATCCTTTCAGTAGTTTTTGAGTTTATCGCAAACACACAGACGTTCGCGGCGGGATTGTCGATGTACCTACGAATCCTACGATGCCATCTTAGTTAGCCCAGGGGCGACATCTAGCGCAAAATGTTTTAAACATCCTCATCTTTGCCAAAACACCTTCAAGACAATACCTTACATCCACGTAGACGATGTTTTAATCCTTAATTATCATTAATCAACTCTTCCTCGCAAGGTAAATAATAGAGGTGATTAATTAAAGAATTTCGTAGAACACGCCAAATTGAAAGGAGAAACGTTTTTACGAGCGGAGAGGGTACAATGAGTGATATACGGCTGAAGGGATTCCCAGGTTTTCGGGAAATGCGAGCGTTTTTGTGAAAAATAGAGATTTTTGCGGTACCTTTTTCAACTTTTTACAAAGGCCGTTAAAGTGATGTTTTTTGAGAGATTCCGGATGATCTAAACTTTCTTAGTAACAAGTATCAAAGACATTTATTAGCCGACTAAGAAAAATGAGAAGGCGAGTTTTTTGGTGTTTGTAGGAACTTATTGTCATCTGACACGCTCTTACAGCCCAAACTACTTACTATTTAGGACGCGCGGGGCGTCGTCATTCGTCTCAGTTGTTTCTTTGTTTTACTCTTTAATAACTTTGGTTCTGATAAAGGACTCAAGTCCTAGCTTAAGAGCTCATTTAGACGGTGCGAGAAGTCACATGCGACTTTCATTACATTGCGGTTTTTGATCGGTCGGTTGAATTGGACGTAACCAACAGTCCGATGTAACTAAATCGCATGCGAGTTCGCGCGCCGTCTAAATCAGCCCTAACCGTTGTTCAATACCGAGATAAAACTATAACACCCGTATGTTTTAGTATTTAACCATCATCAAATAATATTTTAATCGGCAATCACAAAGTCCCAGGGTTGACCTTGATTGTACACACGTCTTGCCCCTCGCCTGACCCCTAAAAGTAATAACTTGTCCCTCCCCTTCACACTGACACTAATTTCAGACCCTAATTGGGGAGTCTTAAGCGCTCTTGGCCGTGTCAAGTGATTTATAACAAAATGGCGGAGCGATTGCAAATATGGTGGACGTTGATGTAGGTTAGTTTTTGATCGGTTATGTTCTTGTTATATGTGTAGGTAGATAAAAATAGGTGGATTTAAGAAATGCGATTGCTGATTGTAATTAAACGGCTTCCAAATTTTTATGTTTTTTTTAAGTAGTTAACTACATATGGTACTAGATTCAATGTTATTTTATGTTATACGTTAAAACAAGCGATTTGTTCTCTAATAGACCTAATTGACAAATATTATATTGGACGCGTGATTTCTTGGTAACTCAAGACAGCTTTTTGGTAACGCCAGAGACTTGACTTTTTTTACGTATGTATCTCTCTCAGTTACTTAAAGGTTAGCTGATCCCTTAACGGTATATGTTCGCCTTTGTACACATTTACTGTATTCTCTCTGTGTTATGTACTTGTTTTGTGCAATAAAGTGTTTTATCTACAAACATGTCATTAGTGCTCTATAATGCGTTCAGAAACCGTAGGAAATTACAAGCTTTATTACAACCAATTTTACTATGAGAACTTTCTTATCTGTGGTAGAGGACAATTTGTACTTTAATGTACATAACGTTATAGATTTTTGTAAGGTTATGAGTTTAAATTTGGAACAGCAGTCAAAACTCAGGTAGGTCTCTATTCTAGTATCCATAGATATTAAAACAGTTATCGATACGAAACGTCAATTTAGTATGTTTTTTAAATATAAACGGCACGATATTTGATCTCGAGTGACATGAGAATAGGGACTTCATTCTTTTGTCTAGGAATTAAAAAAAACTACGGATGTGTGACATGCGTGAAAAAAGTTTTCATTCACCGCCATTTGACGTACAGTTTATCTTTTAGTTAGTTTTAAGTATGTGTTTAGATAAAGTAGTGTATGTAACTGTACATAATTAGGCATTAAAACACTCGTGTGATCTTATTAAGAAACTCACTAACGTTCGTTTCTTAAACCCACACTCGTATTTTAATGCCTCTCATTATGTAGCAGTCACATAAACTACTATACTACTACTACTACTTGAAAAGTGTCGGTCTAGAAGGTTATTTGCCTATCTACAAGTAGCACAAAACCGGAAACTATTTGCTATATGGCCTTAAAGGTATCTAAAAATCTAGACTGACAGCGTTGAAACTATAAGCATGAGTGGCACGCTAGGATTCCAGTGCGTTAGGTTGATCTAGGCACTGCAATGCGGCCTAGCTCAATTCGGTAATGGACAGCTTTAGCCCGCAGTCATCCCGTAATGGATGGGTTGCCTTATTTTATTGCGGATCTTTCTAGGAACTGATTACATCTACATCTGTACATCTGGCCTTCTACATGTATATCTACGACACCAGGTGCTATAATAATCACATTACGCAACTACGTCATTTAAAGGGCCATATGTACTGTAAAACGTTGTACGCCATTTCAGTCAGTCCCGGTACAAAAAGTACTGACATTGACTGAAGTAACATGACAAATACGAAAGCTTCCGAGAAAATACGATGGAAACAATTATGTATTACATCTGTAAGTATATCTTGACGTCAACTGACACAAAGGCGTCAACTGACTGCCCAATGTCAACTTTCGTGCATTCCAGCAAGGCGTTATAATTCTTTTTTTTTTTGTACCTCTTTGTTTTTCATAAAAACCTATCCATAACTGAACGTTAACGGTAATCAAAATCAATTACACACTTAACACAAATAAGCCCATATTTGTATGACGAACGATCGCATTAAGGTACACGCGTTTTTAAACGCCTGTAATAGATTGTAACGATGTAATTTATACCGGTCTACGTTATGCCTAGGGCATAGAGTAAATAACACAGATTGTACACTTTTCATTAAATTCATCCCTTTCATACAGTACCGTCTTTACCGTAAGGCACACGGGGCCCGTGCCCAGGGCCCCCATTCTCAGGGGGCCCCGAAGGACAGACAGTAACAGTATATACTGTGCGCATAACCATGTAATTCTTTATTTAAATGTTGTTGCACTTTAATACAAATTCAAAATGCAGACAAAAATCGCTGTGAGACACCGTTGAACTAGCACCATTCTTAGTGCCGTAAGGCCCGTCGTTATATATGTATAAGTCAATGTTTGACAGTAATACTGTGACTAGATAATGCAGATAATGTGTATTACGGTAGGTAGTACCTATTAGACTATGATTCCATAATTCGTGAACTAGTAATAGTAATCAAAAAATACTGTTTGAAAAACCGGCCAAGTGCGAGTCGGACTCGCGCACGAAGGGTTCCGTGCCATTACGCAAAAAACGGCAAAAAAATCACGTTTGTTGTATGGGAGCTCCACTTAAATATTTATTTCATTTTGTTTTTAGTATTTGTTGTTATAGCGGAAACATAAATACATCTGTGAAAATTTCAACTGTCTAGCTATCACGGTTTATGAGTTACAGCCTAGTGACAGACAGACGGACGGACAGCGGAGTCTTATTAGTAACAGGGCCCCGTTTTTACCCTTTGGGTACGGAACCCTAAAAATGGGCCCTAGGTTTGCATTTGCACCCCTATTCAACTAAGTACAGCTACCTCAAAGTAAATAACAGTAACTGTAAAATTAGTAAGGACTGGCCTCTCTGTACTATTCTGTACCAAGTATATATTACCCCAAAACATCGCGTGATAGTAACAAATGTGTTTCTTTGTATAGAAATTTATTTTTAGGGTTCCGCGGGGAAATTGGTAATCTGAGCAACGGTTGTTAAATTGAGTTATTTCAGTTATTTGGAGTTTGAGTTAGGTATTTATATTTATGTTTTTCTTTTTCAGGTAAGTTCGGCAGTCAATATGTTGGAAGATAGTAGGAGTATTGTGTTAATGTAAGTAAAATCTGAATTATCGTGAAATACATACAGGTCAACGACAGATGACAATGCAATGACAGATGACAATCGTAATCGTACATCGACAAACGAATATAAATAATGTATCGGGATGACAAATGCTACGAACAATCATGTGACTATTTATGTACATTATTTACATCCGTTATTCACCCCGTAAAATATTGCAGGTGACTAAATAAAGTATAGGTGACATTGGTGAATGATCACAAATTAGCTTAGTCCGACTATATACAGTGTGGAAAGATAAGTCGGGCCCTGGAGGGAAACTACCTTAAATCCTTAAGCTGGCTCATTTTACTTAAAGGAGACATTCCTTTATTTTTAAAAAGAAACAAACCTGCATTCAAATTATTTTTCTTTTTTTCTTCAATTTGGCTTGTCTAAAAAAATCTTGAGTACTAAATATTAGATTTTATGGATATTTTGTACGACAGACGAGTGTAAGACGTACCTACTGTTTCTTGGAGAAATGTTATCATTAACATTAACTGTATCGACTAGTAGAATAAAATTGCGAGTTTTTATTTTTTGTAATTTTTAGTCGGTTCGAGTCCCGGGCGAGGCAAGCGAGTTTTAGAAAATCTTTGAATGCAGTTTTGTTTCTTTTCAAAAATAAAGGAATGTCTCCTTTTAGTAAAATGAGCTAGCTTAAGGATTTAAGATAGTTTCCCTCCAGGGCCCGACTTATCTTTCCACACTGTATATGTGGTACCGACACCGACTGTTTGTAAAACTGAAAATGTATGCGTCGCTAGCCCTTGCAGATATATTTTTATGTCACAGTTTGAATATAACAGAATTAGTAAAAGTAACAAGGTACTAAAAAGGCCGTAATTTTTTTACAATGCCGTGAAACATTGTGATTGTGCCCATACTTTGTTATTAAATGGTCATAAAAACCTAGTTAATGTGTGGCTTTTATGACAATCCGATCCGAAGTATCGATGTGCTTTTACAGGTTAGGACATGAAAAGTAGGTCACTAAAATTTTTGAGACATTTTTACCTATGGAAAATAAGGTTTTTTAAAACTTGGCGTAGCACACAAAACGATGCAAAGCACATTGCTTAATGTCCTTACTTTGAAGTCGGTTAAAAAGTTAGGATTAATAGTCAATATATATAGATACCAACTAGTATTATAGATTTGATTAGAAACTCAATTATGCAAAAATTGCTATTGGATTGGAATGATATTACGCATAGGTACATGTTTTTTTCTGGATCTTTACTTAGACAGTTTATTTTTCATCCTGGGATCATAAACAGGGCTGGGGGCCTAGTCAGGACGACAATCATTGATAGAAAACGCCAATCAAAACTTAAATAATGTATGGAAACACGTGACTTTTTGTAGCATCTGTCTTCCCGATACAATTTTTTTTTCGTATGGCGTGTGTCGATATGTGATTCTCATTTTGTCTACCCCTGAAATTAAGTCACAAGCTCTGCGACAGTCCCATAATAAAACGGACTTAACTCATTAAATTAGCATTTCCACCCTTTCGCCGGCATTATTAAATAATTCCCCGATATCAGAATCGGCCCTAATCTCCGATCTACCCTGTTGCCAGCTTAAACGTCATTTGCTTCAACACCTTGGCGGGGATTTTTATTGGTGTGGCAACATTTGGACTGGGATGCGTACGTTGCATGGACGCGGTAATATTTATATGTGACGTTCCACGGGTAAAGGTACCTTATGGCGGTCGGCCCTTACGTCGCGTAGCGCCGCATTAGTATTGGAGCGTCTTTAATAATAGCCTAAGCGCCACCGTCATAAGGTACCTTTACGAGTGGAACGTCACATATTGTGTTCACATATACAGTACAGTGCAGTTGTCAGGCACATTTGGGTCAACAAAACTGTGTTCGCGTCTTTCCTGTAGATATGCACAAAAATTAAGGGCTATATAAAGGTTAGGGAGAGAAAACTTGTGTGTTCACGCGAAGCCCAGTTTTCTCTCCTGTGGGTAATAGTGAACAGCTTATGGGCATGTAGGTAATGATTTTATCATACCTATCCACAGTACATAAGCAAAGTATATAAGTACCATATGAATAATACATATATTATATCAACATTAAGCATGCAGTTTTGAGCGCATTTGCACCACGCATAAACTTTTATAAGTTTCTGTGGCGCATCTTAGTTTTTAAGTTTAATTGTGTTTGTGAGATAAATAAAAATAAAAGTGGGTAGGAAGGTCAAATGGCAGTCGCTTTCGTAGAAACTAGTGCCTACGCCAATTCTCGGGATTGGTTGCCAAGTGGACGCCAGGCTCCCATGAGCCGTGGCAAAAGGCAGGGATAACGCGAGGAAGATGGATATGTCAGTGTTTTCTATAGATTCACCCTGTATCTATAAGTATGAACTTTAATACTATCACGATACAGTTGCTTTTTAAACGACATTGTTGCTTTGCCACGCGCCAAAGACTTGGGCTCATCATAAAAGAAAAAATGATTTTTTTTAACAGATTAGGGTCTTAGGCACAAAAATCATTTGAGAACATCCATAATATAATTGCATGCCCCCAATGGTCCCTCGAATGTTAACAAGTACCACATCCGCAATTTAAGGGGGTGTGTACGCTATTTAGTGATAAGATCGTGAGTCGGGCGCGCGAGGCCTCTTAAATTATTCAAATAAAATCCGGCCCCGTATCTGTGATTGTAAATTTTGGTGCGCAGCTGTATTTGTACACTTGAGGCCGTGTTAAGTGTACACAAAGGAGCGACAAGCAAGACTTAAACCCTTTGAACGCCACGCCTATCGTGTGACATCGTCGTAAACCCAGGGCTCGGAACCGGTTTTTTTTAAATCCCAAAATAGCCCAGTATTTTTAATAATTTTATTCTCTTTCCGTAGGACTGAATCATGTATTTAGGTAACGACTCGTATTATTAGAGGTATTTTTGTATAAATAAAAAACCGGTTCCGAGCCTTGTAAACCTTGTCGGAATGCACAAAGATTGATATTGCATATTATTGGACTGTAGCAACGCGCGTCTGCCAGTGACGTCTTTGGCGTTCAAAAGGTTTACAAATTGATCGCATTTGATTTCATTTATTTACTTAATTTACTATTATGTATTAGCTTTATTGCACAAAATATTTGGTTTTCTTTGTTAAAGTCTATATGAACTAAAGTGACCAAATTACATATTTATTAGTACTTATCTTTATAGGTATTAATTTATATGTAATTTGGATAATATAATCTCCTGCTCTGCTGCTTATTTACTTTTAACTTGCGAACTCAGATCTGTGTTTAAAAAACTCTTTCATGGTGCCTAATTTTCATCCCAGCATTTAAGTTCGAGCACAAATTTCCCGAGCTTCCTTACACGATGGGTTGCCTACCCGATCATATTTTCATAGAAATTTGTAAATGCCAGTTAGTGCCACACCACACTAGCGTCTCGCGAGTATCGGCGTCTAGTCTAGTCTAGTCTAGGTGGCGCTACTGCAAAGCGACGCCATTTTCCATAGCGCTAAGTGGCGCTGACTAGACGCCGACGCACAGAAGACGCTAGGCTAGTGTGGGATGGCCCGTAGAGTTAAGGGGCCCACTGATTAACAGTCCGCCGGACGGTATCGGCCTGTCAGTTAGAACAAAATTTTGACAGTTCCGAACAACTGACAGGCCGATACCGTCTGGCGGACTGTTAATCAGTGGGCCCCTTTAGATCGACCCGACTCTACTAATTAATTGATTTCACAGCCGTTTAACCTTTTCACTGTCCGCAAGTGTACGAAAATCCGGGAAGACAAAGAGCGTGTCGGTTCTGACATCACCTGTTTCTCTCATAATACACTTTAGGCCACAGACTATTTATGTTGCAATATAAATATTATCTCTTATTTATTCTTTTATTCGCGATCTTAAGCCCGTTATGGCTGAGGAGCTTAAGGCGTTTTTGTACAGTTAAATTTACACCTGCGGTTTTTTAATGTTTCATTGTCGAATTATTTATTTACACCATCATCTTTGTCTTTCTCGCGTTATACCGGCTTTTTGCCACGGCTCATAGGAGCCTGGGGTCCGCTTGGCAAATCCCTAGAATTGGCTTAGGCACTAGTCTTTACGAAAGAGACTACCATCTGATCTTCCAACCCAGCGCTGAAATTAACCCTTGTTGCGATTAGTCTGGCTTCCTCACGATGTTTTCCGTAAAGCGACTGGTAAATATTAAATATCAAATGATATTTCGTAATGAGTTCCGAAAAACTCATTGGTACGAGCCGGGGTTCGAACCCGCGACCGAAAATCAAATCAAATCAGCTCGGACATATTGACGCACAAATTAGGCTACAAACAATGGCCAATATAAAATACCTACAAAAACTGCTTAAATCATAACCCTCTTTGACATTCGTAATCGGGTAAAAATGCGCGAGTCCCAAGCGATGTCAGCGGTTAAGAAGACCCTCACTAACTCAATCAAACAAATGTACGTCTTTTTCACATAATATGATATATATCGATGGGTAACTTGTAACCATATTATTGTCCCGAAACGCATACTGTTGTCAGAGTATATACAAAGAAGTAGTGTGTCTTATCGGGACCGTACGGTTCGTACGCTTTGGAGGATCTGCCATCTTGTGGCCTGAATCGGAAACATAAACTGTACCTTGACGCTTCACACCAAAGCAAGTGCTGCCCTCTACAGTTCACGTACGTTTTCTTATGCATTGTAGGTTCTGCCATCTTGTGGGTTACATTGGAAGCTTAAATTTGACGTTTACGCCAATACACAGGGTTATCCTGTGCTGCCCCCAAATGTTCAGGCAAGTTCCCTACAATATACATACCTATCTGAGTAGACGTCGTATTGACTGATTATTGACAAGCTTGATTCGCTAAATAAATAAATATATACATGTCGGAGAATGACTGAAATGTGCCATCTATCGCCTTCAAGAGGCGTTTTGTCATGCAAACCTTGACAAATAGAGCAAACTAGGGTGTTACGTACACTTGAGTGGCGTTCGACGCAGTTCCGCCAAGACGTCATAGAGTGCGCTCTTAAAACAATTTAAGTCCAGAACAATTGAAGTTATGCTGTCAATCAATCTTCGGAAGGAGCACGATGAGAACGAACGGGAGAAGATGACGTCTGTGGCGGCTCCTGGGTCTAATCCACTGGTTTGCTTAAGATAAGAAACGTAACGCGTGCTGTGATTTGTAATGAGTCTTGTGCAGTAAAGATTGTGAGTTGAACATCGTATTTCATTGAAGGCCCTCGTCATCCACGATTGAAGGTTCTGATGTGCTACCGATAGTATGATACGCCCACAATTCCCGACATCAGAAGTGGGATGGATAACGTACGGAGGGACCCGTACAATGTCAGGTTGGCCGTGTCGGAGAATGACTGAAATGTGCCATCTATCGCCTTCAAGAGGCGTTTTGTCATGCAAACCTTGACAAATAGAGCAAACTAGGGTGTTACGTACACTTGAGTGGCGTTCGACGCAGTTCCGCCAAGACGTCATAGAGTGCGCTCTTAAAACAATTGAAGTCCAGAACAATTGAAGTTATGCTGTCAATCAATCTTCGGAAGGAGCACGATGAGAACGAACGGGAGAAGATGACGTCTGTGGCGGCTCCTGGGTCTAATCCACTGGTTTGCTTAAGATAAGAAACGTAACGCGTGCTGTGATTTGTAATGAGTCTTGTGCAGTAAAGATTGTGAGTTGAACATCGTATTTCATTGAAGGCCCTCGTCATCCACGATTGAAGGTTCTGATGTGCTACCGATAGTATGATACGCCCACAATTCCCGACATACATAAATGAGATTGGCTCGGGACCGGGATAAGTGGCGTACCTAACTACTCGAAGATGACGATGAAGATGATGAGGCTGATATTATGATGATGATTGATTCGCTAAGTTCGTTTTGTCTAATAGTTTGTGTTTGTTCTATTCAGTGCTTTTTGTTTAGTTGGTAAAGTGTAGGTACTCGTAATAACCGCGCTCGTACTCGTATATTTATGTGTTTGGGTGTTATTAAACATAGATCTTTTCGTTTCTTATCATGCACGTTTCGTATCAGCTGTCACTGCGGTGCAACAGTTTTCACAGTTACGATAAGAAACTGGATAGGGAATAGGGATAACTGAACTGATTTGACTAGTAGTCAAATATGACTACTAGTCAAATCAGTTTCTTTTTTCGAATTGTCAAAACGATTTTGCTACTATGGAATTTATATGAAACACTAGCATGTGACGTCACAATCAAATTACCTACTCTTTATAGTTTTATACGGGTTTTAAAATAGAAAATAGAAAAGACTCAACGTCTATCCACAACCTGTTTGCAACGAATATTGCGGTACTTTGGCCATGTTGCACGCAGGGATACCAGCAATTTGGAACGCCTTATCGTGACCGGTAAAATAGAGGGAAAAGGCCTAGGGGTAGAAGTCCCAAACGATGGTCGGACCAAATAGCGGAGGAACTAAAAATACCTGTCAGCGACGCACTCCACCAAGCTACAGAACGGGACCGATGGTGACAACTAGTTGACGGAATCAAACGGAGTCACGATCCTCAGCAATGAGGGACCGATTGAAGAGAGAGAGAAAATAGAAATTGTGTCTAAAAATAACTGCTGTCTAAGTTTCTCTATTAATCTTCTGGTGCTTTATTTCATGCATGGTGCAAAATAATTTATTTTAAATACAGTCAAATACCTTATTGATAACCGAACGTACCCTAAGTATGTTTCATGTGAAGCCCGCATGTTAACATAGAAACTTGCTAAAGTTATACCTACGAATGACATATTCAACAGAGTTTATCTACTCATTTAACTCTGCCATGACCGCAGCACGTAATAACGCTAACGCATAAGTTAACGTTCGAAGACGCGTCACATTAGTTAGGAACCCAGTCGGTCGGAGCTTGTTAACGAATTACTAGAGTCTGGGGGGTGTACCAGGGTAACTCGATTGACCTAACCCGTGGAGCACCGTAGTATCACACGTGTGGTGCTAACTCAATTTGGATCGTAGCGACTCCGTATCAGAATCAGACGTGTGACAGACTACTCAATATGACTCAAATTGCTTTGCGTCAATTTGCTGTATGTTGTATGATGGACGTTCGACGGGTTAAGAGGAAAGTGGACGGCATTTCCATACAAATATAGACCCCATTTTCCTCTCAGAAGCTCCCAATTTGTTATAATATTATAAATGCGAAAGAACTCTGTCTGTCTGTGTTATTTCTTCTCGCTTATACCGCTGAACCGATTTAGATTAAATTTAGTATGGATATATGTAGTTTGATCCCCGGGGAAGGACATAGGATAGTTTTTATCAATCATTATCGTCATTCCACGCAGAAACTAGTTACTTCATAAAGTTACACTACTCATTCTACTCTGCCATAACCGTAGCACGTAATAACGCTAACGCATAAGTTAACGTTCGAAGACGCGTCACATTAGTTAGGAACCCAGTCGGTCGGAGCTTGTTAACGAATTAGTAGCCTCTAGGGGGTACTAGGGCAACTCGATCGGAACTCGATTGGATTTAACTGGAGATATATGATTCCATTGACGTATATCTCAGGGCCTTACGGTCACTAAAAATCGGCCAAGTGCGAGTCGGACTCGCGCACGAAGGGTTCCGCACCATTTACGCAAAAAACGGCAAAAAATATCGCGGTTGTTGTATGGGACCTCCACTTACACTCTTAAACACTTTTAAACACTTATTTATTATACTTATTCAGTTTTTAGGATTTGTTGTTATAGCGGCAACAGAAATACATCATCAGTGAAAACTTCAACTGCCTAGCTATCACGGTTTATGAGATACAGCCTGGTGACAGACAGACAGCGGAGTCTAAGTAATAGGGTCCCGTTATTACCCTTTGGGTACGGAACCCTAAAATAAACACTGTTTACTACAGTGGCTACGGCTAGTTATATTTTAAATCTTGTTATAGCACAACTACTACTAGCTTGGTTAAACCTTGTTAACAAATTAGTACAAGCCTCGGGGGGATACTAGGGTAACTCGATCGGAAGTCGATTGGGTTTAGCTACAATAGCTGTAGCTATAGACGGTCAAGCAAATCTTGTCAGTAAAAAAAGGCGCGAAATTCAAATTTTCTATGGGACGATATCCCTTCGCGCCTACATTTTTCAAATTTGCCGCCTTTTTCTACTGACAAGATCTGCTTGACCAAGTATAGATCACTTGACGGAGACGGTGTGACGGTGACTAAAAATACGTGAGTTATACCGTTAAATTAATGTCAGTATGACAGTTAAAATTCGACTTTCAATTTTGTTGAAAGAAAAATAGTTAAATAGCAAAAATCGACTTTATCCAGCATTCCACGTATTCGAAGGATATCAAGATGCTTATACAGTCCTGGTATAGTCACCTGCAATTATATGTTACACAACGCACGCCGCAAAAATATCTGACACGATCTTATTTGTAGAGTCATAAGAACGTGTCACATATTTTTGCGGCCTTGAAAAGTAACGTATTATTGCAGGTGACTGTACTAAGAACACATGCCTTACAGGCAGGCTAAGTTAGCTTGTTAACAGGACTAGGCAGTCCCTTGAGAAGGGAAATTCGATCAGGTGCCGATTAAGCTTAGTGCCGTGAGATTAAGCCTAGTATGTCTAGCATGATTACGGAAAGGCCTAAGTTCTCCTACTTGTACGGGCAGCTTAAATGGGTGAATCGACTTTTTCTTGGGTCACTCTTAAAATACTAGTTATTTCGTATTTAAATGAAGTAAACTTGAATTTTTTGGTAGTTATAAGGCCTTTCCATAATGGGACAACTACTAAGACTAAACGTCAAAATTATCTACCATCTGATAGCTTAATAAAAAGGCATATATATTTTTTACTTATAGAAAAATTCAACTGTTGCAAATAACTTTGAACGTGAAATATCGATCGCGAAAAACGTTACTAAGAAAAACTATTTAAGTGAAGTGTGACTGCTAAATCGTATTGTACGTGCATGTGCAGTGCATAATTGTTTTCCATCGTATTTTCTCGGAAACGTTCGCATTTGTGATGCTACTTCAGTCAACGTCAGCACTTTTTGTACCAAGACTGACTGAAAAAGCAAGACACGTTCGGGCGTCCGTGAAAATACGATGGAAAATAATTATGCACTACATTTGTACAGTCACCTGCAATAATATGTTACACAACGAAGGCCGCAAAAAAACAATACGATCTTATTTGTAGAGCCATAAGAGCTTGTCACATATTTTTGCGGCCTTCGAACAGTAACATATTATTGCAGGTGACTGTACATACATATACATGTTTATTATTTAATTAACAAAATACATAACCCTCCAAACCCGCTTAAACTCGCCAACTTGCCCGAAACAGGTCAAGTGAAATTTCTAAAACTTCATAACAGAGTTACTACTACCCTCACCTCAGGGTAACATGCTTAGCCAAGTTGAAGGTCCTTTCGGTGACGTAGAAACGGGCGTGTGACGTAAAGGGCCTTTAATCGCGAAAAGTGTTAATTTTTTTTTATTTCACCACAACAGCGCTTTATTCTTTAAAAACTGATAAGAGCCACTTGAACCATTGTTCTAACCCGGGGTTAACCGGTTAAACCTGAAGTTACCATGGTTACCAGTACAATTAGACACTGGGTTAACGGTTTAACCGGTTAACCCCGGGTTAGTGGAATGGTGCAAGTGGGCCTAAGAAAGTTGCATTTTATCCACGAGAATGCAAAAGTTATTTCATACAATTTTTGTGTTGCTTTGTCATGTTGGCTATTGGATTGGATTTGACTTTTATTTTTAAGTAATATGTAATAAATATAATTAACGTCCATTATATTTTATTTTTATTGTTTTACAGTTACTATGTTCCTCGGGCGTGGTGAAAAATTTTTGTGTTTCACTCGGTAGCTCGGTTGAAAAATAATCATGTGTCACTTAAACTTATTTGATCTGTACTTACATAGTTACACTAAAATTTTATGGTCGTAGTTCCCATCCCATCCTCAGGGGGCCCCGAGATCAGACAGTAACAGTATATTTGATTACCCATAATAAATAGAAGGTCATAGTAGAAAAAATTTAGTTCAATTTTGCTTTCTTTACTTTCCGGGGCCCAAATTATTATGTGCTCAAGGGCCCCAAGCATAGTTTAAGACGGCCCTGTGTAAACCGGTTTGAAAAGCAATTGGTAAAGAAGAACTTATCAGTAAAAAATTAACTTAAGACGAAACAGGAGCTGAGTTTTAAATATTTTAGGTAAATATACCCGTCTCGCTAACGGAAGCGGCACCTAAAAGTAGTGCGATAAGGACAAGGCGAAAAATCCTGCGTAAAAATCTCAAAAATCGAGGTTTCGTACTCCTCTGTTTCCTCCTCCAAAACTTAACCAATCGTAACCAAATTTGGAAATCTAAATGATTATGAAATTATCTGTGTCGAACCGTTTTGCTTTTTTGGCTAATTGATATCAGTTTTGAATGCCACGCCTCTCATTGCGACATAGTCAATTAGGCCATTTTGGCCATTTTTGAAGGGCTCTAGCGCCTTAAAAAACAAAAATATCAAGAAAAGCAAAACGGTCCGACACAGCTATTGACAATATTAATCTGTGTTGAAAAAATCATTGCTCTCGCTTCAAAAACCACGGAGGAAAACGAGGAGTACGTTTGTATGGAGAAATGACCACTCCCGTTGGCTCTTAACATTTTCCTTTCATCTTTCAAACATACAAAACCCAAGTAATTCCCCAAAACCATTTCAGCGTTATATTGGTTTACTAAGAAGAGCGTAACTTTCTTAGTCAAAACATGGCACTTAAGACGCTCTCAATTATATTTATTTACTAAAAAATAGCGTAAGTGTCTTCGTCAAAAGATGTCGCTTAAATCGTTTTCGATAATGCCCCTAATATTCAGGGGTTAATAACCCGTGGTCTAACTGAGATTTATAGTTCTAATAACTGTGGGATATGACGCGTTGTGCGTGTGAGTTATTGGTAGCGGGTTCGCGTTCGGTTGAGGACAAAATGTTACGGTTTAGGGAGTTGGCGACTGTTTTATGTTTATAAGTGAGTAATAATACTAATATATGGACTTATGGAGGCCTTGACATACTCTCCGTGAATGTTGAACTGGTATAGGTATACCTAATTGTGTTACTGTTGACTATTTACGTGGTTTTTTTTTGCTAAAATGTTATTCTACAACGAAGATGATATATCTTTTTTTACATATCAAAAGGCTGGTAGAATAATTATGATGATTTTTTAGGGTAAAGCAAAAAACGGGACCCTATTACTAAGACTCCGCTGTCCGTCCGTCCGTCCGTCTGTCTGTCACCAGGCTGTATCTCACGAACCGTGATAGCTAGACAGTTGAAATTTTCACAGATGATGTATTTCTGTTGCCGCTATAACAACAAATACTAAAACAGAATAAAATAAAGATTTAAGTGGGGCTCCCATACAACAAACGTGATTTTTGACCAAAGTTAAGCAACGTCGGGAGTGGTCAGTACTTGGATGGGTGACCGTTTTTTTTTTGCTTTTTTTTTTTCGTTTTTTTTTTGCATTATGATACGGAACCCTTCGTGCGCGAGTCCGACTCGCACTTGCCCGGTTTTTAGGGTTCCGTACCCAAAGGGTAAAACGGGACCCTATTACTAAGACTTCGCTGTCCGTCCGTCCGTCTGTCACCAGGCTGTATCTCACGAACCGTGATAGCTAGACAGTTGAAATTTTCACAGATGATGTATTTCTGTTGCCGCTATAACAACAAATACTAAAAACAGAATAAAATAAAGATTTAAATGGGGCTCCCATACAACAAACGTGATTTTTAGGGTTCCGTACCCAAAGGGTAAAACGGGACCCTATTACTAAGACTTCGCTGTCCGTCCGTCCGTCCGTCCGTCCGTCCGTCTGTCACCAGGCTGTATCTCACGAACCGTGATAGCTAGACAGTTGAAATTTTCACAGATGATGTATTTCTGTTGCCGCTATAACAACAAATACTAAAAACAGAATAAAATAAAGATTTAAATGGGGCTCCCATACAACAAACGTGATTTTTGACCAAAGTTAAGCAACGTCGGGAGTGGTCAGTATTTGGATGGGTGACCGTTTTTTTTTTTTTGCTTTTTTTTTGTTTTTGTTTTTTTGCATTATGGTACGGAACCCTTCGTGCGCGAGTCCGACTCGCACTTGCCCGGTTTTTTGACCAAAGTTAAGCAACGTCGGGAGTGGTCAGTACTTGGATGGGTGACCGTTTTTTTTTTTTTGCTTTTTTTTTTCGTTTTTTTTTTTGCATTATGATACGGAACCCTTCGTGCGCGAGTCCGACTCGCACTTGCCCGGTTTTTAGGGTTCCGTACCCAAAGGGTAAAACGGGACCCTATTACTAAGACTTCGCTGTCCGTCCGTCCGTCTGTCACCAGGCTGTATCTCACGAACCGTGATAGCTAGACAGTTGAAATTTTCACAGATGATGTATTTCTGTTGCCGCTATAACAACAAATACTAAAAACAGAATAAAATAAAGATTTAAATGGGGCTCCCATACAACAAACGTGATTTTTAGGGTTCCGTACCCAAAGGGTAAAACGGGACCCTATTACTAAGACTTCGCTGTCCGTCCGTCCGTCCGTCCGTCCGTCCGTCCGTCTGTCACCAGGCTGTATCTCACGAACCGTGATAGCTAGACAGTTGAAATTTTCACAGATGATGTATTTCTGTTGCCGCTATAACAACAAATACTAAAAACAGAATAAAATAAAGATTTAAATGGGGCTCCCATACAACAAACGTGATTTTTGACCAAAGTTAAGCAACGTCGGGAGTGGTCAGTATTTGGATGGGTGACCGTTTTTTTTTTTTGCTTTTTTTTCGTTTTTTTTTTTTGCATTATGGTACGGAACCCTTCGTGCGCGAGTCCGACTCGCACTTGCCCGGTTTTTACATATCAAAAGGCTGGTAGAATAATTATGATGATTTTTTAGGGTTCCGTACCCAAAGGGTAAAACGGGACCCTATTACTAAGACTCCGCTGTCCGTCCGTCCGTCCGTCCGTCCGTCCGTCCGTCTGTCACCAGGCTGTATCTCACGAACCGTGATAGCTAGACAGTTGAAATTTTCACAGATGATGTATTTCTGTTGCCGCTATAACAACAAATACGAAAAACAGAATAAAATAAAGATTTAAGTGTGGCTCCCATACAACAAACGTGATTTTTGACCGAAGTTAAGCAACGTCGGGCGGGGTCAGTATTTGGATGGGTGACCGTTTTTTTTTTTTGCTTTTTTTTTTTTTGCATTATGGTACGGAACCCTTCGTGCGCGAGTCCGACTCGCACTTGCCCGGTTTTTTGACCAAAGTTAAGCAACGTCGGGAGTGGTCAGTACTTGGATGGGTGACCGTTTTTTTTTTGCTTTTTTTCGTTTTTTTTTTTTTGCATTATGGTTCGGAACCCTTCGTGCGCGAGTCCGACTCGCACTTGCCCGGTTTTTACACATCAAAAGGCTGGTAGAATAATTATGATGATTTTTTAGGGTTCCGTACCCAAAGGGTAAAACGGGACCCTATTACTAAGACTCCGCTGTCCGTCCGTCCGTCCGTCCGTCCGTCCGTCCGTCTGTCACCAGGCTGTATCTCACGAACCGTGATAGCTAGACAGTTGAAATTTTCACAGATGATGTATTTCTGTTGCCGCTATAACAACAAATACGAAAAACAGAATAAAATAAAGATTTAAGTGTGGCTCCCATACAACAAACGTGATTTTTGACCGAAGTTAAGCAACGTCGGGCGGGGTCAGTATTTGGATGGGTGACCGTTTTTTTTTTTGCTTTTTTTTTTTTTGCATTATGGTACGGAACCCTTCGTGCGCGAGTCCGACTCGCACTTGCCCGGTTTTTTGACCAAAGTTAAGCAACGTCGGGAGTGGTCAGTACTTGGATGGGTGACCGTTTTTTTTTTGCTTTTTTTCGTTTTTTTTTTTTTGCATTATGGTTCGGAACCCTTCGTGCGCGAGTCCGACTCGCACTTGCCCGGTTTTTACACATCAAAAGGCTGGTAGAATAATTATGATGATTTTTTAGGGTTCCGTACCCAAAGGGTAAAACGGGACCCTATTACTAAGACTTCGCTGTCCGTCCGTCCGTCCGTCCGTCCGTCCGTCCGTCCGTCTGTCACCAGGCTGTATCTCACGAACCGTGATAGCTAGACAGTTGAAATTTTCACAGATGATGTATTTCTGTTGCCGCTATAACAACAAATACTAAAAACAGAATAAAATAAAGATTTAAATGGGGCTCCCATACAACAAACGTGATTTTTGACCAAAGTTAAGCAACGTCGGGAGTGGTCAGTACTTGGATGGGTGACCGTTTTTTTTTTGCTTTTTTTTGTTTTTTTTTTTATATGGTACGGAACCCTTCGTGCGCGAGTCCGACTCGCACTTGCCCGATTTTTATAGTTTATCGCGAACGACGCGAACATACAGACATACAGAGAGGTTCGG
Organism: Cydia splendana; assembly: GCF_910591565.1. Lineage (NCBI taxonomy): Eukaryota > Metazoa > Arthropoda > Insecta > Lepidoptera > Tortricidae > Cydia > Cydia splendana. The sequence goes on from NC_085981.1 coordinate 10,208,252, forward strand.
CGGGGGAGTTTGTTTTATAATGTGTAATCAGAGTTGGGCAAAATGTAATCGACTGACGATTAACGATTAAAATTAACCGACTTAATCGCGAGCAACGATTAAAAGTGACGATTAATTAATTTTAGTCGAAAAGCTCCGACTAATATTGTCACGATTAAATTAATCGTCGACTAATTACCGGCGATTAATTTTTTTAATCGATTAATTAGTTCGATTAATTTTCTCTCGATTAATTTTAGCAATAAATATGGTCTTTTTAACCGACTTTAAAAAAAGAACGAGGTGCCTAATTCGTCTGAAACATTTATAAATAATATAAGTAACAGACGATTTTTTATGTATGTTCACTTGGAGACTATTAATTTCGACCGTCTTCGAATTTTGTTTTTGTTTGAAAAGGGATGTTTTAGAGTTCGTCCCATTTTGTTATCAATAAAATACTGAAATCGCTATAGGCATACCTAAAGCAAAATTATCATTTTTTTAAACAAACACGTGCATTATTTGCTCTCGAAAGGTACTTACTATTGTGCGAATTATATAGACCGGCTGACGAAGATATAATAATGGCATTTTAAGCTCTGTAGTCAATTTTTTTTGTTAAAGGTTGTTCTTATCTCGGGTTATGTTGACAGTTCTTAAGGTCGTATAACAATGGCAAATTATGGATAAACGGATTGTTATCTATTTTGCAATTTCTAGTCCTGTGTAAACAATAAAACAAACCGACAAAGAGTACGTATGCTTAGTATTTTATGTCACTGTATTATATGCCACGTGTTATTAGTTTCTCAACTTACCCAGGTGTTTAACCCTTAAATGCATGAATTTGTCTTACACATACGTCGTTCTCTTTCAAATTTTTATACCTGCGCTACAAGCCCTAAACCCTTACCTAGAGATGCCGCGCTAAGTTATCCGCATTATTATAGTAACCAATGTAACCATCTTATATTATTGAAGCACATTTATAACACTGGAATGGTTTTTAATGTGTACGCAAGAAGTTTTGATTTTTAGTTACATACAAAAATGACCACCTGTCTACTTTCAATCGAGAGTTAATCGAGAAATTTAATCGATTAATATTAAGATTAATTCAATTTCAATCGTATGTTAGGTCGACTAAATTAATCGCGATTAAATTAATCGCCGATTAATTTTGACGATTAACTTTTTTAATCGATTGATTAGTCGATTAAAAAGTTAATCGATTAATGCCCATCTCTGTGTGTAATGATCCAATACTGACACTTAACTCGAGCGCAAACCTTGTCCAAAGATTGTCCTTATTTCTAGTTTTGTTTTAGGGCCAGATATAAAAAAAAAACATTGGCACTATTCTCGCGGTTATTGGCACCATCATAAAGTAAGTACTCCACCTCCACCGGCCGACCCCATTACCTCGCTCTTCTCCCTGCGCCGCCTTCACCCCCTCATATTCAACGATCGACGCCATCACAGATTAGTCTGCGCCCAGCGCTGTTTCAAGGTGAACCTGCGTTTTTACGCTCCGTTGGCTTATTACGGACAATTTAGGTGAGATTTTGTGTTAATTTGTTTATTTTATGTTAATAACGTGTTGTTTGTTGTATTTAAATGATTTTTTCATAGAAAATTCCTTTATAATGGAATATATTGATGTTTTTATTTATTAACAAGCACTCGCTCGCTGGCGATCATTTTGTTGTGAGATTTAAGATATGTAGGTAAATACCATGCAGTATTTAGTTAGGGTTTTAACAATATAATTATGTAGGTGAGTGTGTATGTATTTAAACAGCATAACATATGATATTGTAGGTATGTCTGTCTCTGTGAGTGTGTGTGTGTGTGTGTGTGTGTGTGTGTGTGTGTGTGTGTGTGTGTGTGTGTGTGTGTGTGCGCGCGTGCGTGCGTGCGTGCGTGCGTGCGTGCGTGCGTGCGTGTTCTAGCTTCGCAAAACATGCCAGATGCACTACAGCACTATTATAAGCTTTTATTGTTAGTACCTATGTATGTATGTTAGTGTGGGTCAAATCTTGGTAGCTAAATTTGACCCACTTCCCGATTTCCGACTAAGCTGAAATTTTGCGTAAGTACATGTGTAAATCGGATGACAATGCAATATTATGATGACATGGAACTGATCTGATGATGGAGACAAGAGGTGGCCACGGGAACTCTGTGATAAAACAACGCAAACTAATTGTGTTTGGGTTTGTTAGAATTGTCACCATAAGTATTATTTGCCAAAAAGGAAGTTTTTGCCAAAAACTTATTTTATAATTTTATTCAGTACCTATTTCTTTATGTTCTTCAGGTTAAAACAAGACCAAAATGAATAAAGCTCAACTTACTCATATGGAACAAATGGTAAAAGACGCGCATTTGGTTGATTTGCGAATGAAACTGAAGATGGCAGAACAAATATATAAGTACACTAAAATGCCAATCAAATTAACCGTGCCCCCTAATGCTACTCTTCTCGATATAAATGAAAATATTTTCAATAAACTCAATGATCGAATAGAAACTATGAAAACCGGGGAATTTAAACAACTTCAGGAATTTAAAATGCAGAAGCAAATGTTACTCAAAGTAGATCATAACAAATTTTCATATATGGACATCAGAGAATTCCTAATAGAACATTACATTGAGAAAGAAGATATCCCGACGAAGGAAAATCTCATTGTCGATCTGGAACTCAGAACTATATTTTGTAACAGCGATACCCTAAATTATTATCTCAAAAAACATGGATTTATTTGGAGAATACTTCCAGGAACGGAAAAGGGCATACTTACTGAACATCCGAAAAGAACCGCTGATAGATATAGATATTTCAAAAAGTTAAAACAATACAGATCAGAGAACAAAGACATAGTTTATATAGAAGAATTTTATAACAACATTTATCCCAACCATGAAAACATGCCCAGGAAACGAGCATGTAAATGGTGCATTGCAGCAATTACAGAAAACTCTTTAATTAAAGCGGGGACATATATGCATCCAGCAGCACCCGGAGTCGATTTGTACGTATGGCTGAAAGATGAATTGATACCTTTGTTGCCGAAAAACTCAGTCGTGGTAGTTGAAGAGAAGATGAATAAAGAAGTGGATGATTATCAATTTCCCGATGCACTTAACAGTAAGGATGAAATAAAAGATTGGTTAAACGTAAATAACGTTCCTTTTGCAGAAAGCATGCGTAAAGTTGAATTAATGACGCTCGTACATAAATTCACGAAAGAAAGAGGAGTCATTTTGGATGAGATTTTAAAGTCGCACGGACACGAAGTGTTGCGTAAACAAAAAGGCTTCCCGAATTTAAGTGTGATTGCACCTTTAACAAAACATTTGAAAGATCATTATGGCAAAGTGTTAAGAGGAATAAAAGAAAGAGAAGGATTACTAATAGATGCCTTAAAAGGTTGCACTGTAGGACAATGGAAGAACATGTTTGACACTGTTAAAGAAGTAGAAGAAAGGATACTTCGTGAAGATCTGTTACTAGAAGAAATAATAGATAAATTGATGTCAATGACTTCTCAGGAGGGTTTGGATAAAAACCAATGTTTTAATAATTTCGAACGAGATCTAGACTATTATGTAGTCGAGAAAAAGACCATAAATTTTAACAAAACTGGTTATAGATGTGTACGTTCATATACAAATACAGGGTGTCCCTAGCCATTAAAGCCGAAATGTACATATGCATTAGGGTATTTAAAACCAGTATACAAAGTATCATAACAATCGGTGTAGCAGTTACGATGAAATTAACAAATTACGATTTTGTATACTTTGGAACAACCTGTATGTGTTAGTAGCTCCTGAGGTAATAGGGTATTTTCCTACTAGTCAAATCAGTTACTTTTTTAGAACTGTCAAAACGATTTGCTAATATGGAATTTATATGAAACATTACATCGTGACGTCACAGTGAACTCACCTACTTTTTATATTTCTATCCGATTTATTAAATAGAACTTGTGTTTAAAAATAACTCCTATCTGTGTTTTTCTAATAATTATCTCGTGCTTTATTTCATGCATGGTGTAAAATAATTTATTTTAATTACAGTATAATTACCCTATTAATAGTATGAAACCTTCTTCGACCGTTTTGATTATCTTTTTTTCTTTCATCATTGCCGCACATTTTCAAACAAATTGTCAAAAGCACTGCCAATGATTAATAACAGTATGTTTTTTTATGTTGTCGATTATTGGAAATAACTTTTGTTTGTTTTTTTTTTAATCTTTTGTTCTAATTAAAATAATATTACCGTTAGAGCATTTCTGAGTAGTAACCCTACGTGGGATTTCAGGGTTTGTCCAATGGCATAGGTCACCCTGTATAATATAAGACACGATGTTTTTGAGTATCTTCATTTGGGTACATAAATATATGATTTAATTTATATGCTTACTGTAGTTTCATTCAAAAATATTGCATAGAATTATCGAAAGAGAAAAAAGATTACAATTTATTGCTTTGCAAATCCGTATACTTACTGGGCTATTAGTAAGTATTAGACTAAAGTGATAGCTGTTAAGGTTTGCTTTCCTCTTAAAAATTGCGTGCCACAAGAGACAACAAGACAAGACCCTTAAAACCCGTAACAAACCAAATAAATAAACAAACTATCCCGATCTCCCTAATTAAGCAAAACCTTTGTTGCTGCCATCGAAACACATGGTCTGAAACCTGTGTTCCGCCGAGCATCGCAGATACCCCATCGCCAATACCTTGGGTTAATTAAAACTTACTTCCTAAGCCCACTTACCCATGCCTAAGGGATAACATCTTATTACAAACACAACCCAAAACAAACCCTTTCACAAGAACAATAAAGTTCCAAATCCATCGCGACGACAAAAGAACTTCAACGGTAATTTTCAATTGTAACTGCGACGTTCTAAAGCTAAAACTGGCGAACGAATTTAATCACCGAAGTAAAGTAAGTTCACTTACATGTGAATAAGGGGCTATTCATAAATTACGTCATTTCAAATTAGGGGGGGGGGGGGTCTGGACATCGGATGACGGTAGCATGAAGTAGGAGGAAATAGAGTCATTTGAAGCATGATTTTTGGATGATTATAGGGGGGGGGGGGTCCAAAATCGTCAAAAATCGATGACGTAATTTATGGACAGCCCCTAAGGTTCTTATTTGAATGGCGCGCGGAAAGCAGACGGCATTACTCGATTAAAGAATCCTAATCGAAGCCTGTAGAATTCGGTGCATTTTATAAATCAACTCAAATTCAACTTAGTCGCGTTAGATTTAAAGTTCAAATTCGCTTGTGAATCTTTATGGAATTTTTAAAATGGGACTTGCATTTTATGTATGCTTAGCGCTTGGATAACGGATTTTTCAAGAATATTCGCGAATTATGTCGTTATGAGATAGCAGTCCCAATACGCGTTAAGTCAACTGAAAAATTGATTTGGCATTTGGTATGTAGTAGTGGAATTTAAATTGAGCCTTAAATTTACTTTAAGTAGGGGCTTGTTCTGTGAATTGATGCTCTCGTATGCCAATTTCAATAGGATGAAAATGAAATTAGATGCCTAAATCCTTATTTTACCTTTATTATGTTATCAAGCGAAATACAGTGGAAACTGGATAAGTGGAATCGCAAGGGACCGGCTGTTTAGTTCCGCTTATCCAGGTTTTCCATTTATCCAGTTTTCCACTTAACCAGGTTCAAATAAAACGTTTTCTCACTTACAGAGGCTCTCGCTAACAGAGGTTGTGGATGCTAGTAATGTCGCTTATAGAGGTCACGTATGGTATGATCAAGACTTAAATAAGCAACTTTTATTAAATATGTATGTAGATATGTATGTATTAACAAAAATAGGTATGGAATCCTGACTTTAAAAAAAGCAATACTGTAAATAATCCACAGTACCTACTCGTATACAATTTTCAAAATTACAAAAACAAAATCACTCCTAATATTTATTTATGCAAGAGAAACCAGTATGGTTAAATAAATCAATGTACCGATTGTACTTTAATGCAAAAAAACTGAACGATGTGTGATCTCATACAAAATACGTAGTTAAAACACGAACCATAATGTTAACGAAACAAACTACCCTCCTTGTTACGGTTTATTAAAAATACTAATTTTATAACGCCGAGCTATTCCACTCATAGAGGTTTCGGAGACGGCTGCTTCCAGTTACAGAGGTAAAAATAAGAAATTTTCGAAAAAATGGATTTCGCTTATAGAGGTCCCAAAATTCCACTTATAGAGGTAATTCGTTGCCAAGGGACTGGAACCGAGAACTTGGGTCCACTTAAAGAGGTTTTCCACTAACCCAGGTTCCACTTATCCAGTTTCCACTGTATATTAAATTCACCTTCTTGGAAAAACGGTGCCAAGGGCCGCATAATTTTATCTGAATGGTTATGTATTGAATACTTCCAATAAATGTACCTATTTACCTTCTATTGTTGCCTTGAAAGGTAGGTAAATATGCCAGCGCTCATCTCAGACATCTCAGTACAAATAAGGCGAAGAACCCACGTAGCGGTATGGCACGCACCGCTGCGTCGCGCGGCACGGGCGGCGTAAAGTTTGTATCACGGTGTAGGTAATCCGCCTCGACCGGACACACACATGACACCGTGTCGCTATCGCGCGGTGCGCAGTCTTGAGTCTAGGCGGTTTGCTTCTTACGCTACGTCTTACGTAGGCGAACAACGCGCGAACGCGAAGCGACGCGGCGCGGCGGGCCCAAGGCGTTCGCGTTCGCAACGAGATCGCCCACGTAGGACACTTCTATATGTATTAAATGATTGATTCACCCCGTGCCGCATCGCTTCGCGTCGCGTTCGCGTGTTGTTCGCCTACGTAGTACGCTGCGTAAAAGTTTCGCGCCGCGCCACCGCCGTACCGTGCGGCGCAGCGGTGCCACGCCGCTACGTGGCTTCTTCGCCTAAAGAGAAACATCTACCTATCTAGCAGTCAAGCACCAAGTTACAATAATTCAATTTTTATTAAATTGCAAAATAGGTCGGTAGGTTCCCTTTCCCTAATAAGGGCCATCCCACGCTAGTGTCTTCCGAGCTTCGGAGTCTGATCAGCGCTATGGAAAATGGCATCGCAGCGCAGTAGTTGCGCCAACGTTGCGTCGAGCAGCAACCATAGGGTTGTTTTTGGTTGGAATACAATACTCTTTATTGCACACCTTACACATAGCCTAAACAATATTATATGCCGAGAATATTTGCCCGGACAAATTTAATGTAATCTAGTTTCCGTGTGATTTTTTTTTAGACATTTGCCTAATTTCTAAAAACGTGTAACTATTCAATATGCATACTTATGCACCAACCATATTTAACAGACTGATTAACCTGTTTAGACGACAACGGTTTCACTCACTTGAATTTTTAGTCGCTATTGGCGACATGTTTCGGGCCCTTCGGGGGTCCTTCCTCAGGCTCGAGTGCTCGCGGCGGTTTAAAATATGTCTCACGAAAGTTTAATATCGAGACTGATTAACGTCAAACAGCAGTGAAGTATGAAATTTCCCATCCAAAAAGAACGAACGCTTTAACGGTGACAAACGGTTTGGTGCAACCGACCCTCAAGTACCTACTCAGTTTGCACACTTACATTACAATGTGACACTGCGCGCAGCGTACGTCTACTAGCCTAAAGGTGGCCACTGACGAGCGTTCCAATAGTCCAAATAGCGTGGCTGCAATCCAAAATCGGTCCGTGAATGTCAAAAACGTACAATGTTTAATATTAGGATGCCGTCCATTTGGATGAATCCATTGTAACGGCATCCATTTGGAAGGCTCGTCAGTGGCGTGCTTAAGAAACAGCGAAGCTATTCAAAGCAATATAAAGTTCCGTAACAGCAAGTTATTAGCATTAGTAAGTGTTCAAGGAAATAGTTCCGGAGCTATACCTACATAGTTATAATCTTCACGTTCACATTTCTCTGAAACGCTCATATCCTTAGCTTCCTTGAAGTCTTGCTATGAAGAAAGTTTTACATTTGTTATGCATAGTTACACATGTACCTATTGGAATAGCCGGGACTTCACCCTTTAAGATAAAACACTAAAACTATATATAGGCCTCGTATGTAGGCCTAATGTATACTTATTTCAAAAACATTAAAAATGGAAATTGATTTTAGGTACCGTCACGCTCCGCGATTGTTGCGCCACGCTATTTAGGGTCCTAGCTAAATTAGTTGTCAATACTATGCTATAGAATTTCCAATTTAGCGAGAACCCTAAATGGCATAACAACCCCGTGTGGTGACTGTACCTAGTGTACCTACCTACAATCAATGTACCTACATACATTTAAAAAGCATCTTAAACTTAAATCGTGTTTTTTTTGTGGAACAACAATAAAATGTTTAAGTAGGTACCTATTGAAAAAAACCTAGTTAGGTCTTAATAAGTTAATACTAATTAGGTTAACTAGGTTATTAAACAGCAAGGTTTATTGGCCAACCTATAGATAACAATAATAATTAAAGTGTAAAGGCTTTATTCTTCAATATATTCATTGAATTCATTAAAAAAGCATACTGTCTGCTATGGTATAGGGTTGCCAACTCGGATTTTGAAAAAATGCTAGACTAATGTCATGATTATGCCAAAATTATGCCAAATATGCTAAAATAATGCTAAAATGTCACTTGAAAATAGACACTTAAAATAATATGGTGTCTAAAAATATTCAGTAAAAAATACCGTACTTTGTCAGTAGAAAATTCAAATTTTCTATGGGATGATAATACTTCGCGCCTACTATTTTTTTTAAATTTGCCGCTTTTGTTTACTAACGGAAATGGCTTGACATACTATAGTTACGACGGTTACAAGTCTGCTGTTGTTTGGAAATATAGGCTGGCCGCAGACGCACGGAATTTTCATTTGGTTTCCGGACAGTCAGGTGTGAACGGGACGTCGCTATACACATAACTATACATGTCTCGTTTGCACCTGTCATTCCGTACAGAAAATTCTGTGCGTCTGTGGTCAGCCTTATTATTGACCAAGTGAGCTCAAAATGCGAGCAAAGCTTCTCCGTTTCAGGCGTATAACCAGGCATATAAATTCAAATTTCCAGCAACTATCTCTGTCAATCTAATTACGCATTAATTGGAGTAAAAGAGGTAGTTGCTCGAAATTTTCGTTATCGACGTTCGTGGTAAGCCCTCTGCTAGGACTAAAATGTCGACTGTTGTCCCATCCCAGCAAAATAGCAAAACAGAGACTACCAGCAAGATCAGTGAAGGCCAGTCCAGATGGGACAATTTTCGCCCAACCTGATTATATTGTCTGATCAAATCATAAGGCGATGGCGCATATTGCTGCTGTCAAGTTGGTGCAAACGTGGCTTAGACTAAATTATGCTAAAAAATATGCCAGATGCTAAATGGAAAATTTTGGTGCCAAAGCGAGTGAAAATATACCAAATCTGGCATGATTTATGCCAAGTTGTCAACACTGATTCGTAGGGTAGGTAAAATACCACGCAAACAAATAAAACCGTGTTCTTTTATTTTTGACGACCGGTCTGGTCTAGTGGATAGTGACCCTGTCTGCTAAGCCGATGGTCCTGGGTTCGAATCCCAGTAAGGGCATTTATTTGTGTGATGAACACTAATATTTGTTCCTGAGTCATGGTTGTTTTCTATGTATATAAGTATGTATTTATCTATACAAGTATATATGTATATCGTCCCCTAGTACCCATAGTACAAGCTTTACTTAGT